>NW_027397088.1:16107289-16182584 GCF_003265705.2 Callorhinus ursinus | reverse complement strand
GAAGGAAAGAGAAAGAAAGAAAGAAAGAAAGAAAGAAAAAGAAAGAAAGAAAAAAAGAAAGAAAGAAAAAGAAAGAAAGAAAGAAAAAGAAAGAAAGAAAGAAAAAGAAAGAAAGAAAAAAGAAAGAAAGAAAAAGAAAGAAAGAAAAAGAAAGAAAGAAAAAGAAAGAAAGAAAGAAAAAGAAAGAAAGAAAGAAAGAAAGAAAGAAAGAAAGAAAAAGAAAGAAAGAAAGAAAGAAAAAGAAAGAAAGAAAGAAAGAAAGAAAGAAAGAAAGAAAGAAAGAAAGAAAAAGAAAGAAAGAAAGACAGAAAGAAATGGAAACTTTGTGCAGTCATGACTGTGTTAACTTTTTGTGGCCATCATTCCACAGTATGTTTGTATATCAAATCATCACACTGTACACCTTAAACTTACATGATGGCATATCTCAATAAAGTGGGAGAAAAAAAAGAACGTAAGCATAATGTTGAAACTATTCAGTTTCAGATGGCTTTTATATAATATGACATATAGTTCTGGGGATCACTGAAATGGAAATAAAGACTGGTATAAATAAGAGGCATCTATGCTTAGACCCTAGTGAAACCTAAGTGTGCCATAAGTGAGACAAAGTATCCCTGAAACCTTGCCCTCCAGCTGACTTTCCCAGGCAGCTATTTTTTCCAGCTGGGAAACATCAGATATATTTAATAAGACCTCAGTCCATCCCCCAAATTATTTTTAATTCTAGCTTTCCCTGGGACTCAGACGTGGATCTTATATTTTTTTAGCTTTTCATGGTTTTCCCCCTAAGTCTGCTCATATATTAGTTATGAATATGGCAAAAGGTTATATTCTCAGCTAAATGAACCCCCCATTATTCAGGTCTCTGAACAAGGTCAAAAGCAAGATCGCTAATTTGATTGAAATGAAAATGTTAATTGAGTTCCTGCTCTGCACTTGGCATAGAAAAATGGAATAAGGCTAACCAACCATCCTTAAATGTAGTGAAGACCGGGTTTCGTTCCAACCAAGGAACTCTGACTTCACGTAAATGTCAGCTTCCTGATTGAAAGACCCACCCCTACCCACCTTCCAGGTCTGTGTCCCAGAGAAAGATCATAGTAAACGAAGCTCATCTCTTAGCTGCCCAGGGATCTAGGGGTGTTTTGCTCCTAGGAAAGTGTAGGAACCCCAACAAAAGAGGAAGTGGGTGGCTCATCAAGAGTAAGCAGCCAAACACATGTTCTCCTTCCACCTAATTTGAAAGCCAAATTACTGATTCTGAATTGAGATGTTTCCTCCTAGAACTCTAATGAAATATTTATAATTGACCCTTGGCTACTGGGGTTCTGCGTTTTTAGAGCTGAGAAAAGAAATGTATGCCTCTGTCTATCAGACTATAAGACCAAGGGAGACAGAAAGGGTGAACTTTATATCACTTTGATTTTACTTCCACAGGATACTCAACAGGAAAAAAACGAACAAACAAAAGAAAACAGCTGTTTGTGCTCACACTTAAACTGGGGGAAAGAAAATTTCTTATGATTAAATGAAGCTCGTAATAATCTAAATTCTAAAACTAAGACAAAAGGGGTGCTGATCTTTTCACAATTTCTGATTTATTCACATGACATCTATTTTAATATAATCTGTTAGTTGACTGATTGGAAGAGTGTTTGGGAGCAGGAATCACTTTTAGCTGCAGATTTTTTTTCCTAGTGGCATTAGTTTAAGGGTATTTTTTTAAAAAGAACGGTTTTATTATATTTGAGAATTGAATGGTCCAAGCAATATATCCCAAATTTCTCATTTCAGCATTGTTCAGTTTCCAGTTATGAAAGCAAAATTTTAGTTGAAATAAAATGCTGTTATTTATTTTATGCCTTACAAAGTGTGGGTAATTATGAGACGGTAGACTTAGCACCTTAAAGAAATCAGAGTGTGTGAAAAATTAGGTTTATACGTACATTTTGTATGTATATTTAATTATATATATTTATATAAAAGATATATACAAGTTTTTTATATATATAAGTAAGTATGTACATACGTACATAGAAACAGTGGCTTAGAGATGCCAAGGGACTTTCATAAATAACATATCACCGCATTAGGGCAATATTCAAGTACTTTAAGTACTTCTAGAAATACTGCTTTATTTTTTTCTTCACAAAAATTCTGTCAAGGAAGTACTGTTATCCCCCTTTGCTGGATGGGTAAACTGAGGCTCAGGGAGATTAAGCAGATTTCCCACACATCCCAGCGGGTCTACAGCAGATCAGGACCTCAAATCCGAGGCTTCAGATTCTGAGTGGCATAACTTGAATGAAATAAACTCTGCATTTTCTTCTGAGTTTTCTTCTGCCCTTCTTGTGTGGAGATGGTGGAGGAATTTGGGACACATTATATGTAGACGGATAATTGTGTTTTCTCTGCCCACTGACAGAGCTAAACCGAAGCCAGAGACAAGGTGGGGAGGTTTGGAAAGCAGCCCTGGGACTGTGGGAGGGAAATACTCCATAATGTAACATTATTCACAACACATTCATATTTGGATCTCTTCTTAGCTTGGAGCTAGCCTTTGTAAGTAAATGCATTTCTTTTATATTTGATCATAAGATTATTTTTCTCTAAAGTTCTGATAGGAGATTTGGAAATTGGGATTTGCAACTCGGAGAAAACTACATTACTGTTATTTATGAGCTTTCTGAAACATTACGTTCAAATTTCCCTAGTTACCTGCTAAGAATAAAAGGAGGACAACTGCATCAGTGGTAGGCAATTTTGTGTGTGTATGTGTGTATGTGTGCATGTTGTATTGTGAGTGTGGCTTGTGTGTGTGTCTGTGTAGCTTGTGTGAGTGCAGTGAGTGTGGTAGGTGCATGTGTGTGGGGGGGTGTATACGTGTGTGTGTGGTGTGGGAGTGTGTGTGTGTGGTGTGTGTGTATGTAGCCCCGTGTGTTGGGGGTACTTGGGCCATAGGGAAGGAGGTTGGAAGATGGTGCCTCTATGAAGTGGGTAGTGGCAGCCCCAACCTCCAAAAGCCAGGCAACCAAGGGAGAACGGATGACACGCAGGGGAGAGGATACAGAAGGGTCTATTGGGGACAGCCTGGGCCAGGTCCTCAGTTTCCCTTATTGCCTTCTCTTCACAGGTAGGAATGGTCTCAAGGAAGCATGAGAGGGAAGCCAACCAGATGAGCCCCATTGATCCCTGGTGATCAGTGGGGGTGACAGAGGTCACACTCAAATTGTCCTCTCAGCCTCTGTCTTCCAAGCCATCAGAAATTCACATGCTCTTGATAGTTAAGGTGGTGGGGGGGGGGGGCACGGGACAGCTTCCAAGTCGAATATAAGCCATCGAAAATGTAGTCAAAGTAAAAGGATGACCACAGTAGCTGGATAACATTCCCACTCTGTGCCAGGCCCTTTGGTTACCCATGTACCCACCCTACAAGGTAGGGGTCCCTGCTCCTTATGAGGGATGGGACAGTAAGTCTCAAAGAAGTTCAGTGCTGTGGCCCTGGCCACAGAGATGTTCAGGGCTAGAGTAGGAGCAGAGACAACACCAGGCCTGCAGGCTAACTCGTTCTCTTTCACTCCAAGCTTACTCAGAGCTCACTGGGAGGTTAGCAGATGAGAAATCATATCTAATTTGGGTCTCCCCCAAAGAAGAGTCTGTGAGAACACATGCGTCAGAAGACATCAGTATCCCATTTCTGGAAACCTGTTTTGCTGGACCAGAGAGGAGTACTTTGTCTGGTTCTTCTGTGTCTGCATAAAAGATCAGCAAATAGGAGGAGGAAGTAATAGAGGAAAGTGTGGTGGGGGGATGGGTAGAATCAACCGAGGGTTCTCCTTGCCCATAAAATTATACTGTGCTCGTGGTTGGTTCCGAAAGGAAATCTGCTTTGGCAAAGTTCAGCTGACCGGATGGGTCTGGATCAAAAAGGAAGCAGCCATGTGCTGGTTCTCAAGAGGGCTCAGGAGGATGAGGCAAGACTCAGGAGGATGAGGCAGGACTACATATGCTGGAAGCTATGGTCTGGGGCAGCCCATCCAAGCTGGATGACGTTCTGGTCAGGAGCCAGTTTATAAAGGAGGCCACTAACCCAGCGGGCTCATTTGAAGTCCATGGTGAAAATATCAGCCATGGCTGTGCCTGGTGTCCTTGGTGCCTATATTCAGGTATCACTTCTAAACAATAATGGGGGGGGGGGAAATGGAGAAGTCTCCAAAGGGAGGAGGGAGGAGGAGCATGGAAGACCTCAAAGATGTAAAGTGCCCCTTTGAGACAAGGGAATACCTATTGTTCTTACTCAGTTTCATCTCATGATGGAGGTTCTACTAATAAGCCTCTTGCTGGCATGTCTTCTATGAGCAGCATCAACCAAACTTTATTCTATGGCCTTACTCTTCAAAGTGTGGTCTTCAGACCAGCAGCAGCAGCAGCATCTGGGAGCTTGTTAGAATGCAGAATCTCAGCTCTATCCCAGGCCCACTGAGCCAGAATCGTCACTTTAACAAGCTCCCTTGTGCTTGTATCTGCATCTTGAAGTTTGAGAAGCAAGGGTTTGTGGGTCACTGGTGCTCTGCAGAGTTAGCAAGGGTTCAGGAAGAAAAACAAAATGTGGTCAGTATATACAATAGTTGCCATCAGAAAAGAAATCTCTCAAACTTTGTTTCACTCAGGGCTTTCCAAAAATATTTAACACAGACGTCTTTTTTTTTTTTTTTAATGAAAGATGTATCAACATCTCATGGGAGGCTACTGTTGGTTCCTGATAGAGATCTCCCACTAGAGGTAGATGGAGGTGCCAGTGGATGGTGAAAATTTTGGTTGAGTACAACTCTCAGGAATAGAAACAGGGGAAGAAGTTTATGGGAGTGGACAGATGCCATTTCAGAAGTGAATTAGAAGGAAGACAGAAAGTACACAAGCATTATAGTGTGAGGGGTCACAATACAACGGTGCTCCTGTCACTGACCAGTTGGGTGATGTTAGGTGAGGATTTTCATCTCTATGAACCTCAGTTTTCTGCTTTGCTTCAACTGCGATATTTCATTTAGAAAAGGCTCACAAGAAATTGGCCTGCATTAAGTGCTCAGTAGATCTCAGTTATTATTATTATTATTATTATTATTATTATTACGATCTTAGTGGCAAAGTAGTCAGAACACTGTAAGATTCTATTAAGTTTAGAACTTCCCTGTATTTTTAGTTTTTGTTTTCACAGGTCTGTTTCCTAAAGAGATTAACAGTAAAACTCATAAAATGGGCACAGCCTGTGTGTAAGTCTTCAGGTACAGCATGAACTTCGACTATTTGTGCAAACGACTTCCCATTTGGCAGTCAGTCTTGGGAGAAAGAGAACATGCAGGAATAGAGTGGCCACTCTCCAGCAGGAAGAGAAGGAAACCCACTGAGACCCTGCACCCAGGGCTGGGAAGGGAGAGCGTGGGTAGGGAGAAGATTACAGTGTAAGAGGGGCTCCTGGGGTCACAGCAATGGGAAGCTCTTGGAAATTCCCTGATGCCTTTTCAAAATTTTTAGTGCATCTTAAAAACACTTCAATTAAGAGAGCTGAACCCATGCTGTGGAAAGAATTGTTCTCTAGTATAGTTTGTAGGTATTGTAGGTAATGGGAATCCCAGCTTTAGATTTGAAAGCTGCTTTGTTGAATCACCAGGATTAAGAAATGACTGAGCATTTATCATGGATTGGTGGGGAGGCCCCATTGGAAGCCTATTTGCGTGCGGGACCAAGGAAAGAACTCATGAACTCAATCTCACCCAATAAACTTGACCCACTTATAACGTCTCGACGTAAGAGGGATCTCCCTAGGCTGGATCCAATGGAGATGGTCTGAATCTTAGGAAGGGATGGGTTTGGGGCAAAAACTAAAAAATTTATAACACTTCACGGTGAGGAGTTTTGGTAACTCTCCAACAGAGTGTATGCCCTGCCCCGCTGGCTCCTGTTCCTCAGGGAGTTCAGCCCTCAGGAAATGGTGGTGGAGGGGTCCAGTTGGCAGGGGCTACAGGACCTCCAGACACAGTGAAACCCCAAAGACGTGGTAGCCATGTTCAACATACCCAACTCTCCCTAGAAAAAGTGGCTCTACCCAGGAGAGGCCTCGAGGTCCTACAGATGCCACATGGTAACAGTTTGGGAGCACGTGTGCAGCTCCTTTGGGAAACCCTGTCAGGTAGTTTTGGAGCAGACATCATAGAAGGCTTGGGCCCTGCAGCAGTGGGAAGCAGTAAGAGTCAGCAAAATATGGGTTCTTACTGCCAAACTACCAAGTTACTCTCAGAAAACTCAAGCGTTGTCATGCCTCATAATAACATAAAATGGCGCACACATAGGCAATGCATTTCTACAAGAGGCTGCTTGCAAATAAAGAAGAGTCCAGAGAATGGTTTAAATCGTGACCTATGGCACCAATTCACCTCTAGTTCATTCAGAGTCAGCCTCAGTGTGCTCTTGGGAGGCCCTACACCTTCCTCTCCCTCCATTTCCCCCTTTCTGATCCATTCCTCTCCTCCCAGGGTCCTGGCTCCATCTGGCAGGTGCCCCTAGTCGTGCAGGTTGTGAAGATTTCATTCCTGGCTCCATCCTGGAGGAGGACAGGAACAGTTGCTTCTTAGAGTCACACAAGCTGCTTCAGGGTCTTTCAAGGGGCTCATCCATGGGCTTGGAACTACCTGGTTTCTTGTTAGACTAGAGATTCTGATTCATTTGTTCTGGGCAGAGCTTAAGATTCCGCACTTCCAACAAGCACTCAAGGGATGCTGATCTATAGTCCATGCTTGGAGCAAAAACAATCAAAAAGACAAGAAAATGTTTTTCTTGCTGCCGTTGACTGCCATTCATAACATAACTTCAGATCACCAGGGGACGGAAGAAGCCAAAGGGATGAAGAAGGCTGAGAACACCATCCTGCCATAGGCGGGAACACAGAGCAAACAGGAAATAATATTCAGATTCAACTGTTGTAGTCTTCTACTGCTAAAATTTATTCTTTTTCCTTGCCAACGGGTAGATAGGAGAAGCATGAAACTCATAACTCTGAGTGGGGGAAGAAAGCCTGTCCCAGTCTGGGGCTGGACCCTGTGCTTCTGCCATCTGTCTAGGGTCAATTCATCTGCCCACCTTCAGCTTCCCCCGATAGCTCCGATCAGCCAAATCAAGCTTGTATTAGTCGACGTGCAAATTCCAAAGATATCTTTTTCTGTGTTTGCAATTGTTGAGATGGCAATCTTTGAAATAAAGCCTTCACCAACTGCATTCCTATGGATTTCTTTTTTTGCCCATAACTGTTATGAATGGCACATTTTATTCCATTGCCAAAGGTACAACTCCCCTTTAGCATAAAAGCCCCTATTAAAAGAAAAGAGAAAGCCTGGTTTAGAATGGCTGCAAAAAAGGCCCATTCATGACCACAGCAGCCCTCCTGTTCCTGTGCATCACGGTGGTGTCTGGCCCTTCCTGAGAAGCATGTCCAATGTGGTTATTCCCCATGCCTCGACATAAAAATGTTACTCCCCAAAGCAATTATAGTTCCAAAATCTGCCCATTTCCTACCTTATTAGGCTACTGCTGTTTGACCATACAATACTCTGTTTTTGATTCACTCACGTGTAAGTTATTTCAACACTGAGCATGTGACGTGATGGGAGGAACCCTGGGTTCTAGGAAATAAGATACTGAGGTTTTGTGTTTTAATTTGCATGTAATCACTTGAGCATGAGGTAAGGAACGGTTGATGCCATTTCATTGATTATAGATATTTAGGAACTAACAGAGTGAGAAGAGAGAAGAAAATTGGCTTAACTCAAGGACTATTGATTACAGTTATTTATGCTTGGGTTACCAAGCAGCTCAATAGTACATAGGCCCACACTTGTATACATGAGCACATATCATTACATGTTAGGTTTTAGCGTGCATTTTATTTGATTCACATAGTCAACCATGTGCATGTTGTGAGCCTGAAGTAGTGAGATTCATGCCAGAGACCACAGGAGACACATTTCAGAGGCCCAATGCCCGAGTTCCTTCAGCAAGTCCTTTCAATTATTTATACCACTTGTATTAATGGCTACTGTCTTATCACCTTTAGGAACATGGCCTGAATGCCCACATCAACATCCCATTTCACTGTGTGACCCCACCATTGTTTTTGTTCCTTCCTGTCTACAGCCATGACCTTGGGGCCTTGGAATGTTCCTGCCCCAGCTCCTGACTTCCTGCTAACTCATCCTTCAGGTTTTTGCTGTAGATGCCCCTCCCTTCGTTTCCTCTCAAAGCTCAGATTCAATGCTCCCCTGATATGCTTCTTATACTTGATAATTCCTCCATTTAAAAATTTTTCATATTATTTGTTTATAGACCTGTGTTCCCTTCTAGACACGAGCCACCTGGGAGACGGGAGTTAGTTTTATTCATGTTGTATCCTCTGTGCTTAGCATGCTGCATGGCGCTTAGTAAGACCCCGTAAATATTTGTCCAATGGATGAGCAAGTCCGTCTCTGCTGTTTAGCCCCGTGCACACTATTTCTCCCTGCCACCAAGGAGAATGGCAGGCAGGCTAGTTGGAATAACTCATTTTCAGGACTGCTATGATTCACGTCCCAGACCAGGCTAAAATTTGGCTGACCAATTTATTTTGCTTTATAAATCAACATCAGTCTGGCTACATCCACAGTCCATTGGCTTAATGAAATCCTTCACTGTTGTTTCATTGTGAGTTTTTAAGTATAAGAGCAAGCTAAAATGCTTTCACTTTGTATTAAAATTCCAAGGTAGATTGGGACACAATAAAGACACATTAGAAATTAATTTCATAATTAAAGAACAGGGTTAGTTAAAAGTTTATGGGTCCAGAGTTTCATTTTATTCCCCTGATATCCTGGTAAAGCATCGTCATAAGATTCAGTCTATAGTAAGTTCCCAGTAAATGTGAGCTATTATCTTCATAAACTCTTCCTTAATCCTCTTCCCCAATCCACTCCTTCCCCTTTAAGCCCTAATCTTTGGAAAATTGACTTCAAACTCTAAAGAGGATAGAAGACAGAACACTGAGGTTTAATTCATTTCTGAAAAGGGGTTAGAGGCTCCCTCTCTCCTATTTGCACTAAGCTTCTTCAGTTCTTCTCCTTAAGCTTCTGCTCAATTCAACAAGTGGGTATTGTACATCTTTTTGTGCCCAGAACTACATTAGACAAATCTAGCACAGCTACTGCAGTGATTATAAAAATCTATGATGCTGCTCTTCTTAAGCAGCTTCAAAGTCTGTCTGTAATTACCCCCTTAGGGACTGGTACTAAGTGTGCCCATAAACTCATGATCCTACCACTGGTTTCCATGCCCTTAAATATGCCCCATCCCTGATCACCTTGTTCCCTCTTTGGTTCCAGAATAGAAAGCAGGCACCACTGGGATTACGCATTCCCAGCTGATACATTGATCTCCGCGATGGAGTAAAGAAGAACCTGCAACATAAACACAACACATGTATACGCTATTAAAGCAAATTTGCAAAATATAACCCAACCTCATGAATCAACAAAAACCACAGCAGACTCCCAAGAAGCCTGAGACTGCCTACCATACCATAAAGAACAGTTATATTCACTTTGTTTCTCTGTAGCCTATTTTGAAAATCAAATATCTATTGAAAGTGAAAGCTTTAGCTTAAACTCACACAGAAAATAAATCCTAAGGCATGCTTGGAATTCATTTCCCTAATTTCTCCTACTGTGGTTAGCTATTGTGGAGGGGGCCAGATGGGAATTAACGTCACAGAATAGTTTGCAATGCTTTTGCACAGGGAGGTGAGCTAAGGATACAACTTTCATTTGGACGTTAGATTCCTTTGTGGACTTTATAAGCCCTTTCAAGTTACATACATATATCAGCACCCATTTGCATGGGGACAAAAGAGGATCTGCTGGAGAAGGGAAAAGAACATTAGGGTTCTAGCTGGTAGGCTTCTTCGAGCACTTACTGAATTTGTGCCTGTTGCAGCTCCTGGTTTATATGCACCGAAGGGGGTGAGGAGACCAGGGCATGGGGGAGGAATAGTGTACATACAAACCGGCCATTGGTATGACACTTTCATCAATACTGCATTGTCTCTTTTGTATTTGTGCACCCATAAGTTATCTCTAACAAGTTGAGCATCTGGTGGATGCTCCTTCATAATGGATAAAATGGCGATGGGCAGACACAGGACAATGGGGATTATGAGTCTCAGGAGAGGAGAAGACTGATAGAGAAAGCAGGAAATATGAACCTAAAAAACGGGGGGGGGGGTACAAGAGGGAATGGTCAATTCAAATAAAAGCAAAACCCATAGTATAACAACAGTTAATAGCTATTAAACTAATCTGTAGCCCATGATGGTTAAAGATAAAGCAGAGAGACGTCTTCTGGAACTTGATGCCGGTTAGGGAGTTAGAAATGAGAAGACTGGAGGGACTATTAACTGACAAATGGAGAGAAGCAGTAACTCAAGTTTAAGGGGCAGGTATATGTGTTGGGCAGGGCCATTAAATTCGGATAAATCCTCCAAAAAAATGTCATCAAGAACTGGGACCAAGGAAAGGTACCGAATCAGCCTGGAGTGGAACCATGGAGACCAGAATGAGCCGGACTTAATGTCTGGGATGAGTGACTGGGCTGAGGGTTCCTCATCATACTTCCTACCAGCATGGGCATGTGAGCAGCTTGGCAAGACAGGAAGTATGTGCCAGACTGTGCGGCTTGCTGGGGATACAATAAAGAATAGTAGTCTCCTGACTACAATGGGTTCAGAGAGTGGGAGAGACATAAATACTTAAATAACCATGAAATAAGGTAAGTACTTTAAAATATATGCATGCAGGGCCACCTGGGTGGCTCAGTCGTTAGGCGTCTGCCTTTGGCTCGGGTCATGATCTCAGGGTCCTGGGATCGAGCCCCGCATTGGGCTCCCTGCTCAGCGGGGAGTCTGCTTCTCCCTCTCCCACTCCCCCTGCTTGTGTTCCTCTCTCACTCTCTCTGTCAAATAAATAAATAAAATCTTTAAATATATATATGCAAAGAGTTATGCCAACCTCATCAGATACCTACTCCTTTCTGGTTTCTAATATCCTTCTTTCTCCCAAAAAGGGAAAAATTGCATACCAGTCTTTCTTAATTAAAGAGAAAATCATCCAACTCATACTCATTTTCTAGCCACATTTATATTTTTGTGTCTTTTCATCTGAAATTGTAGAATAAAACACCCAAAGTTTGGGGGAAGTAAGAGAGTATGAGGTGGGCGATATCTCTAAAATCCTACAGTTGGTTGTCAGGCAATGTTCAATCTGCCTCCTTCTTTATTGGCAGACATCCAAATTTGGTTTGGAACCTACTCTTCTTTCTTGTGAATCAGGGAAGGCTGATCCCAACCCCAGCCCAGCTCCAAATCCTGACCCGCCTAAGCCACCCATGATAGTCTTACTTCTCTGCCTGTGGAATGTTTAAGACTGAACTGTGGTCCATTGTGACCAATGAATTAGGAGAAAAAAAATCTTCTGGGGGACTTCTGGGAAAGATTCCATCACTTGAAAAGAGACATTCATGAAGACACAGTCTCCTTCTTCTGGATATGGTTATGTCCTTGTATGATGTGAGAAGAGGCAGCATCTATCTTCAAGAGTGGGGAGAGCTAGCCAAGGGTGGGGATGATACCTCCAGGTTGGCAGAATAGGATCTAGATCCTTGATGACCATTTTTGAACCAGTGAATTTAGTAATCTTGGATGTTTTCTTTTGCAGAATACTAAATTTCCAACTTTCAGTTGGTTTTGTCTTGGTTTGCAGCCAAAAGCATTTTGACTAAAGATGCATGTTATTGTCTAGAAATGTCTCTGAAGATTATTCTACTTTGGTTATGTGGGTACTTGTTGAGATTATATAAGAGGCATAATTGTTTCCTTCTCTTCCCATTCGAGATTATTCCTCTAGTCCCCGGATGTGGTTGAAGGCTTATTCAGACAGCTCCTGAGCCATGCCAAAGATCGTCCAAGCTTTTGCTAATGAATTCTGGAAATAAGAACCAACTTATGTGGGCACTGTCTTTTCATTGCCCTACTTCCTGTGAAAACCAACCCTTCACCACCAACCCACCTGGACTCCAGATGTCAAAGATGCAGGGCTCATTTTCACTGTGCTCCCTATCCTCTCCCAGGCAGTCTTGGCCAGGAATTCTCAGCTCCAGCCTGCTGCAGTATGGTAATAAGGCTGTGGCTCCCTCCCCAGACAGATCCTATGAGCAGCCAGAACACTCAGGAAAAGGGAAGGGAGAATATGTGTGCATGCTTTAAAACTCCGTGGAGAAGTGAGGGGGAGGGATGGCAGCATGTGGGAAACATCTGACGGGGTGAGAATGAATGGAATTGAGATCAGAAAGGTTGTAAACAAGGGAAGCCCAAACTACAGGGATTCCATTCAAGGCCTTTATCCTTGAACACAGGTGGTCACAATGATTAAACCATATTAGCAAAAATTGTCAGTTTCCCAGGTACTGGAGGATTAACAGAGTGAGAAAAGAAAAACGTGTATTTGGTTGTATAAAAGTAATACAATATTCCACTGTGTATATACCCCATCTTCTTTATCCATTCATCTATGGACAACACTTGGGCTGTTTCCATAATTTGGCTATTGTAAATAATGCTGCAATAAACATAGGGGCACATATATCCCAAATGAAATCTTTCCATGTGCAATGACATGGATGGATCTAGAGAGCATAACACTAAGCAAACTGAGTCAGTCAGGGAAAGACAAATACCATATGATTTTGTTCATATGTGGAATTTAAGAAACAAAACAAATGAACAAAGGAGAGGGGGAAAAAAAAAGAAACAAACCAAAAAACAGACTCTTAACTGTAGAGAACAGATGGTTCCCAGAGGGGAGGTGGGTGGGGGATGGGGGAAATAGGTGAAGGGGAGGAAGAGTACACTTACCATGATGAGCACTGAGTAATGTATAGAATTGTTAAGTCACTATATTGTACACCTGAAACTAGAATAACACTGTATGTTAACTACACTAGAATTAAAATTTAAAAAAAGTAATACAAATTACAGTAATTTATGCAAGCAGCATATCATTTGTGCCTAATTACCATGCCACTGTAACAACTATGCATACATTAAGTATGGTGTAAGTTTTATTTGGTATCCTGTATCTCCAGCTTTCCTCGGGTCACCCTGATTCACCTTCATCAGCTAATGTAGTACATGGTGTTGACTCGACTTTACAAAGTTGGAGAGGCCATTGCCTATAATTTAGCTACAGGCAGCCTAAACTTTCAAGTGTTTCTTCAGAATCCACAGCAGAACTTAGCTAAGCGTTCAACCAGTATTACCTTCAGAGATATGTAATTTCAACAATTTAACTTTCCTTGGGCTACATATTCTTTCCTACTGCTTGACAATGACTTAAATGGCACTTACTAAATACCTGGCATTTTTATTGAAGTGCTTCACAAATATTAATTCACCTCACCGTTGCAACAACTCCAGGAGTGAGTGTGGCGCTCATGACCACCTTGTTCGTGCGCCCTCGGCCCATCCTGATGGCCCCTGTGGTCACAGTGGAGAGTTCTGCCAGGAAGTGGATGATGAACCACATGCAGGTGTCCCCATCCTACACGGTACCTCCAAGGGTCCGGAGCGTAATTGCATCCCATGGCCTCAAGAACAACCCACTCTTTAATGTCCCTTCCTGAGCTTCTCCCCACCCACTGTTCCAATTGCTCTTACTCCTGCACTTGTGCTTCTTGGGATCGCCTCTCAAATAAATGACTCACACCTGAGTCCTTCCCTCAGGGTCTTCTTGGTACGGACCCAAACTACGACATTAAGTTCTATTATTATCCTCACTTCATAAGTGAATGAGGTGAGGCGTAGAGAGGCTTAATAATTTGCTCAAGGTCATCCAGCTGGTAAGTGGTCTGAATTCAGGCTTCAGGTCTGTGCTCTTAACTACTATCCTGCACTGCTTCTTAAAAATCATTCTCTATAATTTGGTGAACACATCCACCTTCCACATGTCCATATCTTTCTCAGTAATATAAATGAGGGGGAGGGGCTTGGCAAAATATGGTCTTCAGTAAAACCTGGTGCATGGCCTGTTTTTGTAAATAAAGTTTTATTGGAACACGACCACGCCCATTTTACATATAGTTTACAGAGTCCAGGGGTGCTTTTGCATTACAATGGAACTGAGTAGATAGAACTGATGGATAGCATATGGCCTGCAGAATCTAAAATGCTTCCTGTGTTCGGCCCTTGACCAAAAAGGTTGCAGATCCATACTATTGCTCCTTAAGGCATTATCTTTCCCAGCTAAAATCTATTCAGCAGCTGTCAGTGGGACTCCCACAGCATGCCTTGGCATTGGGTTGGGTAGCTTCGGGGTTCTGAATGTCAAATGGATAAGCATGTTTCTTGTGTTGTGCTTTTCTGGACAAATCCAGGGATCAGTCACATACCCAGATGCTGAGTGTGCGGCTTTCTCTGCTCCTAGCTGTCAATCAAATGGCTTGTGACTATTTCTCCCTTTCCTAGGCTTGTCATGTTTTTAAGAGATACAAGGTATTCCTTTCCCTTAAGGAGTACACTGCATTGGCCATGCTTAAATAAGTGGGTTATAAGCCCAAAGGAAGCTTCTGCCAGAGATGTAATCATGCAGAAAAGGAACTTGACTAATTCTGCACAGGCAAGAGAGATCTCATCTTATTTTAGATGATTCAATGGGAACATTATGATTAGTTTGGTAGAGTTGTTATGCTAAGTGTTTGTTTGGGAATTTCTGTGTCTATGGCAATTTCTGCTGGGCCTGGCACCACAATATTTGCCTTACGCATTTACACACAGGTGTCGAAAGCACATTTACAGATATTCACATCAAAGGCACCCATTTGCTACCCGAGGCAATCAAAAGGATCTCTCATTATGCACCATTTATGCCAATCTGCCAATTTGGAACTTTTTTTTCTTCTTTCAGGAAACCATAGTAACACTGTAAATCATTGAGGGTGTTGATATCTGTTTAGCCACACTTTGATAATAATATCTGCTTTTCCAATCAATGCTCTGAGAACATTCTGAAATATACCTGTCTTTATTCAGGCCATTATAACAAAATAACATAGACTGCATGGCTTATAAACAATGGAAGCTTGTTTCTCACAGTTACGGAGCCTGGAAGTCTGAGATCGGGGTGCCAGCCTGGTCAGGTTCTGGTGAGGGCCTTTTCCTGGGGTGCAGACTGCTGACTTCTTATTGTGTCCTCATAGGGTGGGGAGCCGCGATAGGAAGTAAGCTCTCACATGACTCGTATAAGGGTGCTAATCCCATTCATAAGGTCTCTAGACCTCATCTCACCGTAATTACTTTCCAAAGGACCCACCTCCTAATACCATCCCATTTGGTAGTAGGGTTTCAACATATGAACTTGGGGGGTGGGACACTAACATTTCAGTCCATAACAATTTTATAAAGCAAGGAAAGATGTCACTGGGGAGGGAACTGAAGTATACCAAGAGAGTAGAAGAGGAGCTGCCTGGGTGGCTGAGTCGGTTAAGCGACTGCCTCTTAATTTCGGCCCAGGTCATGATCTCAGGGTCCTGGATGGAGCCCCAGGTTGGGCTCCATGCTCAGTGTGGAGTCTGCTTGAGATTCTCTCTTTGCCCCCGCCCTCCCCCAACCCAAGCTCTTGTGTACTCTCTCTCAAATAAATAAATACTTTTTTGAAAAGGTTATTTTTGTGGGTCAAATAGGTTGAAGTAGGAAATCACACATACATCTCTCTTGCAGTACCTAAGAATAAAATTCATCCAAATGTGCACCTGTCTTGCCCCAGCTCAACTACAATTTCATAGAGGCCATTTATGAAACTCAGTGCCTCCCAATTCACCCCCAAACATCTGGCAATGGCACGTACCTTCTCAACTTTCAACCCAAACTAATTAATGACAAAGTATCGTCAGTTCAGCCAAATGAATCTTTCATAGTGAAGTCCTCTCTTCTGTGGACCGTGTCTAAGAAAGAATGTACTATCCTGAAACCCTAAAGCTTATAACCAGTTACCATTTGATAAAATATCACGAGTTTACAAAACTTCTTCACTCACAGCCTGAGCCGGCTGGGAATCTGTCAGAAGCAAGTTTCTCAGAGAATTTCTTGTTTGTCAATCAAAGGACACCGACAGAGGTTCCTCCCTTTGGGAGGTGTTAGCGGCAACTATAAGGATAAAGTCAGTCACTGGATGACAATGGTTTGGAGTCATTGCTTGCTATTTGGAGTCATTAGCTGCCACACTTCCAGTTTGTTCATCCAGGTAGCTGCCGGGACAGTGCAAACCATGCACTAATCACGAAGTGTCCGATTATTTGGGCTTACGGGGGGGCTGGTCACACCACAATTCTCAGGGGAGGGGTGGAGCAGAGAGCGCACATTCTAAGAGCTGGTACCCTTCAGATATCCAAGGCACACTTTGCTCTGAAGTCTCAACAAGAGAGGATTTGCACACTAGTTTTCTTCCTCCATTTGTACTCACACCCACAGAGCCTTCCCCAAGTGACCCTCTTCTTATATTTTCTTGGCTTTGCTTTCCGCCCTAGTTCTCCCAGTTCTTCCCCCTTTTACATTATTCATGGCTTTTCTTTCTCACTTAGTAATTTATTTCACATTTTCTTCATACATTTGCACCCCCTTAACCCAGGTCCTTATCTTGAAAAATGCTCTAGAGTGACCAGAGAAAGTAGCAAATTATCAGGGTTTTTTTTCTTTTTCTTTTCTTTTCTTTTTTTTGAGAGAGAGTTTCTCAGTGATTATATTTTCATTTTCAACAGTTGGAACTGAGCAGTGGTTCTCAATCATGGTTGCACAGTGGCACCATCACAAAATACTGATGCCTAGGCTCACCTCCAGGGATTCTGTTCTCATTGGTCCCGAGTGAGACTCAGCAGCGGGAGTTTGGAAAGACCCCCGGGAGATTCTAATGTGTAATCAAGGAGGAGAGTCACCACCATGGGCAGCGCTGGCCAGCAAGGCCATCTTTGGGACTTTAGAATCTGTCCACGTCCTCTCTCAGTAGAACTATCTTCCTGTAAGATTCCATCATAGGTCAGAAAAGCTGGGCTCAAGTCCTTGCCCCACCACGGTGCGCCCCTGGGCAAGTCCTTCCATCTGTCTGAGCCGCAGGATCTCCATCAGTAACAGCTGCGTGCCCCGCCCTGGTGAGCTGGAAGGTGGCACCACCACCAAGGATGCACACGGAGCTCCTGGGTTAGAACCGGGTCTGCACTGCAGTGGGTAGAGTTGGGGACTCAGGGGAAACTGAATGAAACTGTGCCAACTAATTAATGGTGCCTGTGGCCATGCACAGATCCCCTGCATGTCACCAATATGCCCCTGCTGTATGCTCTGAGAAGTCACCTCTTTAGGACCCCCGATGGGGTCTTTCCAGTTTCCAGCTCTCAGAACCTCTGTGCCTCCCACTGGGTATCAGGCAAGTATCCAAAAAACCTTCACTGACCACCACCACCACATACATCAGCAGAAGCTTTTGACTTTATGGCATAGGCCTTGATGTGGCCCAATGGAATTCTTTCCCCTGCTGGTGGTAGAATGGAAGAAGAACCAGAATTCATGGAGGAAGCCAGCCAGAAAGGGAGCAGAGTCTCGCCTTCTTTCTCTGCTTAAGAACATTCAAGTTGCTGCCTCTTCCAACACGAAGCAGAAGTTGATGAATGTGAACAAGAGAATGGAACCCCAACCCTTATTTTATAGGTGAAAAAGCAGGCAGTTCTTCTAACTAGACCCCAAGCAGTCGAGTTATGTGGTGTCACACTTTCCCTGATGTCACACTGCCTCCCCTTTATAGGAAGATGATGCCTTGGTTTAGGCAGGTCCTTAACTGAGAAGCAGAGTGTCTTTAAAAAAAGAGGAGGGAGGGTGGGACGCCCAGGTGGCTCAGTCGTTTGGGCATCTGACTCTTGGTTTCAGCTCAGGTCGTGATCTCGGGGTTGTTGGATTGAGCCCCGAGTCTGGCTCTGTGCTCAGCGGGGAGTCTGCTTGAGATTCTCTCCCTCTGCCCCTCCTCCCCCCCGTCCCAACTCATGCTCACTCTTTCCCTCTCTCCTAAATTAATTAATTAATTAAAAAAAAAGAAGGGAAAGAAAAGAGGAGAGGAGAGGAAAGACATCATAAACCATGAACTTGCTGTTCTGTGACACTTGAAGCTCAGTCCCTCCTCAGGGCATTTGCCCTGCTTTTCTCTTCTCCCAAACGCTCTTCATCCATTAGCACTGGCTCATTCCTTCTCTCTTCAGGCACCTCCCCATTACCTCCTTTGCTCCTTACCTGCTCATCCACCACAATGATCGCTACTACTTACACTTATATTATTTACTTGTCTGTTGCTTGTTTGCTAGACCATGAGCTCCCCTGAGGGATGGAGTTTGCTCCTCTTGGTTACAGCTCTGCTCCAGCGCCTAGAACAGGGTCTGGCAAAAAGAAATATGAGCAAACTGAATGACAAAATGAGTGAATGAGTGAGGGGAACCTGGGGAAGTGGAGTTGTCTGCCTTTGCAAGGCAAAATGGCTCCGTGCCACAGACTCTACCCAATACCTCAGTCCCTGGCCCAGCTCCGTTCTGCATAGGTTCACAACCTTCTGACTTCCTTTGCTACTCGCTTACTTTCTATCTTCCCTACTAGAATGCAAACTCCATGAAGGAGTGGATTTTTCTGTCCACAGTAGCCCCAGCTTTTTCCCCAAAGCAAGGACAGTACCTGGCAACACAGTGGGAATTCAATAAATATTTGTTGATAAATTAATGAATACCTCACTCAAAAGAAGGGAAAGCCAATCACTCTTTGGTAAAGGTGGTATTTTTAAAGTGTGTCTCCTTCGTCATCAGCCTCTATGGTTTTACTCTCCTCTCCTTGGAGATATTGCTACCTCCCTCCATGGTCCCCCATGGCCCATTGGCGTCTTCCTCTCCTCACAACCAACACAGAGCAGGTCTTCACAACAGCCTCTAACAATTGTCCCTCCAGTGCTTCTTCTGGATCTCCGCTCTTGCTGTTTTGCCTTCAATCCCAAGGCCTTCCTTTCCTTTTCCACCAAAGGCCTACATATCCCTCAGAACCAGCTCTTTCCTAAAGCCTTTCTGACCCACAGCCTTCTCTGAATCTCTACAGGAGCTGGTACCTCTCAAGGGGTACTTAGGATGCATTAGAAGAGATGGCTGGCTCTTTGGAGACTATGTTGGTGAGAACGTAACCCAAGAATGTGCTCCCCAAGATTCAAGAAGGGTGCTCAGTGGCAAGGAGTCAGCTGCCAGCGCACTCATGGGTTGACACAAGAATCTTTAAGCATCATCAACATCTTTCTCCCTACACAGCTGAGGCCACTTTCAACTCTGGGCCATAGCACCTCTCCTGTCCCTAAGCTTGTTACAAATGGGCTTACTGCACAGATCCCAGAACCTCCCCAAACGGCAGCTATTGCCCCTTGTCTCCATCCCTGACCTTGACCTCAGCCCCCCCGGGTCTCAGGACCAGTGGACCTTATTCGTTTTCTTCTTTCAGACTTCTCCAGTCTTCTCGCCGTCATCCAGAAGCCCATATTCTGGCCATTTCTCACAGCCTGCAGGCAATTCTGGGCCACTCATTACAAACATCCTCCCACCTCTGTTCATCAAGTTAACATTACATTTGTTTGCTTCATTTCCCAGTAGCCCACAGCGTTCTGTGTGAGCTGCAGATTTGTATAGTCGAAAGCCTAAGACTTAAGACAGGAGTTGCCCCCCTTAAAACAAACCATGGAATCAGGGGACTCTAAAAGGAGGCTTTTAAACACCCCTCTAGTGCAGTTTCTCCCCTGCTTGCCCACCCCTAATTTTTATGGGAAGCACGAGGCAATCAGGAATGTGGGTGGACATTTCTATTTTCTCGGGAGAAGTCATACTGGGAGTGGGAACAGGGATGAGTGACAAGCTTTTGATAGATGAAACATTTTCAGGCTTACTAAAGATTCTTCAAGGCAAACAGACTCTACCTAGACTTCTTCAGAGTCAAATTTAATATCTCCATGTTGCTATTTCCTCTCTTCATGGCCAAGCTCATCTTTTCCCTTATATGCAGTCTCCCACTCACAGGTTGCATTCACAGGGGGCACATTTGTCAGATAAGCAGTATAAACATAGTAAGGTTTATGGGCTATCTGATAATATCCCCTTCTGTTAATATAGCTAAATTCAATATTATCCATTCATGTACTAATGAATTTACTCATTCATTCACTCAATAAGTAAGCATTGAGCAATGGCCACTGCTGAGCACCATGCTGGGCAGTGGGGGTAATGGTGAGCAAGAGAGATCCAGACCCTGCTGCCATGGGTCTTGCACAGAGGTGAAGGGGGGTCAGATCACAAAGAAGTAAATATACCAGATAAAATTATAGATTGGAATGAATGTGATAACTTTGAGGCAGAGTCTACTTTAGATGAGGTAGTCAGAGGAAGCATCTAGATTTTGGAGCTAGGCATGGAGAATGAGGATAACCAGGCTTAAAAAGAGCTGGGGTGGCGAAGTCTTCAGGCAGAGGGTGGAACAGGTGCAAAGGCCCTGAGGCAAGAGGAGACTGGTGTGTGGTTTGGAGGAGAGAGAGCAGGCCAGGTGAGCTGGTTGCCCCCAGGGGAGGAAAGGCAGAGCTCAGCAATTGCTTTATGGCCTCTGAGGAGCCTTCCTGTTTTCAACACAACTCCCTTGAGTTGCTTGAATGGATGGAATTTTTATTAATCCAAGAGTGCCTGCGCTACAGATGTTCCAGACGCCAAGATAAACCTTTCCTGACAAAAGTCACAAAATTATTCTCACAGTGTCTAAAAATCTTTGCCTCATGAAACTTCCTTATAGCCAAAGTAACATTTTTCTAGACCCGAGAGACCTGAGTTCATTGCTCGATCCCTAAAGCATGAAGTAGAGTCTGCATGGACGACAAACACCCTTCTGGGGAGGAATATTCATGTTTGCGAAAATGACCTTGAACTTCAGATTGTCACCAGGACAACAGTGATGGCACAGATGGCATTAAGAGCCTATTTTTCTTTCTTTTGTATCTCTTGAATCTTTTATCGTTCAATAAAATGTGAGAAACACTAAGGCAACATAAAGGGTGACTCAGCAATAATGCCCGTAATTCCAATTAATAAGAGATAATTCATGTAAATTGTTGGCACATTTCCTGGCAAATGCCCCATTAATGCTAGTTGTTCTTTTAGGATAGAAAGGGTACACCCCAGCTTAAACCTAAAGAGTTTGGGTATTCAGAGGGAAAAGACCTCTTTAAATTTTTTCCAAATGAAATCTCAAATCATCTTAAGAAGGAAACCACCACCTTTAGATTGTGCATAAACACATTTCCTTTCGAAGCCCAAAATGTCCCTGGATTTTCAAAAACAAGGCACTTAAGATACCACCACCACTGGCTTTGGCTTCTTTCTTCCCGTTTGATTTCCTCCCATTCTTGTAGGTCAAGAGTTATTATTCCAATGGTTGACTCAGTTGTTTTTTTTTTTTTTTTTAAGCCTGATTGGGTCAATCTGTCCCATCCTGGACCTTTCTCAACAAAAATCTCAAGCCAATTCAGAGTGGAAAGTTTTCAAGCTTAGGAAACGGTTTCAGTGAAAGGAAAAACAGATCACAAGCCCACCTTCGGTATTTGGCTGGGAGGAGACCCAGTCCGCAGTGCCCTGCTTTCTCTCTGACTTCATGCCTACAACTGTGGTGTGATAGCAACCAGCATTTGACTTGCTCTCCTGCTGTGGCAAAATGTGTCAGACACCATGGGGGCCTCTGAAGACTTGGACTGGAGGACTGCAGGTAGGATGTCAGGATTAGCAACTTAATGAACCCATGATTCTGTAAGAAGTGGCTATACTGCTAGAACTGTGGTCCAGGAGCTCAAACATGCCCTAAGGTGTTTAGCGAGATTGAGGGTCTTGTTGCCATGCTGTGTTTCTCTCCTGTTTGGGTGCGGAAATAAAGGGCTGAACAGCTGTCCCCTTATGCAGGCCAGAATTGTGTGGGGCTTTCCTTTATCACATCATATTTCTGTACCCTTCCATCTCCCTGTCAAGTTCATTGGGGTAGGGGTTCTATGTTATCCACCTTTGTGTCTCTAGAGTTTAGTACAGTGTGCTCAATAAATACATGTTGAATGAATGAATTTAGGTTTTTTTTTTTTTTTTAATTCCCATATGTCAGGACCAGCTGGGTTGTCTCAGAGAAGACTGGGTCAGTGGCTGGGTGAGAGTGAACTCTCAGACCACCCAATCCCATAGATGTCCCTGTTTCCTGGGACAAGAACATGCTCAGCAAAGCATGCTGAGAGATCCCAGACCAGGAGAAGCATCCATCTCCCCGAACACTGCCCCTTGTGATCCAGTATAGTCACCTAACACCAGTACTTCTCAGTATTTTTTCACACCAGGATGTACATAGAAAATGATAATATTTGTACAGCAAACTGGAATAAGCCACTAAGGCTGCTTGCGGCGAAGAGACTGGCCCGGGGGCTCCAGGTGCCTCTGGATGACTGCGGAGCTCCACCAGGAAGCACACTGCAACCATCTGGCAATCCCAGGGCCTGGGACAGCCTGGACACCAGCATGCCCTGCCGTGCTCATTGCAAAAAGTAGTTTTCAGCCAACCGTGACTCCTAAATATCAAATCCATGACCAGGTATAATTTTTTCCGAGACGACTGTGCCACCTCGCTGTATTTGCCAGTCACATGATAATAATTACTTGTCCACCAGTATGTGGACAAGGATGATCAATTCGGGGCCAGATGGGCATGGCTGGCGGGCTGCCGACTAAATGCAGGTTACATAAAAAGTCCCTGAAGATACACACACTAGCTTAGATATGTATAGCACTTCATAGTCATGAAAAGCTTTAAAGCCCTGCACATCTATGAATAACAAAGTTTGGTCAACAACCTGCAGAGTAAAAAAAATAAACAAACACAAATCTCGGAATAAAATATATCGTAGAAAGTCCAATCCCTAAGGCTGATATCCCTTCCTTTTATGTCTCTTAGATGTTCATTCAGGATCAGTGTACTCCTAGTTTACAAATAGCTTCAACGAACTTGAATCTGACTAACCAATCACTAAAAGAGATAAGGAGGGAGAAGAGGGTACTAGAGATGACATGTGACAACAATGAGAAGTGACAGCAACTAGCGAGGGGAGATACAAACACACAGAGACCTGGGACTCATAAGGAGACCACCAGTCTCATGTACCTCAACTGATTTTGAGGGCATTACTGTATTAACATAAGACTGTATAATAGTTGATATTAATAAGAATTGACAACTCAAGCACCTGGGTAGGAACAGTCGGTTAAGTGTCTGACTCTGGTTTCGACTCAGGTCATGATCTCAGGGTCATGAGATCAAGCCCCACGTCAGGCTCTGTGCTCAGCGTGGAGTCTGCTGGAGATTCTCTCTTTCCCTCTCCCTTTGCGCTCCCCCCCCATTCTCTCTCTCTAAAATAAATAAATAAATCTTTAAAAAAATTAAGAATTGACAACTTAAGTCAGGAAAAGGTTAATTGTGTTCTTCATACTCTGTTTAAGAATGCGCGCAAGAGTGTGATCTATTTTCGAGAGCTTTCCATTTAAAGTCTTTTAAAAAAAATCATTCCTTGACGATATAAATCCTGAGCTATATAGAAAATTCAGCTATCAGCTTCTTTCTCAAGGGCTCCAGATAATCAAAATCTTACACAGTATATGGTTTTATATTTTGCAGGATTTGTTGAATAGAGTTTTATGTTCTGTGTCCTTTATTTTAACAGCCAGTATAGAAAATGGTTTCTGTTTTCTCTTTCTCTGTAGAAGCCCACTACATTTAGTTGCTATTTATTTAAATGGAACTTGACTGACTTTGAGTGACCCTCAGCTAGATTTTTTTAAGTCTCCTCACCCCTGCTCCAGATAAAACCATAGTATCCCAGCTATTTTTAGCATCCACTGGGAAGTTAGAAGCAGTGTTCTGATCTTTGTCTCACATAATTCAATAATTACCATAGAAACAATGGGTTCTTGTATGTCAATTAGCTTGGACACACTTATCTGACTGACAAATCATTTTTCTCTTTGAGAAAAATCAAGTATCCCCAGGATTCCTACTAAAGAGAAGTCAAATATTCAGATTCTCTTAAAAACAAAACGTGATGTGTGAATATACAGTTTCGTGGACGCCTCCACATGTGTCCCTTGGTTATATCAGACCTTTGGCAAATTCTGTCCAAAGATTCCAACAGGAGTTGGGGCTGAAGGAAACTCTCAGCCTTCTTCCCCTATCCAGAAAAGATGGCAAGAAAGGAAGGAAACACGAATGAGCACCCATTGTGTGCCCGATGCTGAGAATTATGTTCATTCCTACAACATTTCCATGGAGAGAATAAATATCCCAAGACAAGAGGTTCAGAGAGGTGACACACTGAGTCTGAATGTCACAGCCAGTGGATGGAGGGGATTACCCCAGTGAAATGACAGAGGCAGGAGCCCACAGGTGCAGGGAAGACCCCTTGCTTACCTCCACTGAAGCTACTTACAGATAGTTTGAGGGTTTTATTTTTGTGACAAGAGAATGAAATTCAGTGCAGACATGAGATGCCAAAGTACACCTAAAAGGACTACATGGTGGTTAGCGTAAGCGAACCTCTCCTGGGACTCTCCATCCTGTATCGTGCCCATGATGATCCTAGAGCACCACAGCTAGCTTTTCCCCGGGATGCTGTGATGGAGGCAAAATAAAACCATGTGAGCTCCTGTTGTTACTGAGCAGAGCAGCATGGCCCATCTTGGAGATCAGCCTGTAAGGATTTAGGGACAACTGGGAGACCATGGGGGCCCAGGGCAGGATCTCCTCTGGAGATCCGTGATAAGCTAGTTGTTTCCCCCTTGGAAGACCCTTGCCCGGTTAGGTTTCTATCCAATTGTTTATCCACAAATATGAATAATGCCTGATTAAATAGTATTTGGTTAAACTTGTCCATTAGCCAAAAAACCCAATTATTAATAAAGATTTATAAGAAACCTTTCAGTAACTCTATTCACATACATGAGACCCTCCCAGAAATAACATTGTTCTCTTACCGTCTCATTCGGGTGATATGAAATAAAGCCCAATTTTTTAATAAGATGGTCGATACATAATTTTGTAGCAAATTCAAATTTCTCAGGCCATAAACTCAGGAGGGCCAAATACAGAGTGCTCTTTGCTTTATCATCACTGTACTTGGGTTTTGCCTTGAGTTTGTTGGTTCCTGATGGTAGACATAACCTGACTTGGCAATTCAGAGTTCTCAGAGTCATTTCAGCTTTAAACACCATCACTTCAGAACTTGCCCCCCATCTCTGCTTGGGGCTGGCGGGAGGGGCGCTGGTGCATCGAAATCCAGGGAAGAGGCAAGGCATGGGGGCGGGTGTCAGCTGGCACTTCCTGATGGCCTGAGGTCATGCAGCATGTATCCCCCTGTCCTTAATGCATTGTCCTCAAGTCTGCTGTCACTCAGCCGCTTGAAAAAACACTGCTGCCCCTGTGCCCCATGGGTCTGCAAGGGGCTTAGATGAGACTACCTCTGGCCCATCTCACCAGCTGTCCCATGGTGTCATGTCTCCTCTCGTACATCAAAGTGAAGCAGGAGATATCATAGGTGCCTACTACCACTCCGAGCCCCAGGGGAAATTCAGGGCACAAAATGCCCACACTGACCTCTCGGGGTTCCATGGCACCCTGCTTTGCAGACTGGGCCAAAGGCAGCAGGGCACAGGCCCCCATCACTGCTTCTCGGTTATCCTCCTCCCTGACTCTCCTTCTTGTCCCCAGACAGACTCAAACACTTAAGGGCTGAGCCCATTGGCTTTTATGTCCTTGGGATGAAGCATTTCCCCCAAATCTGTTGCATTGACAAAAACATTTGCTTTCAACACCCAGGAGCCAGGCATTGAGACACAAAAGCTCTTTCTGACAACCGATCATTTCTGTGAGAAGTTCGAAACTCTTATTTTGAACCTTAAGGGCTAAAAAGTGATATTCTAAGTTGCTTTGCTGAGGTCCTCCTTCCTTGAAGCTATAAACCCCAGAGTGCCTAAAAATATGATGCTCTCTAATCCCAGGAAGAGACAAGCAGGATTATCCCATTAATAACACGAAAGAAGATGTTGCACCTGAGTCTAACCTCCATGTACATGAGCCCCCAGGTATCTGAGCCCCCAGGTCCTACGGTCTCAGTTTTCCCAGCCTCCCCATCAATGGCTGGCCCCCACACTCAGACTCTGGTTCCAACAGACAGTGGTCCACAGGGGCAGGGGGAGCATCCCTCTGCTTCATCATCCCACTGCTTCCACACTGAGATGGAATCTCCCCACCAATACCATAACCTGGCCCATGATCCTATGAAGACAATTTTAAGCAGCGGGCTTGTGAACCAGAGCTAAGAGCTAAAATTGAGCTATAGTTTGGACTGAGATGCAAAAAATGTGTTCATGCAGCTCTTCAAGCACCTGGATTACACATCATGCCAGGGACTGCTGGCTCCCCTCTATCCTTATGATAAGAGTTCCTGCTTTTGTTTTTTTTTTTTTTAAGATTTTATTTGTTTATTTGAGAGAGAGAGAGAGAGAATGAGAGATAGAAAGCATGAGAGGGAAGAGGGTCAGAGGGAGAAGCAGACTCCCGGCTGAGCAGGAAGCCCGATGTGGGACTCGATCCCAGGACTCCAGGATCATGACCCAAGCCGAAGGCAGTCGCTTAACCAACTGAGCCACCCAGGCGCCCAAGAGTTCCTGCTTTTGAAACAGGCACAAGGCTCTCAGGAATCAAGACCATATTGTCCTACCTCCCCCACAACCAGGTGTAACCAAGTAATTAAGTGCTGGTTAATGAGACGTCAGTGCAAATGTCGTGTGGCAACTTGGGTAAAACCTCCTTAAAAGACACTTGGCACCCACCCTTCGCACCATCCCTCTCTTCTCTTCCACCTGGATTGAGGCCGTGATAGCTTTTACCCCGCGGAGTGTCACACCTTGGGGATGGGCAGTGGAACGGTTTACTGGAAGGAGCCTCGTTTCCCAAAAGGCTGAGCCGCTGTAGATGCACTAGGCTGCCTACCTCTGGACTTTTGTGGTGAAAGAATAAAACCTTGTGTGTTTAAACCTGCTGCTCATTTGCATCATCTGTCTTGTGCAGTGAAGCCAATTTCTGACACATCTACATCGTAACTACATCCACTTCTGTCTGGGCTGGGGTCAGGGGGGTGGGGGCGGTGTCAGAGAGCAATCTGTAGTTGTCACAAGCAGTGGTATTCATGAATGATTCGAACTGGCAGCAGATTCGAGAATCAGGCCGGGTGCAGGAAGGTTTTTTTCTGCAGCTCTGGAATGTGTATTTGATGGTGTCTCCTTCCCTTCTCATGGGGAGAGGGATGGCTATGATATAAAGGGTCTGTCTATTGTGCTTCAGGATGTCAAGTGCCCTTTTCCTGTGACTTGTGGGGATTCGCTGTGGTTGCCATAGAGACCAAGTGAATCCAAGTTCAACCACGATAGCTAGGCCTTTTTATTCAAAGGGACATATTTTGAAAAGGAAACGAGTATATGAGATAACAAGGTGACTCATCTTTCATTAGCGTGGTGAAGCATGCTGAAGCCTTCCTTCACGATCTTAATGGATGTCATCCCAAGAAGCCCATATTTGTGAGTGAATCATGAAATGATTAATTCAATACATTTTCCCTACCCACCCAGCACCTGGTCTCAAAGAATTCTCTTCTTCCAGAATTTCAAGGAAGAAAATTAAGTCATCGACTTACCTTCCCCACCATACCAAATAAATACATACTTTCTAGCCTTTTTTTTCCTCCTCTCACTCACTCCAGCATTGTGGAGCAGATTGGATGCAAATAGTGCTGGGGACCCCAAGCCTATTCTGGGCTCTGCCCTTAAGTCGCTCTATGGCTTTGGGTAGGAATGCTCTGAGTTTCAGTGCCTGAGGGGTAAGGTGGGGTGGCATCTAAGATTCCTCCCAAACCTAAGAACCTGACATCCCTCCCGATGTGAACTCTCCTCTCAACCATGGCAAGTACCTTAATCAGGTAGGTTCCCTAGCTTCTATCTTCCCAACTAGAATGCAAGCTGATGTAATAGGTACTCGGTACATGTTTATCCAATGAATGGAGGAATGAATGAATGAATCGGGCTTCAAGATTAATTTGCCTAAACCTTACAGGTTTTTTTTTTTCTTTTTCCTTAATCAGTCAAATCAAAAACTGCCTGTCCCACCTGTAATCAGTATCTACTAGCAGCAACTTGGGATCCAAGACCAGGGGCCACCTGTGTTTCTCTTTGGCATCCCCAGCCATTCTTTGTCCCCGGGTTGCAGACCCAGACTCCAAGAACTGGGACTTCTGTGTCTTGGCCTCTTCTTGAGACAAAATTACATGAATGTAAAAATAACCCCAGTGCTGGTCCCCAGTAGCATCCAGACCGAACTCAAAGATTTAAAAATCTGCAGGCACTTTTCAAAGCTCCTTTTTTCCCCTGTTCTGGACATGAGTCACTCTTCTTAGTTGAAGGTCAAAAGAAAACAAAGGAATCTAAACTCCTTTCCAGTCATTTCTGGAGAATTCCAGAGAGGAAGGGAAACCACAGTGCAGAGGAAGAAGGAAGCAGGCAGGGGAGGCCAGAAGTGACTGGGTTTAACGCTGGGTCCCTGGGCGGGTGTTCTCGGGCACACTCGGCACAATGTGCCCCCTGGAGATGCCTCTCCCTGCCCCTATGAGAACCTTCTGTCTGCAGTGCTCACAGAACCTGGGGGGACTAGAATCTATGTTTCTAGATATGCCATAAAGAAAAGTGCACTTCCTTCCCAAGACCCTCTCCTCCCTAGGCTACAGGCCCCCTGACCTCACAGCCGTCTCTTCTTTCTGAGCTCTCTGTAGGTCCTTCCTCAGACACGAGGGATGGGCTAAGTTGTGTGGACCAGGTCTCTCACTGTGCGATATTTCACTTAAGCCTTACAGTACCTGTGGAAAAGGTATTACTACAGTTCCCTTATAGGCTCAGAGAGATCCAGTGGCTCTCCTAGGACGTGGGGAGCAGCAGATTCAACCCAAGTTTACCACGTCTCTGGAGTCAGTGGTCTTTACCAACCATCCTTCCGGACCATTCCAGAGCTAGCTGTGTGCCCGTCCTGGGGCACCTGAACTGAGCTCTCATTCTCTGTATTGACTGATATTTCCAGAGGTGTTGTCTGCCGCTTATCATTTTATGGAGACCATTTCAACTCAAGAATCTCTCTGTTCTAAGACAATAAAAAAAAATCTAAGTAAAAAAAAAGAATCTCTCTGAGTCTGATGATTGTCTAAATGGCCTAGTTAACATATTCAATTTTTTTCTTTTTTACTTCATTTTGCTTCTCACCGTATAACACATTTTCATGGTTCAGGATCAAAACCATATAAAAAGGCTTCCTCGGAGATGTCTCACTTCTATCCCTACTCCTCTACCCTAGACCCCTCCCCACATCTGTTGTAGGTGACCACAGTTTCTGGTTTATCCCTCCCGGGTTCCTTTCCGCAAAGGAACCAGAGCATATGTACACACATACGTGCATGAATGCATATATATGACAGATATTATAGATATATATTACACAAATAATATATACGTGTACATTTATATTCTTATTTCCTCTGATTTCATACATAGCACATCGCTAATTTGCACCTTTTTTTACACTTAGCAATGTATCTTGGGGAACACTCTATGCCCATAGTACTCCTCTTCATTCTTTTTATGTGGCTGCCAAATACTCCATTGTGTACTAGTCCCTTATACTCGTTTATTATCCCAAACCTCACTGATGGACATTTGCATTTCCAATTCTTTGCTATGACAAATAATTCTGTAATGAATGGCTTTGGGCAAACTTGCTTTGTATTGGTGGGGGTGTATTTTGGGAGGTTTCTGAGGAGCAGGGTCAAAGGGTAAATGCATACGTAGTTTTGTTAGATGTTGCTAGACTCCCGTCCATGGATGTTGTACCATTTTGCACTCCCATCTACAATATGTGAAGTGCCAGATGCCCCAAGACCACTCAGCTTGAATGTATTGGTCAGTTTTTTACTAATCCAACAGGTGAGAAATATCTCAGTATAATTTAATCTGAATTTCTTTTATTAGAAGTGTGGTTGAACATTTTTTCATATGTTTCAAGGCTATTTCCTTTTTTTTTTCAATGAATTGTCTGCTGGTGCATTTTGCCCATTTTTCTGTCAGTTTTTTTTTTGTTATTGTTATTATTGTTGATGATTTAGGAGTACTTGAACTATTAAGAGCTTAGTCCCTTATTGATTAAGTTGCAAATATTTCTCCCAGTTTGTCGTTTGTTTTTTGATTTTTGCCATACAAAGGAGTGTGTTTATACCTGGGTAGGTTTGTATAGGATCTTTTGATAGGATCTTTTCCTTTATTTTTTCTGAATACTGAGTCACAGAAAGGCTTTCCAACTGCTACATTGGAAATTCACCTAAATTTTCTCAGAAAAATAAATGGGTTTATATTATACATTGATACCTCCAAACTCATTTGGGGTTTTCCCTGTTATTTTTTGCGATGTACAGATTCAATTACATATTTTTCCGAGTGACTCTTCAGTTGTCCCTAAGACCTTTTATTAAGAAGCCCAACTTTCCCCGTATGTTTGAGATACCATATTTATCATATCTTAAATGTGTTTCTGTGTCTCTTTCTGGGCTTTTAATTCTGTTCTATTTGTCTTTCTATTCATTCATATTACATTGTTAGCATGAGGACAGTTGTACCTCTGTTTGTAGGTAAAATGTCATCCTTTACTGATTTCTGTTCTCGTTGTCTCTCTGTATATACCCTGCTTTATTTTTAGTTGAAGTCAGATTTCGTATATTTGATGGGCAATGAAGACCCACCAAACTCCAAATACCAATGGGGGGATGGGAAGCAGAGACTTCTCGAGCTGCTCAGTGTCCAAGGGAGGGAGACACACAGCATGTCTTTCTTAGGCTTATCTCTGCATAGTGAGATGTTCCCCCAGAGCCTCCTTTAGTTATTCCAAAAGCTCCTATAATGTGACCTAATGAGTTGAGGTTCTTTATTCAGTGGAAATTTCTGACCAGGACACGTGCATCTGTAGTTATCCAGGATAATTTTCCTACTAAGTCCTTTTTACAGACACCCGGACAGTAAGGCATCATTCCGTATGGGCTGGTTTTGGTTTCTGTGTTCAGAGTGAACTAATATCCAATTATGTCATCAGATACGGTAGCGGAAGTTACTCCTACCCCAAGCGGCAGCTAACTTCTTTAAAGTAGTCCCTTTCCAACCAATTGAACTGTCTATCCTTTCCATATTCTTCGCACTTGGTTGGGCCATATTGCATGGAGGTTGAAGTGAGTTTGGAGGGGGGTTTGAATAATGTCTCCATCTTGTTCTGTGGTCACAAAGTCTTACTAATGACACTCTTGAGTGCTACTAAACAAGTATTCTTACCCACCTGATCATCCCCCTCCCCTCCTCTCTTCCCTTCCTCCCACTCCTCTCCCAGCTTCCGTGTTTCATTCATTGCCTTACAACCCCAAACTTTCTCAGAGATTTGTGAGGAAAGTACTCTTTTAGTTTCACCCTTCTCTTCAGGCAAAACCCTCCTCCTAGAGTTCCACAATGGCCCTGTTCATCCTTGTTCTGGGCTGACTTGTGTCCCCCTGAAAAGATATGTTGAAGCCCTAACCTCTTGTACCTCAGAAGGTGACCTTATTTAGAAAAAGGGTCACTGCAGATGTAATCAGTTAAGATGATGTCATACTGGAGTAAAATGGGCCTTTAGTCCAATATGACTGGTGTCCTTAAAAGAAGTGAGAGAAACACACAGGAAGATGGCCATGTGACAACGGAGGCAGAGATCGAAGTGCTTTAGCTGAAAAACCAAGAAATGCTAAGGATTACCAATAAGCCGCCAGAAGCTAGGAAAAGGGAATGAGGATTCTCTCCAACAGTTTTCAGAGTGAGCATGGCCCTGCCAACACCTAGATTTCAGACTTCTAGCCTCCAGAACTGGGAGAGAATAAATTTTTGTTGTTTTTAGCCACCCAGTATATGGTTCTTCTTTATGGCATCTTAGGAAACTAATACAGCCCCAGAGTTTTGTATCAGGAGGATTTTGACCCACATAACTCCTGGTCTAAGGCGCAGACACAAGGGGAAACATTATACGTGGAAGTGGCCTTTCCCTTCTTTTTGTGAGACAATGTTTATTATTTCCATAAAGACTCAAGATGACACCCTATGAAATGAGGTGCTATTACTGGGTCCATATTCTCCCAATGAAATAGGGTCAGCAGAAAGTACCTTCATTCTTGCCAAGAGGTAATGGTACTACTAGATACAGCCCTCTTCTCTGGCCAAATGGTCCTACTAATTGCCTACTTTTTTATCTGGAATTATCCTCACCTGTCTTCTCTTCTTACTCAAAGCCCCACCTCTCCTGGAGGCTCAGTTCAAGCTCCTCTTCCTCCACGAAGCCTGTCTGGACTGGACCAGAGCAGAGTGACCCCCGCCACCCCTGCGTTCCTGTAATAATCTCTGTGCTTCTCACGGATGTACATGGAACGTGCGTTCCTTGCTATCTCATACTGGCATGTCTCCCTCATTCTAACATGATAAGTGCCTTTGAGGCAGCAATTATGCATCTGCACACTGAGTGCAGTACCTTGCACATTGTGAGTCCTGAAAATTAAGGAAATGGACAGAACAGGTCTGAAAGTAGGTCATTAATTATAAATGAAACAGGACCCAATGGCTGTGAGTGGAAACCTAAGTAACATGGGTTCCCATTGAAAAAGATGAAATCAAGCAAAACTGCTTAGAAAGGAAACATCTAAAAGGACACTTCTTAGTACAATAAAACTAGGAAGAACCACTGACCAGAGAAAACGGACTGGCTAGTTAAGATGGATCTGTCTCCCCTCAAATTTTATTTTTGTTTATACTACTAGTTCCTTCTCTATCTTGGTTTTGGCTCTGTGTTTATTCTTTTGATCAATGTTTTGTGCTCTTATTTTTAAAAGTATCTTGAAATTATAAAATTACATTGTCAGAGAGGAGCTTAGAGATTTTCTTATTCATTTTGAGGCAAGAGAGAGACCTAGGATTTGGAGCCAGTTGTGAGTAAAAAGCCAAATCCTCTGTTTATTAGCTGTGGGATGTTGGCGAACTCAGTCACCTCTTTGAACTTTGGTTCCCTTACTATAATAATGGGAGAGTAAATAACTTCCAGGACTGGTTATTGGAAGGATTAAAACTATTGTGGTTATTGGTTGGACACTTACATAAGGCACTCAAAAATGGTAGCTTTTTCATAGAAACCAGAAAATTCACCTTTGGAATAAGTCAGATCAGTGGCTTTCACACTATTCCCTGGAGCCCTCGAAGTATAAAGAGGTGTCCCCGCAACCACAATGCTGACAGTGGCTGAAGGCAAAGGTGGTGCCTGATGGGCAGGGCTCAGGTCCCCAGACTCTCGTCAAGCAAGGCAGCCCCCATTTCCACCTATTTTATATAGGTTCCATCATCTAGGACTGCCCCATTAAGAAAAAAATAAGAGTTCAAAAACATGTAAACTCTTAGCATAGGACAGTGCTTTTCACTAGATGTTTACCAAAGCACACCTGTCTTAGTTACTAAAACTAAGTGTTCAGTCATTTAGAACAAAGGCCCCAGTACCAGGAGAAATAACACTGGATTTCAATGGGTCATTTGAAAAATCCCATATTAGCTGAGTAGAACACCTGTTCTCCCCTACAATAGATGCCCAGAAAGTTAACTTGCTCAAAAAAAAAAAAAAAAAAGTGTATTGGATAAATGTCCAATAAATACCTAAACTATATACATCATAATGTTTTGAAGGAATAAATGAGGTAAGTGCTGGAAAATCTTTGCTATAAAAACATAAAGCATTATTATTATGTCCATGCTGTTCCATCATCAGCATTTAATTTGTTCTCCCTTATCTTCACCAGGCTCCCTGCAATCTGGAGATTAAAGTAGAGTCAGGGGTTGAAGGTCATCCAAACAAAACTCAAACCTGTAAAGGTCTAATAATTCTGACTGATTAGAACAACAATGTCTAGGAAAAGAGAGAAAAACAGGGAGAAGGTCTCACGACTGGGATGATAGTGATATTTCTACAGCCGCTGTTGCTACTGGTTACCATTTACAGGTTAGTACACGCCTGGCACTACGCTAAGTACTCGGATCTTCACAACACCTCGAGAAGAAGGGATCATTATCCCCATTTTACAGACAAGAAAACTGAGGCCCAGAGAGCTTAAGTAATTGCATGCTATCACCTACTTCATAAGTGCAGTAACCAAGAGTCTACCCTAGGTCTTCTGACTCGTTAGGAAGGTGAAATGGATAATTCTTCTTACATTTTGGACTGGCAGTTTTCCCATTAGAAACTTTAACATAATTCTATCCTTTCTTTCTGTTTTAGGGAAATGTAGACATGTTTGATTGACTGAGCAAAATAGTTTTTAGGCCTGTAAGTACAAGGCTGACAGAGCATGTATATTTGCCTACCCTTCCTCCCAAGTTCCTATTGAGATGTTGATAAAGATATATAAGGGATGAGTACGTCCATTAGAATGCTGACAATGAACAGAAGGTCATCAGCAGAAATTTCGGTGAATTGGATAAATGTCTGGGAGTCAGAAAGCCGATGGGACCATATCAATGTACCCAAACAGAGTGAAACTCAAGCCAAAACATACAAGTGAAAAGATTTGACCATGATCCTCAGCTAGATAGCCTCCAAGCTTGCAGCCAGGGGGTAAAAAGAATGAACATGGATCTAAGGCAGTGATCGGGGTGGGTAACCTCACCACAGACAAACCACAGAATGGCCTGGCCACTCACACCCTCCCTTCCTGCTCCATATACAGACTGATCTGCTAAATGGAAGCTTGTCTGTGGTGAATCTGCCCATTCACACAGAGCTGTAATCCACTTTCTGATTCAGAAAATTGCCTTCTAAGTAAGCACAGTTATTAGTGAAATCCATTCCATTGACCCATATTAATCCACATAGTTCTTCACTCACATAAATAGTTGACAAAAGATCACAGGCATTTGAAGAAAATAAACGAGAGGCAAAATAAAAACTATCATGAACACAGAGTGGTCTTGGAGGAAACAGACCCAAACAACTCACAAGAGATTATTTATTATTCTCAGAGCAATTTCACTGGCTATGGCATCCTTAAAGCAAGTACTGGCTGCTATGGGGACAAAGGGGGTCAATTAAGGAACAAGAAAGAACGATTGGAAATTTCAAATCATTATCAGAATTTTTCAATTAGCAATAATCACGCCTCGGATAAACCTCTTTGGCTACGATACTGCCACTGCGCAAAGCTCATTATCAGAATTTTTAAAAAACTCAATGACGGGGTTACATAATGGAATGGAAGGAGTTGAACACAAGGTTAGGGGCATAGTTAATAAAAGTAAAGGATATCTCCCAGAAGGCCAGATAGAAAAGAAAAAGCCTTGGCTAATAGAAGAGAAAAATTAAGTCAATGTATATTTGAAAATAAGTACAAAAATCTCAGAGTTTCTCTAAAAGCAGTTCCAAAAACATTGTTGTTCATCTAGGTGTTCACTTTGGTATCATTCATTGAGTTGTACACTTATAATCTGTGCATTTTAATGTATGTGTTATACTTTAAAAGACACTTTTAAAAAAGTCTAATAAAAGAGAGTGCCTGGGGAGCCATTTGAACCTCCCCAAAAACCTGAGCAAATATTACTTTCCTAATTTAAAAAGCAATCAGAAAAGCAAATCCTCATCAAGTCAATATCATGGCAATATTGCGATATGCCACTCAAAATAGGCAGAACTGTTCTTCGGTTGAATTTGTCTTTAATAAAATAGTTATTTAAAAGATTCATTATGACAAATGCTCAGAAAACCCCCCAAAATTCAAGTGAATAATGAATCACTTACCAAAGTATTACTGCTTTGCATAAACTCATTAACGAGTGATAGTAAAAAGCTTGTAAGTATCCAGGAATTTGCTGAAACGTTTATTACATAACAGAGTGGCATGTATACAAGTTTTGCTAAAATATGTTCTTTTTCATTGTCATTCTATCTACAGAGAATGTTCTTTCTCCAAATTAAACCAAATTAGAAACTACAAAAGGAAAACTTTCAGATAATAACATGTGACAGAATTAACTTCAGTCAGAAGCTATATTCTAGCAGCAGAAATATTGGAAATACAACAAACAAATTATGCAGATCACAATGGAAACCACTTTAAATTTTCTTTCTTTCTTTCTTTCTTTCTTTCTTTCTTTCTTTCTTTCTTTCTTTTTTTCTTTTTTTTTTTTTTTTTTTTTTTTTGGGGGGGGGAGTGGGAGGGGCAGAGAGAGAGAGAATCCCAAGCAAGCTCCACGCCTAGCACAGAGCCTGATGCGGGGCCCAATCTCATGACCTGAGCTGAAATCAAGAGTCAGATGTCCAACCGACTGTTACCCAGGCACCCCAAAAACTACTTTAATTTTTTAAAAGGAAGATGTGTTTATTCGGACTGAACAGTGTTTATTTATTGTGTTATCATATTCTGTTCTGGACTTTAAAGTTTTAAGGATAGTTCATGTTGGATGTTTGTTTTTATTTTATCAAAAATTTTTTAAAAGACTGGCAGGAAAAAGAAAATGAGGGAAAAAAAAACAACCTGTGCATATATGTGATTTATTTTAAGAATGATTTGAAATCATGAGAGGAAAGGCACTATGCAGACCGAATTAATTTTTGGTCTTTGTTATTTAAGGTAAATAGTATTTTGTAGCAAAATTAATGGACGGTAAAAAAAATCTTCTTAAGCATGAAACAGGAAATTGAAAAACAGCAATAGGGCATTAGAACCATTTTTCTAGAACCAAAAATATCTTTTCTCCACTTCCAGCTTGTGAAAGTGGCAATACAGTGATTGATTCCTGTGGAAAAGTAATATTGCAATTTCCTATAAATACTCGGAACAACAAACAGTAAACAAAAACAAGGTTCTCCCTCTTTTCACAACTTGGTCGCGGGTGGAGACCGGAAAGGTTAAATCAACATTTGCTCAATGGGGCAATGCTGTAGCTGCCCATGGAGGAATTTCTTGGCTAGATGCAACGTCAAGAGGTCAAAGCAATTGCCCAGCAATGAAGGAAGATAAACTCAGACAGGTCTGTCTTTCATTTCCCAGGGTCCAGGTTAAAAAAATAAAATATCTGGACTCTGAACTTCTTGATTCACGTGTCATGCTGGAGAAGGGAATGGAGTAAATCTCCAAATCTAGGCTTGGTTCTGTTAGAGTGAAGGCGAGCCTGAGACATGTTTTCCAGAGGTAACAACATCAGAAAAGCATCATAAGGCTATGGATCATAATTTTAGGGGATAAAATCTTACCTAAATTAATTGAAAGTAGAGAAGCCTCTATCTTACTTGCTTCTCAAAGTTCTGGGGTCATACCTGCAGTCCCCCTCCGTTCAGGGAGCAGGACAGCTCTGGGGACCTGTGGTTTCATCTCTTGGGGGTCTCAGTGTCTCATGACTCTGAGCAAGCAAAGAACAGCAAGAATGATGAGTTTTCTTCCTTTTCCCTCCACAGCTCCACTTTTTGGTTCTCTGGTAAATAGAGGGAGAAGAATAAACAGGGCTAATGTTTGTTCAGTGAGACCTTGGCTGTCTACCTTTGCTAGTGATCTGATTGGTCAGTAGCCCCTGCTTGTTACATATTTCTCAATATCACTTGTGGGAGCAAACAACCTGGAGGCCACTCTCTTCTGCTTTCTGTTCTTGAGTAGCTGTGAGATAAAACTGTTTGCTAAGAACAAAGGAAAAGATATGGAAAACCTTTACCAAAACTTTTGAAATGCGGGGCGCCTGGGTGGCTCAATTGTTTAAGCGTCTGCCTTCAGCTCAGGTCATGATCTCAGGGTCCTGGAATTGATCCCGGCCTTGGGCTCCCCACTCAGTGGGGAGTCTGCTTCTCCCCTCCCCCCAGCTTATGCTCTCCCTCCCTTTCTCTCTCTCTCAAATAAATAAATAAATAAATCAATCAATAAATAAAATCTTTAAAAAAATTTTTTTTGAAATGCAAAATTACCTAGTTTTCTAAAATAAGAGTATAATCAGAATTGTAGTGGGACAGGTAGGAGCTACCTATAACCCAGACGACACAACCCAGGTGTACATTGGATCCCCTGGGAAGATAGGCAGGTCCCAGGCCACAGGATTTGCAAAGCCTTTGCAGGTAGGTGGTTCCATAGGCAGTCAAGGTGGAGGACCACTCTACAGAGATATCGGGGAAGAGGGTAGGTTGAAGACTCTCAGATGCAGAAAGACTAGTGGGAGAAATCTCAGATATGTAGACAGCAATAACTTAGGGACATAGACTAGTGAGACAGACTTGGGCACCTTTGTAACAATGTCATTCTGGTAGGTGATTAAGGACGTGCTCAAAAGAGGCAGAGGAAGCCCAGTGAAAGTGAAGGTAAATCTTTGCAGCACAGGATTGGACTATCAGTGCTTACATAAAGTAATCAAAGGATGGTATTTACAATATTTCTACCACAGAGCATGGCAGAAAATCTGGGATTTTTGAAGCAAAAACTAGAGCCTGCACAGAAAATGGTTATAGACAAACTCTGTTACGGGTTAGGTCGTGTGCCCTCCCACCCCCAAAATTCGTATGTTGAAGGCCTAACCATTAGTACCTCAGAATGTGAATTTATTTGGAAATAGGGTCATGGAAGATATAATTAGTTAAGCCAGGGTGAGTTCAGATTGATGTAAAATGGGTCCTTCCTCCAATAGCTGGTATAAAAAGGGGAACTTTGGACACAGAAACACACACATGGGGAGAATGCCACATGAACATGAAGACGCAGACCAGGGTGATGTTTCTATTAACCAAGGAACGTCAAAGATTGCCCATAAACCAGTGGTAGCTAGGGGAGAAACATGGAATAGATCCTTCCCCAAAGCCTTCAGAGGGAGCAGGGCCCTACTGATACCTGGATTTCAGACCTCTCTTCTCCAGAACTATGATGTTATTTAAGCCACTTGGTTTGTGTTACTTTATTACAACCTAAGGAACTAATACACCCTCCAAAGACCCTCCTCTCCATTACAAAGAGGCAAAGAAAACTCTTTGAAATATCTTTAGCTCATCCTAGGCCCAAGCTGAATTCCATGAACACTCATCCATTACCAGATTCAGCAAGTGTTTACTGAGCAGTTACACTGGGCTCAGAACTCATGAGCCCCTGAGGAGCTGTAGAACCTTGAAGATGCAGCCATTAGGCTGAGAATGGAGACAACGTGGAGATACGGTGGCATTTTATTTTACCACCCACTGCTCGATGTATTTCAGATTTTATATGGATAAGTATGGTTAATATATTTCTTCCTCCTGTATTAACAAGTTGAAAGATGTCTTAGATCAGGTTTCCTGGAAAACAGATTCTGAGATTTTGATGTGGGAGGTGTTTACTGGGGAATGTTCTCAGGAGCAAGACCTGTCCAAAAGCCAGGGGAGTAAGACTGGGCAGATGGAAGAGTCAAACATCGATGTGGCTCATCAACAAAGGTCTCAGCCAGTCCTATGGCTGTCCTGATATTAGGCGAGGGGGCCAGCCTTTGCACTCCTAGACTGACCACTCATTAAATAACTTGATCAAAGCAGCTTTCTCCCGGTAAAGGCAATCCCAGGGAAGGACTCACCTTGCTCTGCATGCCCAGGAGCTGGAAGAATAAATACCTCCATCCTGAGGGGCATTCTGGATAATTCACTACAGCATTCATTCCAAAGGACATCTGTTTCTGGATGAAAAATAAGAATCTGTTAACCAACATTTATTAGGCATCTAATGGGATGAGTAGACAAAAGGCAGCTAGATTGGCTCTCTGAACTATCTTCCCAGCAGGACATACACACAGAGATAGGCAGTGTTGGAGGTGGAAAAATCAGAATGGAGAATGTAAGTTCACCCTAAGAAGAGTGGGACAAGATCAGCTAGACAAGGGACAGGCATTGGGTCAATTAATTGCTAGATTTCACAGAAGGAAGAGTTGGCCAGTGTCTCTTGGTAGGGAAATGGCCCTGGGCATAGTTGTACAGAAGACAAAGTGAAGCCATCTTCCTTTGGGGGGCACCCATCCAAGCACCTGATCCTTTGTAAGTTGTGCGGTTCTGCTCAGTGATCTTGGGCTCCTCCTGAAGGTAATGCCCCAGAGCCTTAGCAGAATTCTGCCTGGCTTGCAGCAGCCTCTCCCTGGTAGAACAATCCCCAGGCCTGAAAAGTTACCCACACAGAGTTGTCGGTGGCTCCCGCCTCTGACCTACAACCAGGGGAGATGGTGCCCTGCTTTCTAGTTCCATGGGAACTTACACTCCTTCATCAAGCCAGCCTTTCCCACCAGTGTGTTGGTCTCCTAGCACTGCCTTAAATTACCACAACCTGGTGGCTTCACACAACAGAAATGTATTCTCTCCTAGTTCAGGAAGCTGGAAATATGAGATCAAAGTGTTAGCAGGGCCTTCCTCTCTCTGAAGGCTCTCGGTGAGAATCTGTCTTATGCCTCTTAGCGTCTGGCATTGCTGGCCGTCCTTGACATTCCCTGGCTTATAGACACATCACACCAGTCTCTGTCTCTGTCAGGACATGGCATCCTCCTCCCTCAGTGTCTCTGTGTCTCTTCTCTTCTTCTTTTTTTGTTTTTTTAAGATTTTATTTATTTATTTGACAGAGAGAGACACAGCGAGAGAGGGAACACAAGCAGGGGGAGCGGAAGAGGGAGAAGCAGGCCTCCCGCCAAGCAGGGAGCCCGATGCAGGGCTCGACCTCAGGACCCTGGGATCATGACCTGAGCCAAAGGCAGACACCCAACGACTGAGCTACCCAGGCGCCCCTCTTCTCTTCTTATAAAGACACTAGTCATATTAGATCTGAACCCATGTGACTCTAGTTGGACCTCATCTTAACTTGATCACATCTGCATTCTCCAGTAGAGTCACATCCACAGATACTGGGGATTGTATAAATAGGTAATCAGAATAATTTCAGCCCAGGTATGAGGCAAAGATGAGCCAAAGTGAGACAACAGGGAAGGTATTTTGAGGCCTCTGGGGCCTCAGTGGGGTCTCTCAAACAGAAGGTACCAACTTCACCTACTTTGAGCCAGACTCCATGAATTACCTCCCTCGGTTGAACAGATTCTATTGCTAATGAGGCCAAGATTTGATCATGATCCAGAACTATTATTTCCAAACTACAAGTTTCATTGATTCTGTGACAGAGATATAGCTAGAAGAGTGGCCAGAGGGGCTAGTGCAAAACCCATTCCGGCCACTGAGTGGACAGTGCCTGCGCCACAGAGGCCTCCATATTGATCGAGGATCCCATCCTATTCCAAGCAGTGTGACTTGAAGACTGCTGTATTCTCATTATATTCTTAAATAGAAATGATGATGAGCCCCTGCAGAACTCCAACCAGCCAAGTGTTAATACGGATCACGGTGAAGCTGGCACCAGACGCTGATGAGAGGGGGCTGTAAATTTCAGGAACAGGAAAAGTCCTCACATTTATATTTTGTTGCTAGAAGACAGATAAAAAACTCAGAGACTTTTTTTAAGTCCTCTGATTTCACATGTAATTTTAGGTCTGCTTAACTGCTTCCTGCAAAGGTCTTTGAAAGGATAAAAGAAAAGAAGGGCTCTATCCTAAAGCCCAGCAACGACTGCGGATTCTGGGAACCAATCCACCAGCCCTATCGGATGCCATGAATGGTGAGGTGACTTCCAACAATGATGAGGCTCATGACTGTCTTGGGGAAAAAAAACAAAACAAAACAAAACCCCAAAGATCATGGAGAGATACACAGCAGCCAAGCAAGCTGGACACTGTTGCTGTTCAGAAACCTTCCACAGGCTACACTTGGAACCTAATTCCTTCTCCCATAAAATGGAGAGGACCAGGCTTTTTCTAGGAGCCCTTGGAAGGTCATGGCCAGACCATCAAACCCAGTTCTAATACTGCCCAAGACCTTGGGCAAAGAAATTACTTAACATTTCAGAGCTTCAGTTCCCTCAGCTACAAAATAAAATTATAATAATATTTATTCTCACAGGGTTGCTATAAGAATTAAATGGGATACCGTGTGTTAAATGTTTGCTCCATAGCAGGTGCTGGATATGCAATTTCCTGTCCCTGCCACGTAGAAGGCAAATTGCCTCTGAATTAGAGATGTTTGCCATCTGTGGGATCTCAAGTCCAACCCACAAACATGTCTTCTATGTGGATACACCATTTCACCTAGTGCAGTAAATCCAGGCATTGTGCATTGAAGATTGCCAAGTGGGATTGGTGAACTCCACAAGTAAGCAGATGGGTGTTAGAATTCTCTTGTTCCTGAGTTGTGGATAAAAAATGGAGCCCAGTTACAGAACACTTAACCCAGGTCCAGAGATTACTGAGGTGTACGTAACGTGACATGGTAGGAGCATTATGGTTCCACATGGGTACATGCAAATACAAATGAAACAAATAAATGAAGGAAAGGGACATCATTCCTTTTGCTGTTGCTTTTCCTTTGCTGTCCCAATTTAAATGTGCTCTTTGAGGACCATGTGACTCTGGTGACCCAGGGTAGGAGAGAGTAATTCAGCTACTTCCAAGAAGAAGTAGAATAGACAGCCCTATCCCTTGTGAGGTGCTGTCTCCCAGAATAGCAACTGCAACTTGGCATTTTTAGGGGAAATGCAATCTTATGTCAGAAGAACGCAGAAGAGGAGATTTGCATTGGCCGGGAGGCTGGCACTGACTATTTGGGGAGCCTTCTTTAATTGTCCAGGTCTCCAATTACCCAGCAGAGCCTTACTTCTCACTAACTGAAGGGACACATTCCACACCCTGGTTTTGAAGGTTCTTTAACCTTTTGTCACAGAGGAGACAGGACTTCTGGAGCAGGCCAGAACGTTTGCAGAAAATTAACCTGACCACTTCCTGTTCCTTTTTGGGACTCTGATGGTCTCTGCTCCCTGCTCTGCAACACCCCCCCTCCTCATGCCCACACCTACACAGAGACAGCTATACTCTTCTCCCCAGCAGTCAGTACTAGCTGACCGTAACCCCTTTCTTGCTCCTAATTTGTTCACTTGGAGCAGTGACTCTCAACCTTAGAATCACTATGGAACCTTAAAAAAAAAAAAAAAAATCCTGATGCCCAGGCTGCACACCAAATGAATTCAATAAGAGTCTGCAGGAGTGGGACTTAGGCCTGGGTATTTTTAAAGCTGTCAGATTATTCTAATGTGCAGCCAAGGTTGAGATCCACTGACTTAATGGAAGAGTGAATTGGTGCATAATGGTGTGATAAGGTACAGGAAGCAGCCAGCCTGTCTGGGCTTAGACCTTGTCACTTGTCAGGTCATAGAGCACAGGAATCTTTCTGATTCTCCAGAACTCCTAAATTTTATAAGGTCAGAACGTCTGAGATGGGCGCCATAGTGGCGATATTTGTCTGCTCAGGCTGTCATGGTGAAATACCGTGGACTGGGTGGGTTATATGGTGGATACTTATTTCATCGCAGTTGGGGAAGATGGAAGTCCAAAATCAAGGTGCCATCATCTTCAGTTTTCGGCAAGAGCTCTCTCCCTGACTTATAGATGACTACCTTCTTGCCATGTCTTCATGTGAGGTCATAGAATATATACCCTGGCCTCTGCCCTCAGGTCCTGGTACAGAGCTTCTGAAATCCTTGTAATTACCTAAGTGATGACAACACTAGGAGCATCTATTGTTCTAATATTTGTCTGTGACCACAGATTTTGACACAGAACTCCTAAAACCCTTGTAATTCCCTGAATGATAAGAGCACTAGGAGTATGTTCTGTTCTATTGAGGTGACCCTGGGTGGGCTCCTGGGAAGCGCCTGGTTGGGGGCTGGCCAACAGAAAGACTAAGCCATGATTAGAAGCTTGGAATTTTTGGCCATACATGGCCATCCTCCAGAGAGAGGGGAGAAGGATGGATGTGAAGTTAATAACTGATCATGCCTACGTGAGGAAGCCTTGGGGTAGGCTCAGTGGTACCGGGTTTAGAGAGCTTTCGGGAGGATGAACATATCCACACTGGGAGATGACACACCCCAACTCTATGGGGATAGAAGCTCCTGTGCTCAGGACCTTCCCAGACCTTGTCTTTTGTATCTCTTCAGCTGGATTTTCATCCCTGTCCTTTATCATATTCTTTAATAAACTGGTAAATGTAAGTTAAGTGTTTCCTTGCGTTCTTGTGAGACTCTTTAGCAAATTAATCAAAACTGAGGAGGGGGTCATAAGAACCTCCAATTTGTAGCCAAGTGGAACAGAAGTTGTGGGTGACCTGGGGACCTGCTACTTGCAATCGGCATCAGAAGTAGGATGGAAATGATCTTATGGGACGGAGCCCTTAAGCTGTGGGATCTGACACTCTCTCCAAGTAGAGTATCAGAGTTGAGTTAAACTGTAGGACACCCAGCTAGTATTGCAAGGAATTGCTTGGTGTGGAGAAAAACCTCCACACATTCACATATTTGGTGACCAGAACACTGTGTGAGCATTCTTTATAAAAGTAAAGGAGATCTGGGGCACCCAGGAGGCTCAATCCGTTAAGCATCTGCCTTCGGCTCAGTTCACGATCCCAGGGTCCTGGAATCGAGCCCCACATCAGGCTCCCTACTGAGCAGGGAGCCTGCTTATTTCTCTCTCTCTGCTGTTCCCCCTGCTTGTGCTCTCTCTCTGGCTCTCTCTCTCTAATAAATAAATAAAATCTTTAAAAAAAAAAAGTAAAGGAGATCTGGTGGGAAATTGAGTTTCTCCTTTATATCTCAAATGGCCCTTCCTCTGTGCTCATGCTAGGGACAGGGTGGGAGTGGGAGGGAGCTTTCTGTGTCTCTTCTTTTTCTATTTTATTATTTATTTATTTAGAGACAGAGGGAGCAAGCAGGGGGAGGGACAGAAAGAGAGGGAGGACCTCAGGCAGACTCCACACTGAGCACGGAGCTGGACACGGGGCTCCAATCTCACTAAGATGAGAATCTGACCTGAGCTGAATTGAAGAGTCGGAGCTTAGCTGGCTGAGCCACCCAGGCATCCCTCTCTGTCTCTTCTTGTGAAAACATGAGTTCTATTGGATCAAGGTCCCACCCTTAGGACTCATTTAAACTTAATTACTCCTGTAGAAGCCCCACCACTAAGGGGTCAAGGCTTCAATATGTGAATGGGGTGGGGGGGGCGGGACACATTTACTCCCTAACAGTGGCCGTGGCCCTAACAGATGCTCCAGCTGTTACAGCTTACTCAGGTGTGTCCATGCTACTACATGGTGTGGTTCACAGACCAGCAGCTTCGGTGTCCCCTGGAAGCTTGCTGGAAATGCAGAACATTGGGTCTTAATCCAACCAGCCTCACTGAACCAGATTTTGCATTTTAACAAGATCTCCGTGTGACTGGCGTGTACATTAGTGCATGAGGTGCTCTGCATTAATGGGCTTTCCTCAATTCTAGCAACTTTGCTAATTCTTAGGAATTTTAGCAGATTAGTTTGCAACATAGCTAGCCATACCTCCCCCCACACCTGGTTCCTGGATCTCAGGGAAGAGTCAAACTTGCTCACCCTGTGCTTCATGAGGAACGAATCTCCTGGCTGTCGAGTTGAGGCGTCAAGATGAAAAGTCCAGAGTGACTATATTCCCACCAACTCAACCCTCCTGTTCCTTAGAGTTCTCCTACCCTTCTTTTCCTCCCCTTAGCTTCCCAAGATTTTTTCCTAAGAAGACCCATTGAGATCAATTTTGAGCCAGCAGCAATAAGCACTCGTGAGAAACCTTACCTATCATTTCAATCCAGTCCTACTGGTTGAGCAAGAGTCTGGTGCTCAGAGGTTCCCTCAGGGCTCCCGAGGACTTGAAAAGCATTGAGTGAGATGAGGGTGGGGCTGGTGCAGTCACAGATGCCTGTGCTCCAGTGATGAAAATCTGGTGCGTGAGGGCAGCCAGCCCTGATCCTGAGGGTGGCTGACACTTTAAAAAAAAATCAAGATGTGTGAGCAATAGAACAGGGCTACTGTGCCCTCATCTGTCTTGTCACAACTGTTGCCCCGGTAAAGGTGTCAAGCAGATCACATCTCTTTTGGAATTTTCGGTTTTTGTGAGTAATGAAAGCCACAAGAGGACTGGGCAGTTAACAGTCGCGTCATGTGGGCGACATCCAGGAGGACCAACCCGCATGCCAAAACTCTCCCATCCGGTGCAGATGGTGTGGATCTCTGCCATGAAAGAGTCTTTTCTCTTCATCCTTTGAGATTTAAAAACCTGGAGAAGATGAACACCTTGGGTGAATAAGAATTTTAGGCTGTTTCTTCTGCCATGGGGAAAAAGGGCATCTCAGATGTCTTAAAAGGTCTGATTGGAACGCAGAGAGGCAGGAAGACCTCAAGGACAAAATCCACCTGCTGCAGGGTGAACTTGCCTGTGGCCCACCTGACCCAGGGGTCCGCATTTGGGTTGTCATAGAGTCCTCCACACACAGTTCTGGAGAGTTAATTTAATCTTAACTGATATTGAAAGTAAAGAATGCTATTATTGTGAAAAGTGAATATATGTCAACCTAGAGGAGGATTTCTAATGGCTTCATATTTGGTCAATATTTTTATTCACTTAAACTTGTGGATGATCTTACATTTCTGGATGAAAAATTTTGGAGGAGCAACTATATATTGCATAATAGGTAAATATCAAAGAGATCTCAAGAGAGGGAAACAATAGGTCAAACTAAAAAGATAAATTTAGTAAAAGTAAACATAAAGTATGCCTTTAGGCTAAAAAAATGTCTATTTATGTGCAAGAGGTGAGAACCTGCCTGAGAACTATAAATTTCAAAATAAGGAGTATTAATACAGGGTTCCATTATCTTCTACACTAGTGTTATGTTAACACAGTCCTGGATATTACAGTTTCTAAAAGGTCATTTTTGGTTTAGAGTGATAGCTTGAACACAGTGTTAATCACTTTTCCTCCCTGGACCTTGCTGCAGTGAGCAGAGCCATACATGCACATTTTTGGTCCTTTACTGCAATCTTTTGTCAATCTCAGCACATCTGTTAATTTGCTGAGTTTATTCATCCATTTACAAATTTATTCATTCATTTAATACTTGTTGAGCACCTACTATGTGCCCTGTTATGAGACTACATAGAGCATAGCCCTTGGTCACACAGGGTATCAATGATCAATAGAACAGGGCTCATGGAGGCAAACTCTGCCCACCCTAACCCCTCTTCCTCCACCCCAATCCAGAGGAACCAGAAGCAGCAGCGAGAGGAGATGGATGCAGAGTGAAGTGACAACCCGTGCCCCACTTCTGAAGGTGCAGTCTGAGCTAGAAGGAAGAGAGAAGCATTAAATTCAATGTAAGACTGAATCTTCAATCTTACACTTGAATAGGCCTTTTTAAAAAAAAGATTTTATTTATTTACTTTGATGGGGAGAGAGAGTGTGTGTGTGTGTGCACACAAGCGGGGTGAGAAGCAGAGGGAGAGAGAGAGAGAAAATCTCAAGCAGATTCCATGCTGAGCGTAGAGCCTGACACGGGGCTTGATCTCATGACCCTGAGATCATGACCTGAGCCAAAATCAAGAATCAGATGCTTAACTGACTGAACCACCTGGGTGACCCTTGAATAGGCCTTTTAATGCCTAGAGAATTTGGGCTGAGAACATTAGCAAGAAGTGAGAAGACAAACTTCTGCTGTTTGTGTTTAAAGATAGTAATGGGGAAAAAAAGTAAAGCTGCTTTCTGGTTGTGTCCTATATGTCCAGCCCATTTAATGAACATCGAATCTATAAAGAATATCTTTCGAAGAAAGACTAAGAAACAAGTAAGAGTAGTTGGAGGAGGGGAGCAGGTGGCTGGGGGCTGAGGGGAGGAAACCATATTCGTATCTCTTGAATTCTATATGGTGTGCAGGCATTACCTCTTCAAAGACCAAATAATTTTTCTTTAAGGACCTAGACAAAGAGATGGACCAAAAGGGGCATATCCAGAGGAGAATGAGTAGAATCGTAAGGAGCCTGATCACAGTGTTCAAGAAGGAGTGTGGGTGGATTGGAAAATGGGTACCTGGAGTAAGGGGACGTTGGGGTATGGGAGTGGCGTAGTGTCTTAGTCTACGTGTCTTCAGAGGACAAGACTGGAACAAGGGAGAAGAAATCGTAAGCAGGTAAATATTATATCACTTTCACTTCCCTTTTTAGGTATGAGCTTCCATCTTGAATGGATGACAAGAGGTTCTAAAGAAGTTTGCCCCATTGAGTGGAAAGTGACCCGAACAACTGAAGTCACTTTCACTCTGCGACTCAGTGACAGTGAAGTTTCAATTTGGTACACATGTCAGCCTCAGGTCTCCCTGAAGTCAACATCTGCTGGGGCTGTCTTCCTAATTCCCGCCTGTCAATTCTAGTCACTGCTCAGATTCAGTAATCACAGCAAGGGGGGTGAGGGAAAGCGTGAGGAGAGTGGGAGGCTCACAGGTAAACTCTAGTCAGCTGGCTGCAATCATTCAGCACAGAGGGAGTACAATGAGCTACTACCTCGGTATACTGAGGTGTAGGAGTCCATGCCAAGGACTGTGCCAGCTCTGAGGTTTTACCCTACTGGCACACTAACAAGTTAACCTGCCATGGTTTCCTAGATGCTGTAGAAGACAGGAGACTCCTGGGTCAGAGATAAAGGACTTTATTACTCACAGCCATACCAATCCTCCGTGTCCCCCAAGTCCCAGTGGGGTTGCAGGCCGAGGCAGATGGGCAGTGTTCACACAGTGGATCTGTGTCACAGCTAGGGAAGCTCAAGTTGAAACCCCCACTCTTATGGGGGGGGGCACTAGCAAACTTGCCCACACCATAATCTCTGGAGGGAGATATTATCTCATTTTTATCCTGATCCGGAAACAAATTTGCCCTCTTTCCTGAAGAGACCTCTATCTCTGTTAAATAAACATCCTCGAAAACCTAGTCTGGGATAGAAGGTGTCACAAGATGTACAGAACTCAACCACGTCTCCCTGTTGGAGCAAAGTTCCTGACTCACCATTTGTGTTGTAGTTGGATGTAGCACCGCTGACTGACTACACCCCTCTGGACCCTAGTCTACCTCTTTCTGGACCAAGGAAGCAAACATAGTTCCTGGGGTTGGACAGACCTCGATTAGAATCTTAGCTCTGTCATTTAACTACTGGGGGAGGAAGTTGTTTGCTTAGCGTCCCTGACCCTCGGTTTTTCATTTGGAATAGAGGTCCGTAATACTTAATATTGTTATGAGAATTAAAATACATAATAATTGAGTAAGTGTCTGAATAAGCATTAATTCACCATCTAGTATTCTTTTGATTTTTACTTAGAAAAAAATTACATTCTGGACACCCAGCTTGTAAGAACTGACCAATGCGCACACAAAGTCTTTCGTCTTCTCCCGTGATTTGGGTCTATAAATTAGAGGGGGTGTGAGAACAGGAGAGGACAGGCCTTTGGACTTCCCCAGTTCAACAATACTCATTTGTGCCTTTCAGTCACTCATGGGCCAGAAGACCTCAGATCCTGAAATTTCACTAATTCCCTAGATTGGAGAACAGGTCGTCTTTGCTTTCCTTTCTCTTGGGTCAGATCACTGCTGACCACCTTGTGTTCTTCACCTTCCCAGTTCTCCACCCTCCCCTGCTGCCCTCCACCTTGCTCGCTTAGAGTGAATTTAGGTTGTCCACCCTCAATTCTCCATCATAAACATCCCCATCCTGTAATATCAAGGATTTCCCTGGGGAGCTCCAACCCAGTATCTCTCTAATTAAACCTGTTTGGGGCATAATTTTCTTCTGGCAGCTCCAAGCTTGTAAGATGAAGACACAGTAGGTAAAGTCTAGAAATCTGCCCATTATAAGACAATATGAAAGCAGATGACTGAATTATAGGCAACCAAATAATTTGCCTCCATTGCTTCATAAGATTATTTTGCTTTGTCGGCTTCTGGTCCAGAAATAACAGTAGAGGCCCAGGTGTGTCTTCTGTGTTTTGTTTTTTTTTTCATCCCTGGTGAGCCGGGGCTTCTTGCTTTATTACTGAGAGTCATTGAAAAGGGGAGTCAGGTTTTGCTGCAGACCAGGAAATAAGAGGCAACAACAGTTGGCAGTTTAAACACCTCAGCAGATTTTTAAAAAAAATATCGCCTTATCATCTAAACTGGTTCTCAAACTTTATCATGCATGAGAATCACCTAGAAGGCTCTTTAAAACTGCTGGGACCCATCCCCAGAATTTCTGATTCAGTATGACCAGCATGGGACCTGAGAATTTGCATTTCTAATGAGTTCCTGGTGTGGCTGAGGCAGCTGGCCCGGGAACACACTCTGAGAACTAGGGCTCCAAAGCGGTGGTTCTAACGCTCAGCTACATGTTACAGTCACTTGCGGGAGCTTTCAGAAACTACTGCCTGGGTCCCAACCCCGTGAGATTCTGACTGGATTGTACTGGGGATGGGCCCGGGCATCTAGATTTTTACAAGCTTCCCAAGTGATTGAAGAGGATACCAGGGTTGAGAATCGCTGTGCGTCTTGCAGTTTCCTGGCTATATATGCTCTTCTCTCACTCCCAGCTCAGCTACTCAGGAGGAAGATGGATGATATAAACAAGTCATTATTATAAGCCTTGTTGGATGGAAACCAGTCATTTGAAAGCCGACTGGGAAGTAACGGAAGAGGAGCATCTGGTCGGCTTGGCATCTCCAGCTGGTTAGGACTGATGAAGACTCCAGCTTGCCGTGACCCAGTTTGGAATGCTGGTCTTCTGGGCAAACATCTCCCCCAGAGGCTTCTGAAATTACAAAATAATCAACTTAGTAAGGCCTCCCCACTTGGGCAGAGGGGCTCAGTGTGTGGATTTGAGCCCAGTGAGATGAAATAGGCAAGATGCCCCCTGGATGGGTTGATTCCCTTGGGACTCTCCAGGGGGGAGGGAAGAGTGCCATTTGGCCAGACTCCTTATTTACAAGGAGTACTTGAGTAGTCATAGTGTTTAAAAAGAATCCTCTACAAAAGAATAATATTTTTTTCAAGTCTTAGGTCACCTGTCCTAGCGTGTGGACTAAGGTTTAAAGATTTAGACCAGTGACTCTCAACACAAACTCACATTAGAATCACAAGGGACATTTACAAAGAGAACACCCATCTCCACCCAGCGTGACCAACTAGTCCTGGATCCCTGTGATGCCCTTCATTTTAGCACTGAAAGTCCCACATCCTGGGACCCATCCATCCCGAGCAAACAGGGACAGGTTGTCACCCTGCCCCACCCCAGAACTATTAAATTGGAACCTCTAGGGGTGGGTTCTGGGCATCAGTATTTCAAAAGCCCCCCAGGGAATTGTCATGTGCAGCCAAGGTTGAGAACTTCTGGTTTTTAGATTAAAGGAACTTGTATGCAATGCAGTGTTGTGGTGCTTTTTGGAGCTCTGATTGGGTTAGGGTGTATCAGTGTGTGTGTGTGTGTGTGTGTGTGTGTGTGTGTGTGTGTGTACATGCTTGTTTTTAGGGTCATTTGCTAGGGTTCCTTTAAATAATTGTGACATTTTGAGTCCCACAGAGGCTGTGTCTGTAGCAACCACATCACATATGATCATCTGGAGATGTTTAGCTTTGTGGAGTGTGGACCAACAGGTTCCTATAGCCTTACTTACTAAGCACTTTGAAAGTGTCAGAAGTGGGTATGGCCAGGTTCTTCCAGTTTTGTTTGCAGGGACGGTGGAGGTCACCTTTGTCGACATTGACACTCTCTTATAAAGAAAAACCCCTTTCAACTTCCATGAAGCTTTTAAAATAAGTGACAAATTATGATTTAAAAAAAAATTTTGTTTTAAACCTAAACACTCCGAAGATACAGATGTAGTGAAAAGAAAGGCCATATGCACCCCAATGTTCATAGCAGCAGTGTCCGCAATAGCCAAACTGTGGAAAGAGCTGAAATGCCCTTCAACAGATGAATGGATAAAGATGTGGCCCATATATAAAATGGAATATTACTCAGCCATCAGAAAGGATGAATACCCAACCTTTACATCAGCATGGATGGAACTGGAGGAGATTATGCTAAGTGAAATAAGTCAGGCAGAGAAAATAATTATCATATGGTTTCACTTATTTGTGGAACATAAGGAATAACACGGAGAACATTAGGAGAAGGAAGGGAAACATGAAGGGGGGGGGAATCGGAGGGGGAGATGAACCGTGAGAGACTATGAACTCCGAGAAGCAAACTGAGGGTTTTATAGGGGAGGGGGGTGGGGGGGTGGGTTAGCCCGGTGATTGGTATTAAGGAGGGCATGTACTGCATGGAGCACTGGGTGTTATACGCAAACAATGAATCATGGAACACTACATCAAAAACTAATGAGGTACTGTATGGTGACTGACATAACATAATAAAATTAAATTAAATTAAAAAAATAAACCTTTAGACAATCAAGAGGGCAAGATGAAATATGTAGCCCACAAGACGGTGAATGATGCTCTTTCAGGGCTGATTCAGGAATGTTCTTTTACAAGCCAATAATTTCCTTTCCATGGAAGCAAACCAGGAGGCCTCAGGCTGAGCAGCTTTTCCTCAGTGTAAGAAAAGTCTCATACTCTCCCAGAAAAGAACATTCTCCAGTTATCCTGTGTGCAACATGTGTGATAGTGTGTTTTATTCCATTGTCCAGAATGAAAGGGTCCTGCCCTTCCCGACGAATGATAGGCGTGTGAAGAAGCACCCAGGTGAGGAGCAGGAGCAGGACCTGGTCCCACTTCAAGGTTGACTGCACACCGAGCCACCTCCCCCAGGGACCCCAAGCCCCTGGGAACACAGATGTCTGTAGTGCCATCCACGTGTTTATATCTGGCCGTCTGGCAGGTTCAGACTTATTGCTTCTATATCTGTCAAGTTGCAGTTGCTGAGAGCATGAGCCATTCTAGACATTCTAAACAAAAAGGGACTTCTACAGCGAATTGCATGCTTAACAATTTTTGGAAAGACTGGATAAGGCTCTGGGTGAGGTGCTGGGTGAGGTGCCCAGGAATGACACCCAGAATAACACTGCAGAATTAACCCTCTCGGAGAAGTGCTATCTTTGCCACAACAGGAAGCTGAGGAATTAGAAACCTGCTGTCCTGAATATAAGCTTAGTTCTGACGAAACTGTCAGGCAGCTATGGCCGAAATCACTTGATCTAGAGGCTCTTATACCTGCTTGATTTGCATCAGCAGTATGGATGCTTTCGGCTCTGCTGTCTCCACTTTGAATCCAAGATTCTCATGAGTATAGCTGACCTATACTACATTGATGACTATATCGATGGACCTATGCCACGTTTGAAGCTTTAATTGCAAGGGAGTGTGGGAAATGTAATTTTGGCTGTCGAGACTCCAGAGTACAAGATGGGCCACTAGAAGGAGTTTAGAATAGAGATCAGGTGAGCCAATACACTCTATCCTGCACTACATCTAAAAGAGCTGATCATTTCCCCAACAAGCTGCTTCTCACCCACTATTCTGTATTTCTGCAAATCGTACTCCCCCTACCCAGTTTGTCAAGTCTGAAATAAGGAGTACTGTCCCTGAGCTCTTCTCCTCCAATCCATACCCAATTCATGCCAGTTCCACCCCAAATATCTTTTAATTCCATCCACTACTCTCTCTCCCATGCAGCCATTGTCTCTCATCTGAGCCACCACTGCTATTTTCACCCCAACTAGTGTCCCTGAATCCATCTCTGCCCCTTGGTCATGCATTCTGTGCCACATAGCCAGAGTGATCTTAGTAATACAAATATGAACATGACACTTCTCTGCTTCAAATCTTAATGGTTCATTTCACATGTGTCATGAGCTCTAGCCTGTAACCTCCAAGAAGGCAAGGACTGGGTCTTATCCACAGCCCTGTGCATCCCCAGAACCTTGCACAGTGCCTGGCACAGAGTAAATACTATTGCTACTATGGCAAAAGATCTTGCTCTTCCTCATGTGGTAATCCAAACAATCCCCATCCTCATGTGGTAATCAGCCAGGTTTCTTTCTGCCTGGTCATAAGCAATAATTTAGTAAGAGAAGCACAGCATTGAACAAAGGGGTCCATAACAACATGAGCATCCTTGTGTTTGAAGTCAATCCCTTAGGATAAAGTTGCCTCTTGGAGATGCATATGCTGTGCTTAGAAAGTTTGAGGGTGGGGCACCTGGTGACTCAGTTGCGCGTCTGCCTTTGACTCAGGTCATGATCTTAGAGTCCTGGGATTAAGTGTCAAACTCGCACTGCAATGAGTAAGAATTTACATGGTGTTTCCTCTACAAAAGGCTCCCCCCTCCCAGAAATTCTTTTCCGCTGGAACCTTTGCCCCACACCCCAAGATTTCGCTTATGGTCAGGGTTCTGCTAGCCCCGTGCTGCTGTGTGTTGTAGCAGTTCCTATCGGCCAACGTTTTTAAAAAAATCTTTTTATAATCTGGAAATACATTCTTGGAACCAAACTCAGAATGTCCCTGGAGGAGTAAACAGGCTGCAAACAGACCTCAAAAGAAAAGAGCAACTTTAGTCAAGGTACTTCTTATCCTGATTTGCATCAAAACAGTACCACATCAGCATCATGACAGGAAGCACACAGTCATATAGACCATAGCATGCCCAAGGGAAGGGTCCTGAGATGTGCTCATGGGGTCCTCCTCTTGGGAGGTCATGTTCATCGGTTTCCTGGATGGCATCTCTGCCTGTTGCTTCTTAATGTCTTTTTTTTTTTTTTTTTTTTTTTTTTAGTTTTTGATGTAGTGTTCATTGATTCATTAGTTGCATGGAACACCCAATACTCGTCTCATCACATGCATCGTCTTTTGGGCTTTGGGTTGGGTGCTGCTCCAGGAGGAGGCGAGAGCAAGCACAGAGGTTAAGGGATGTTGAATGACCCTGAAGTTTTTGTTACCTCTTCCTATGCATATAATTTATCTGCAAAATGCATGCTCTCATGGCTAAGAGGGACACTGCTAAGAAGGGACACCTTGGCCCGTACTACTCCTCCCTGCACTTCCTATAGTAGGAAACGGTGTGCATGCGTTTTTTTAGGTTCTATATCTGTCTCCTTTTTAATGCTATGTGCTGTGGTTTGAGAACTTTTGTGTATCTGGGACACACCTCTTCACTTGCTGAGACAGTTTATTCACCCACTTACTCATAATTTCATTCATTCATTTAATGGACACTTATGGAGTACCTACTATGTGCTCTGCCAGAAGAGTACATTGATAAAAACCACATAGCAGGCGCTCAATACATATGCGTTGAGTTAATGAATAAATGATCCTCCCCTCTTTCCCAGAACTTCTGAATATTGGAAATGATGGAATGTGACCTCTGCCTGATGTTGTACTGGTAAGTTTAACATTATATTAATTCACACACATGTATGTGAAGCTGGCAAAGCCCTCTTTGCTGCACTGCCCATGCCCCTGCTGCACGGTTTCCCTTAATGGCAGAAACGTGAGTCTTATTAGTCAGGCTTCCCCCTGCAAATCCCTGTGATGTCCTGTTTCCTCACCTCCCTCCCCCAAGGCTTTGAATCATTTCTGGTCACCTCAGCAGATATTGAAATGCAGCTTAGTTTTACCCAAGTGCATCTAGGGAACGAGAATTTATATCTGCATCTGATAGCAACTTCTTTTTTTCCATTTCTCTAGACTATTTTTCTAGAGCATTACAGCTTCCATCTATCGCGGGCTTGCTGTGAGTCTTGGTGCTTAAGCTGTCTGAAGCGCTTTATATGAATTCATTTGTTTAATGCTCACACCTATGAGAGAGGGAGCTCTTGTTTGTCTCTGTTTTACAGATGGAAGAATTGAGTAGGGAGAAAAATGAATCTGCACCCAGTGGCACAGCTAAAAGTTCAGAGCTCCCACCTGAACCCAGGCAGTCTTGTGCCAGAGCACAATTAACTTCCACCCCTGCCTTTCTTCAGGTAGGGGTCCTGGGAGGCCACTCCTGTCTACAAAGGAGCCAGTCCACAGACCCCTCTCCTATGCATTCTGTTGGGGCTTTTAAGGGGAATTATAAAAACACCCCTCTCTTCAGTCACCATCGACAAATGCAGAGGATCAGACAGATGGAGCTCAGAATTTGAGCTTTATCCTGATGAAGCCGGGTTGCAGGATGTGGCCACAGTAAATGACCAAAGGGGCCTATGAATGTTCTCAGCCCTGCCACTTCCGTTCCCACTCCCCAGTCTAGACTTTGAGATAGCCCACGTGAGAGAAAATTCTGGTCTGCAAAGTAGGCATGTTTATCAAGAATTGCTGCCTCGCCCTGGACAGGAGCAGAGAGAGAAGACAAAAGGCTAAATCTCCAGGTCTCCGTCTTTGAAGAGCACTGCCCCACTGTACTTGCTTCTTGGGGTTGCTGTCACAAAACCGGGTTAAAACAACAGAAACATATTCTCTCACAGTTCTGGATGCCAGAGTCCAAAATCAACGTGTCAGCAGGGTCACGCTCCCTACGAGCATGTAGCATCGATCTTCACCTCTTCCAGCCCCTGGTGGCTGCTGGCATTCCTTGACCTGTGGCCTCATCATCCCAACCCAGACCTCCATAGCCACATTGCTGACTCCCCTTCTTGTGCCTTCTCCCCTGTGTCTGCCTTGAATCACTCCTGCTTTATCTTGACAAGGGCCTCAAATCCCCCCTGCCTCTATCTTGACAAGGGCCTCGAATCTCCCCTGCCTCTATCTTGACAAGGGCCTCGAATCTCCCCTGCCTCTATCTTGACAAGGGCCTCAAATCCCCACTGCCTCTATCTTGACAAGGGCCTCGAATCTCCCCTGCCTGTATCTTGACAAAACATTCCAGGTCCACCTGGAAAACCTGGGATCATCTCCTATTATGGACTGAATTGTGTCCCCTGTAAAATTATTTTGTTGAAGATCTAACCTCCAATGTGGCTATATTTGGAGACAAGGCCTTGAAAAAGAAGTCATTAAGGTTAAATAATGTCTTAAAGGTGGGGCCCTAGTCCAATAGGACTTGTGCTCTTACAGAAGGGGAAGAGACCCCAGGGATCCAGGCACAGGGAGGGGAGTCCATGTGAGGACACAGGGAGAAGGTGGATGTCTGTAAGCTAAGGAGGAAGACCCCAGGAGAAACCAACCCCGCCAGCACCTAGATTTGGGGCTTGTATTCTCCAGAACTATGAGAAATAAAATTCTGTTGTTTAAGCCAACCAGATGTGGTATTTTGTTATGGCAGCCCAAGCTGACTAATACCCCTTGTCTCAGAATCTTCAACTTTTACCAATAATGGTAGTATTGTATTATAGGTATATATAATACTAATATACTTATATATATTATATGTGTACTTATATGTTATATATACTTATATATAATTTAATACACTTATATAATAAAATATTATCATATAAGTATAATTGACATACAACATTATATTAGTTTCAGGTCTACAACACATTGATTCAACAATTCTATACATTACTTCAGAATCCTTAACTTAATCACATCTACAAAGACCCCTTTTCTAAATCAGGTAACCTTTATAAATTAGAGGGATTATGACTTGATATTTTACGATTGTTATTATTCAGTCTACACTAAAAACCACAGGCCAATGGCTGACCCCACAATCAGACCCCTCCTTTCTCCTCTAGTGGGGAGGAGTGAAAAAGGCAAGGGGCAAAAGGTCAGGGCTGTTACTTGTTGATCTAGTGGTTGTCCCTAGAAGCTAGAGTAGAAGTGCCTAGAAGCATGAGTAGACAGTGCCCCACCTCCCACAGACCACTGGTGCTCCAAGAGCTGTCCTTCCATTCACTTGGCATTTGAAAGCTCTCAACCTGATGCTTGACTATGGCAAGTACTTATTTAACACCCGTTCCCTCGGCTCCCGGCTATGCCCACTCCTGCAAGGTCTGCTGTGAACCAGATCCCCTTTCTCCACCCTATCAATAATCATGTCTTCTGCACACAGGCCCTGGCACCAAATAATAAAAACAGAAGTAAGAAGGCCAGAATATGATGGTATATGGATGACTTGCCATGAGTGCGAAATCGAGGTGGTAAATAACCAGGACTAGACTTTACCTCCAACAGGATCAACAACTGCTGAATCAGCCAAGAAATACTTTTGAGCCTGAAACTTGGCGTCACGCCACTGAGAGTAAGTAAATAGACATGGTCCCGAGCCTGTCGCAACCGGAAGTCTAAAGCAGACAGTATTGGTCTGCACAGGAAACATAAGAACAGGGCAATACCTGTCATGCATTAATAAGGGGCAGCAACATCCATGCACAGATTAAATAGAAATTGGCAGTAAGTGGGTTTCTGGGAGGCTTCTCTATTGCACGAAGAGTGAATGTCTCCCTGGAGCTGGGACTGGAATCAGGGGTGGAATCAATATTATTTCTGCCCCAGGACTTCACTACCCTTTCACTTGCACCTTCTTCCGAAGTAGCCTCTGCAAGAGTGCGAGGCATTCTCTAACTCTTGGAGAAATTAATAAACCATATTTTTGAGCATCTGCCATGAGCAAAGCACTACAAGCTAGAAAACACCAAACCACCCGGGCTTAGCACCTGATGAGAGGTCCTGGTCCCCGAGTCTGTGTTGTCAGGACTGTGGCCCATCCACCTGCCATGGGGCCAGCCCCAGAGACAACAAAGACAGATCCCGTGGTCTCATGTGTACAGCATGGCGCTTTAGCTGTGTCATCTCTACTGATGAATCAAAATGAAGATGTAAGATTCGGAATGACCATTACGGACAGCTAATACTTGTTGAGTTCCTCAGCACGTCATGAGAGGGAGCTGTGTGGTAATGTAGATAAAGGAAGAGCAGGACTGCCTGGTTCAAATGCCAGCTGTGCCCTTTGACGGTAGCATGACCATGAGCAGGTTACCCCCTCCGGGCTTCAGTTGCACCATGGGTAAATGGGGTAATAACACCACTTGGGTATTAGGATGTTCTGAGGAGCAAAGGGGTGAATACACGTGAATCCTTTGGAAGAGCGGCTATGGCATGAGGGGTGCTCAGTGGAGTCTGGCAAGCTCATGACATTGCTATTTTACAGATGAGTCTTCAAGAGGTTTGTTAATGCCCAAGGTCATGGGCACTCAGAGGAGGAGCTAGGACGCAAACCCAGGTAGTCTGGCTTGAGGGGCCAGACGTTTACCTGTGGGCCTGGTATACCAGCTGCCTCTCTCAGAGCCACTACATGGGAGAGCCAAGGTTCACCCCAGGTTCCCCTCTACCCTACAGAAATGCCTTGGCCCGTGTCCCGCAGACTGTGGGTGACAGAACTAGGATGAGGAACCGAGCCAGCTCTAAGCATCACTCCCCAAATACCCCCTTCCAAACCCACTGTTTACAGCTGACATTTTCCTCTAAGTGAGATCTTCCTAAACATGGGAAGCCCTTAAGTCCCAGTGTCCTAACAGGAATAACCAGCACCCTTATGCCCAAAGCTGGCATCAGAGTCTCTAGGCACCTGTTCTATTTCCTGTAGCTCAATTTTGATGTTTTTAAATTACCAATCATTTTGAGCGTTATCATACACAAAACACAGTACTAAATATTTTTTAATATAAAGAGAACTAAGACAGGTACTTGCTCTTGAAGGAGTTTGTTAGCTAGTGGAGGAGATAGGCAGGGACACAAATAACACAGAGACATGAACACGGTTGGAAAAACAGAAACAGCCACACCTCTACTGGCCCCCTAGCGCTGACAGCGGGGGATGTGACAGCCTTCCGGGTCCGGGGGGTGGGAGACACGCTGCTTTTCAATCCATCCCTGTGCACAGAGGAGCCAGAGCATTCTGGGATTGCTGAGGACCTCCCTCTAAGGCTTCTGAACAGTGTCAAGGACACCAGGGTCACAGAGCAACGTCATTTGGCAGATGGCAGAAGCTGCCTCCGGGAAGGAGAAAGGCTGGCGCTGATGCCAAGCCAGAGATAGAAAACATTTTCTCTGAGTTAGAGAAAGGGAGGAGTGTCCTTTTCTGAATAGAAGCAGCAGATGGACCCAGTATTCCAGCACTTTCTAATCACTTTGTAGGTCATAGACCCTTTTGAGCATAGAATAAGCACTGTGGACCCATGCCACAGAAAAAAGAATGTGGGCTGATACAACACATTGCATAGCTTCCATGGTTTCTCAGCCCTTTAAAAGCCATCTGTGGATTCCCACTGGGTCCATAAACCTTATATTAAAAATCCCTACTTGGAGTTGTTGTTTTTTTTTTTTTTTAATGGCTGCAGACTCTTTGATACTCTTCCTTCTGGAATGAGGTCTACGTCCCTGTTCTTGAATCTGGGCAAGCTTATGACTGCTTCTACCGATAGAGTATAGCTTCCAAGCTAGTTCATGAAAGATCAAGTACTTCTATCTGGTTCACCTGCAATACTTGCTTTAGGGATGCTCCCTCTCAAAACCCAGCTTCATGCTATGTGGACAGGTTATCTGTGATGTGGTCGTGGACAGTCCTAGCTGAGCCTCTCTATTATGGGTTGAATTATATCCTCCCAAAGATGCTGAAGTCCTAGACCCCAATACTGGTGAGTGTGACCTTATTTAAAAATGGGGTCTTTGTAGATGATCTCATTAAGAAGAGGTCATTAGGGTGGGCCTTAATCAAATACGACTGGTGTTCTTATCAAAGGGGGGAATTTGGACACAGAGACAGACATGTGTACAGGAGAGCACCATGTGAATATGAAAGCAGAGATTGGCATGGTGCATCTACAAGCCAAGGAATGCCAAAGATGTCCAGAGAACCACCAGAGGCTAGGAGAAAGGAATGGAACAGATTTCTGCCCACAGCCCTCAGAAGGAACAAGCCCTGCCTTCTCCTTGAGCTCAACCTTTTAGCCTCCAAGACCATGAGACAATAAATTCCTGTTGTTTAAGCCACCTATTTTGTGGGACTTTGTTATGGCAGCCCTAACAAACTGTGTACTATCCTCGGAGCCATTCCTGCCGGGCTCCAGGTAGGAAGTGAAGAGTTCGTTCCAGAAGTGGGTCCTCCAACCCCCAGCCATTCAAGTCACTTGCCGACATTCTGGTCTTCCCAGCTGAGGTCACATACATCATAGGGTAGAGGCATGCCATTGCTACTGTGTCTTAAGTGGTTTCTGACCCACGGAATATGTGAGTATTTTAATAAAATGGTTGTTGTTTTAGGCCACTAAGTGTGGAGTTGTTCATAATGCAGCAATGGTGAACTAGAACACTACTGAAAATTCTTCTGACCTCTGACAGACCTAAATTATGTTCTTTTCCTTCTTCGTCTGCCAAGGGAACTCTCCTGATGAACTAATTTGAGCTAAATGTCAGTGGCATCATAGAACCCAAGAATTAGAAGGCAGCTTGATACTCACATTTAAGCAAAACAAAAACAAATTACCCGCAATCCCAACTCCATACAACTCAAGCAGCTTTTATTTTCTCTTTCAATCCCCATGCATACGTAATTTACAGATAGTTTATTCAAGATTCATTCAACATAGTCATAATCAGAGTAGACATAAATTTTGAGCCTGCTTTATTCAACTTGCAGTTTATCATAGTATTTTCCATGTTGCAACATAGTCTTTATTTTAATTGGCTGCAAAGAATTTCATAAGCGATTATACTACAGTTTACTCAATCACTGCCCTTTTGGCCAACATAAAAACTTTGATGTGAATCTTCTTTAATTGCAACACTTTAATTATTGTTCTAAATCAGGGATCAGCAAACTATGGCCTGAGAGCCAAATTTACCCACCCCATTTTTCTACTGCCTGCCAGCTAGTGATAGTTTTTAAGGTTTTCAATAGCTGGAAAAAAATTTTGAAAGAATATTTCATGACACATGAAGGTTATCTGAAATTTAAAATTCAGTGTCCATAGATAAAGTTTTATTAAAACACAGTCATACCCATTCATTTACATATAGTCTGTGGCTGCTTTCATAACGTAATGGCAGAGTTGAATAGTTGGCACCAAGACAGGATGGAACACAAATCCTACATTATTTACTATCTAAGCCCTTTACAGAAAACACCTGTGGACCCCTGTTCTAAATATACTTCAAGCCACCCCTCATACCCCTCAGGATTCCTGTCCATGTTACCTTTCTTTCACTTTGTCGGGAATCTCTTTGGCTCATCTCTCTATCATTATTAATTTACTCAACAATGATTTGTGAAACATCTGCTCTTTGCTAAGTATCTGTTCTTGCTAGACGTTATGGGGATTCAAAGCTAAATAAGGTAAAAAAAAAAAAAAATCCTTGGGCGCCTGGGTGGCTCAGTTGGTTAAGCGACTGCCTTTGGCTCAGGTCATGATCTTGGAGTCCCTGGATCAAGTCCCGCATCGGGCTCCCTGCTTGGCGGGGAGTCTGCTTCTCCCTCTGACTCTCCCCCTTCTCATGTGCTCTCTCTCTCTCATTCTCTCTCTCTCTCTCTCAAATAAATAAATAAAATCTTTAAAAAAAAAATCCTTGCTTTCAAGGAGTTTACAGTCTAACAAGATCTTTTTTAATTAATTAATTTTTTTGGTGTAGTGTTCTATGATTCATTGTTTGCTTATAACACCCAGTGCTCCATTCAATACATGCCCTCTTTAATACCCATCACCAGGCTAACCCATCCCCCACCCTCCTCCCCTCTAGAACCCTTGGTTTGTTTCTCAGAGTGTACAGTCTCTCATGGTTCATCTCCCCCTCCGATTCCCCCCTTCATTTTTCCCTTCCTACTATCATTTTTTATTTTTAACATCTAATGCATTATTTGTTTCAGGGGTACAGGTCCGTGATTCATCAGTCTTACACAATTCACAGCGCTCACCATAGCACATACCCTCCCCAGTGTCCATCACCCAGCCACCCCATCCCTCCCACACCCCACCACTCTAGCAACCCTGTTTGTTTCCTGAGATTAAGAATTCCTCGTATCAGTGAGATCATATGTCTTTCTCTGATTACTAATGTCACTTAGCATAACACCCTCTAGTTCCAACCACGTCATTGCAAATGGCAATATTTTGGGGTTTTTTGATGGCTGCATAATATTCCATTGTGTATATATATATATATATATATATCACATCTTCTTTATCCATTCATCTAGTCTAACAAGATCTTCAAGACAGAGGCACACATGGCACTATCACAAGTCTGAAAGTCCTGTGAGGCATTAGAGAGGCACAGAAGAAATGCTTCAGGGTCCAGATGTGTGCTGACAGCTGGAACATGGCATCTGAGCTTCAGAGAAGGGAATGGAACGGCAGAGGAGAAACAACAGCAGCATGGGACACGAGCTAGCATGTGTGTGCAACAATGTGGCTGCAGTAGAGATGATTTAAGGAGCCAGTGGGAGATCAGACAGAAGGAGGGAGACATCAAAGGAGGGAAGGAGGTGGAGATAAAGGAGGAGGGGGAGAAGAGGGAGGAGTTTGTCTCGAGCTGAGACACCTGTGCAGGGAGACAACAGGATACAAATCTGACAGAAAACCCAAACCTTCCAGTATCTACGCCAATCATTATTATTTATTTATTTATTTTAAGATTTATTTATTTATTTCAGAGAGAGGGAGAGTGCACAAGCAAGGGCAGGGGCAGAGCGAGAGAGAATCTCAAGCAGACTCGAGCCCAAGGCAGGGCTCAATCCCACAACTGTGAGATCATGACCTGAGCCGAAATCAAGAGTCAGGCACTCAACCAACTGAGTCATCTGGGCAACCCTCACTGGTATTTTTATTTCCCTTTGGCCAAAGGCAGAGAAGACAGATTAAAATTTTTAAGTTCTTCTACCAAAAGGAAGAATGCATCCTCTCTAAAAATGCAAGAGTTAGAGATGCCAATCTGTTAACCAGGAGAGGCCCTTCTCATGCAAGCCTTTGAGATGAACTGCTACATTCCATCAAAAATAAGATGAAATTTGAGAAATTTAAACTTGAAAGCCCCAAAGAGGGCCTCTTATACATATCCTAGTGGGAATACTTTTGGAGCTACCAAATACAGGGCAGGGTGATTACAAATATAAATTTTCTCTTAAGGGCCTACATTCAGAACAGGTAAACTTTTATTCTTGTATTTTCAGTCTTCAAATTGAGCTTACTAGTTGTTCCAGATGGTCTTATTCTTTGGATTTCCATCTTCTTTCTGCATGAAAAATGGCCCCCCAACTTTATCCAGGCTTTCCATTATAAATTACAAGGGCTTTTGATATTAAGGCTACAGAGAATAGCATTTACTGAAAAAGAAATACTGAGCCTAACGAAATCTAATGCCAATAAATATTAAGCTTCTACAAGTTTTTACCCATTATTTTTTTTTATGTTCAGTTAGCCGTTGTATAGTACATAATTAGTTTTTGATGTAGTGTTCAATGATTCATTAGTTGCATATAGCACCCAATGCACATCACAAAACATGCCCTCCTCAATACCCATCACCCTGTTACCTCTTCCCCCCACCTTCCTCCCTTCTGCCCTCAGATTGTCTCCTGGTGTCCATAGTCTCTCATGCTTCATCTCCCTCTCTGATTTCTCCCCCTTTGGATTCCCCTCCCTTCCCCTATGGTCCTCCGTGCTATTGCTTATGTTCCACATATGAGTGAAACCATGTGATAATTGTCTTTCTCTGCTTGACTCACTTCACTTAACATAATCCCCTCCAGTTCCATCCATGTCAGTGCAAATGGTGGGTATTTGTCGTTTCTGATGGCTGAATAATATTCCATTGTATATATGAACCACATCTTCTTTATCCATTCATCTTTTGAAGGGTATCTCGGCTCCTTCCACTATTTGGCTATTGTGGACATTGCTGCTAGGAACACTGGGGTGCATATGCCCCTTCCATTCCCTTACACCATACCCAAAGATAAACTCAAAATGGATTAATGACCTCAATGTGAGACAGGAATCCATCAAAATCCTGGAGGAGAACATAAGCAGTAACCTCTTCAACATCAGCCACAGTACCTTCTTTCAAGACATGTCTCCAAAGGCAAGGGAAACAAAAGCAAAAATGAGCTTTTGGGACTTCATCAAGATAAAAAGCTTCTGTGCAGCAAAGGCAACAGTCAACAAAACTAAGAGGCAGTCCATGGAATGGGAGAAGATATTTGCAAATGACATTACAGATAAAGGGCTGATATCCAAGATCTATAAAGAACTTCTCAAACTCAACACTCAAAAAATAAATAACTCAGTCAAAAAATGGGCAGAAGACATGAACAGACACTTCTCCAAAGAAGACATACAAGTGGTTAACAGACACATGAAAAAATGCTCAACATCACTAGCCATCAGGGAAATACAAATCAAAACCACAATGAGATACCACCTTACACCAGTTAGAATGGCAAAAATTAACAAAACAGGAAAAAACAAATGTTGGCAAGAATGTGGAGAAAGGGGAACCCTCTTACACTGTTGGTAGGACTGCAAGCTGGTACAGCCACTTTGGAAAACAGTATGGAGGTTCCTTAAGATGTTAAGAATAGAGCTACCCTATGACCCAGCAATTGTACTACTAGGTATCTACCCCAAAGTTACCCATTCTTTAAAGTTCAGCTCATGAATCAACTCTCCTGGAGCAGTGCTTCTCAAACTTTAAAGTGTTTACAACTGAGGATAATGGTAAAATGTAGATTCTGATCTAGTAGATCTGGAGATTCTGCATTTCTAGCAATTTCCCAGTCATGTGGATGCTGCTGGTACATGGACCACACTTTGAGTGGCAAGAGCCTAGACCATTCCAGCCCCCATGCATTATCCTTTTCTGAATTCTAGCAACTCTATTCTCTTCAGTATTTTAGTCTTGTATTGTTTCCTGTTTCATGAAAGTTAGTTTTCCCAGATTATGAGATCCTAAAGGAAAAAAACCTTCTCTGACATGCATCTGTTACCTCTACACGCAACACAATGCAGCAACTTGGTGCTGAGCAAGGTAGGTTCAAACAGAGTGTTCTGAAAATCAGTGAACACATCATTTGAGACAGCCCAGAGCAATTTCCAGTAAGAGAACCAGATACTTGGGCAAAAGTACCAATTCAGGGCATCCTCACCATCACCTAGCAGTGGTGCCTGTGGGAAGTGGTCATTGTTTTGATACGCAGAGTAGGTACAAATTTGCAAGCCTTATATTTGCACGAGTAAGAAATGGAATCTGTTTTTCATTCCTATAACTAAATTTAATCATAATTTCAAGCTTTACTTTCTGCCTGATTACAGAAAGCATTATATTAACCACATTTAGGTGAACCCAATTACCTTTGGGTTTCTCTGCCATGTTGGGATTTTCCCTCCCCCTCCATCCCCCCTTGTCAATGTTGCCACTGCCACTGTTCAGTAGTCAGTCCCACACAGCATCCTCCTCTTGGCCCCCCCTAGGCCCAGCGGTCCCTTTGTAGCCATTCCTTAGCCCTCTTATAAGGCTCAAGAACTGAAGAAGCTGAGATGTCCTTCAACAGATGACTGAATAAAGAAGATGTGGTTCATACATACAATGGAATATTACTCAGCCATCAGAAAGGACGAATACCCACCATTTGCATTGACGTGGATAGAACTGGAGGGGATTATGCTAAGTGAAATAAGTCAAGCAGAGAAAGACAATTATCATATGGTTTCACTCATATGTGGAACATAAGCAATAGCACGGAGGACCACAGGGGAAGGGAGGAAAACTGAATGGGAAGAAATCAGAGAGGGAGACAAATCATCAGAGACTATGGACTCCAGGAAATAAACTGAGGGTTACAGAGGGGAGGGGGGTGGGGGGATAGGTTAGCCCAGTGATGGGTATTAAGGAGGGCACATGTTGTGATGAGCACTGGGTGTTATACACAACTAATGAATCATTGAACACTACATCAAAAACAAATGTACTATATGTTGGCTAACTGAACATAATAAAAAAAAAAGAAATAGAAGTCAAATTTAACAGACAAAAAAACCCATCACCTTTGTATTCTAATAATCATTAACTGGAATAAAAAATTAAGAACTGTCCCAATGGGACTATGATCATTATTCAAACATAGTTGCTCTCTATTTAGAGAAGATAAGCATTCGAGAATTATTTTTGCTACAAACAATTTCTCCTAACAAAATCATTCTAAATGATTACTTTGGATATAAATAGTGGCATTAAATAAATAGATAATGGAAATTTAAAAAAACAAACAAACAAAAACAAAAACAAAAAAAACCCACAAAAGCCTACCTCAAATTCTGGCTTTAAGCAGGGAAGACTGTAAGTTATCAGATGAAAATATTAGCCATGAAGCTGCCACATAGCACAAAGAAGAGGCTAGGAATTTTTCTAGGAGTTGCTCCCCAAGAGAAAAGCAAAGAGAGTTCTCCAAAAAAATGAGAGTTTATGTAAGTGAACATGTTTCATAGTTGATGTGGTGTTCAAAGGTAGACTCACCATAATGTGAATAATGTAAATATAAAGCTTAAGCTTCAGGGCTCCTCACATGCACAGAAACTTTCTAAGACCCTGTTCCTAATTTTGTGTTCTTTCCTCAAAAACAGTCTGCACAAAACCTAGATCTGCCCCTGGCATATCGGAGGAGTAAGTGTGATGGATAATAGTGATGGTATCAGTTAAGGAACCAGGGTAAGGGGAGATAGACCAAAGCTCAGGGCCATGGCGGACATGGGGCAGAATGCCCTGTGTGAGGTGCAAGTCTAAAACTGCAGATTCCTCCTTCTTCCCTTCAGAACCAGACACTTTTCCTCTTGGTTGTGCATGCCTGTGACTGGCACCATTATTCATTCATTCTGGTCTTAGAACCCATAGTCACACTGGCTCCTCCCTTAGTAACCAGGGGAGGGGATTCTATCCCAGCCATATATTTTGTTTGCTTGTTTGTTTTTTGTTGTTTTGTTTTGTTTTGTTTTTAGAGAGTGGGGGGAAGGGGCAGAGGGAGAGGGAGAGAGAGAATTTTAAGCAGGCTCCATGCCCAGCGCAGAGTCCGACCCAGGGCTCGATCTCACAACACTGACATCATTATCTGAGCTGAAATCAAGAGTCACTTAACAAACTGAGCCACCCAGGCACCCCTATCCCAGCCATGTTTTTAGTCTGTGTTTCCTCCTTTCCAGTTCCACCATTATCACCGTAGTTCAGGCTGCCATTATAGCTAATCCCAAATCTTGCCACAGACTGCCAAAGGTCTCCCTACTCCCTCCAGCCTCATCCCTCCTAGGCACTATGGCCTCATCCCCTGCTGTTTCTGTTTCTCTGGAGAACACTGACCAATACAGTGTCTAATACACATTTGTACAATTAACAAAGTTGTGGTGAACACGTGGTATCCTGTACATTCAGGATGCTTCTGGGCCATGCGGGATTAGTTTAGAAGACCTCTGGCACACTATACTTCAAGGAAAGATGAATTCAGTGAGCAATTGTTTGGTTGCAGGGATGGAAATCCACCCACTCAGGCAAAGTAAAGGAGATCTGTTGAACGGATACAGAGACCCTCCCAGAACCCAAAGGCAGGAAGCAGAACACACATCACCAGGCAGTTTATCTCTCATCTACCTGGTTTGGAGCCACACAGTGACTCTCTCTTCCTGTGTATCTTCTCTGCTTTCTAATGGAAGGCCAGGTTGCTCTGCAAACACTATTTCCCAATACAGTCCCATTCTAAGGTACTTGGGGGGTTAGGACTTCAAACTATGAATTTGGGAAGAACACAGTTCAGCCCATGACATACCCCTCTGACAAGGGATATAAGTAATCCACTCAACCTGAAGTTCCTCTTCAAGAATATGGGGGTAATATTGTCTCATATGATCTTATGTGAAAGATGAAAAGGGGATAGACATAGAACATAAATGATAATTAGTACAACTGTATTTTTTCCCAAACAAGTGGCAGGGCACCCACTTCCTAGGCTCCAGAACTGTTCGTGTGTCACATCAGATGGCTCTGCTCCTGCACTCTTCTCTTGTTTGGGTTAATCATGGTCACTCCATATTTACACCTTGCATGGAATAAGTAGGGTATTTTAAACATCAATTTTATTATCCAGTTATGCTAATGGTGCATGAAATAACATGTGAAGAACCCATTAAACATTGTGAAAGAGTTTCCATTTCTTAAAATTGAGGGAATAATAAGAGATGCCAACATAATTCATTGCCGGGGGCGGAGAGAGGCTGACTTTCATCTTCAGATGCCCTTCTAGGAAACAAAAGTTTCCTAACTTGGAACTCCGTATTTCAAAAGAATTTGGGGAAAAGCTAAGCCTCCTAGGCATTACCCAGCAGCATGTTTTTGCCAAGAAATAATTAACAGTGTGTGTAAAGAAGCATAGGAATAAAAATTAACAGCTTGTAGTTGAGATGAATTTTGATCTAGAATGTTAATTTTTTTTTCCCTTCATCAAATTCTATTCTGGTCTCTGACTCATCCTCATTGTAGGACCACAGTCTGTTAGTTCCAGGTATAACCTGCGTGGAAAAGGATGAAGGATAAATCCACAAACAGCTCCTGCAGATCCTTCGCCCCACCTGAGACTGATACCAGCCCCACCCTAAGCTCTCAGGAACGTCAGGCAACAATGGATTCTAATTGCCCATATGTGAATCTGTGATGGCCATCTACTCATTTCTTCAGATTCTTTTAGATCCTAGAATTCTAGGTTCCTGGGGACACTTCATACTCCTGGCTTCTAGGACATTATACTCTCTTGGATTTCCTTCTGCCCCATTGGTCACACCCCACTTCTCCCCCATCACCTTTGCTGGTTTCTCCCCATCTTCCCTACCCTTTACTATTGGAGACACCGGGAGCTGGCCTTGGACTTCTTTTCTTCTCTATCTACAGTCACTTCCTTGGTGCTTGCATCTAGTCGCATGGTTATAAATCCCTTCTATAAGCTGCTGATGTCTAGCTTTAGCTCTCTCCCTGTGAGCTCCAGACTCGTTTGTCAAGCTGCTTACTTGGCTACCTCACAAGCCTCTGAAATGTAACTGTCCCCAAATCCAACTCTTGATCTTCCCTTATAAACTTGCTCCATCTCAATCAATGTTAACTACGTCCTTCCAGTTGCTCAAGCCAAGACCAAAAACTCTTGGTATGTCCTTGACTCACTTCTTTACTTCATATTCAACGCCCAATCCAATCCAACAGCAAATCCTGTCAGCTCTACCTTCAAACCATATCCTGACACTTAACTTACCCTTCTCAACAGGTCCTCTGCCCACACCCTGATCCAAGCCACCATCATGTTTCATGTTGATTATTGCTCTTTGCTCCCCTCTAGACTATTCTCTACACAGTGGTAGCTGGAGAGATCCATTTAGAACATGAGTCAGATTAAATCATTCCTCTGGTCCAACCCATCCATAGCTGCCATTTTATGGAGAGCAAAGGCCAGTATCTGTACAATGACTTCAAGGCCTTACAGGATTCAGCCTCCCCTTATCACTGCCCTGACTTATATTTCCCTCACTCTGTTCCATTCACTCTAACCTTCTCTATTCCTCAACCCACGCCAGGTGTGCTCCTTCCACACTCTTTTACTGTTTCGTCTACCTGGAAGGTGCCTCCCCAAATAGCCACATGGCTGATTCTTTGCAGCCTTTGGAGGCTTTGATGAAATGTCACCTTCCCTGTGAGAGGTTTGCTGGCCACGCTATTTTAAAATTACAGCCACCTCCCAACCTGTACTAGCACTTTCTCTCTTTCATCCCAGCCATGTTTTCCCCATGGCCTTTGTCATCATTTGACATACCACATGTTTTCTTACATGTCCTGTTTACTTTCTGTCTTTAACAGCAGAATATAACCCCCATGAGGTCAGGGCTTTGTCTATTTTGTTTACTTCTGTATCTCCAGCACCCAAAACAGATTAACCTATTATATGAATATAAGAATGATTGTGCTGGAAAATTCTTCGAAAACCATCTAGTCCACCACCTCATAGAATAACTGAAAAAACTGAAGCAAAGCCTATAACAATTGTTGATATCATACAATTTGTTAATGGTAGAGTTGAGATTAGAACCCTGGTTTCCTGACTCTGAATCCAGGCTTTCATCAAGTAGAACGTCATCTATCTTCAGTCCAAATGGATTACAGTGTTTGAGGACAGAGGTCATGGTCACAAATTTCTCTCTAATCATGGTCCCTGGCCCCATTCAAACTAATTGTGATGAAAAAATATTGATTTCCAGGTCACTAAACCAGTGGCAAATCCAAAGAGGTAAGAGTATTAAGAAAGGCCTTTAGGGGCACCTGGGTGGCTCAGTCATTAGGCTTCTGCCTTCCGCTCAGGTCATGATCCCAGGGTCCTGGGATCGAGCCCCACATCGGGCTCCCTGCTCCGCAGGAAGCCTGCTTCTCCCCACCCCCCCACTCCTCCTGTTTGTGTTCCCTCTCTAGCTATGTCTCTCTCTTTCAAATAAATAAATAAAATCTTTAAAAAAAAAAAGAAAGGGTTTTATTCCATCGAGCATTAGAGTACACATGACTTGATTTATGAGTCAGCTTCTAACAGAGAGAGGATGATAACCCCGATACTCACCATTCCTGAGTGCTCGCCAAATTCCAGGTCCTCTATGTACATGATCTCATTTAATCTTTACAACCAGCTTCTAAGGAAGTAGTATATATTCTCATTTTCAGATGAGTAGATTTAGATATGGAGAAGCTAAATAACTTTCCAACTTCATACAACTAATAAGAAGCAGAGCTGGGGTTCGCGGCTGTGTTTGCTTGACTGCAAGCCATGTTCCAAACCACTGCACTGTATTACCTCCCATACACAGGTCCAAATGGTCAATTCCCACTAAGGAAGAAGCATTTGATTCCAGGTTTCCTAACTTGTTTACAGGCCCAGAACCTCTTATTTCATTCTATGCATGGAAACTTCCATTGTTTCCTGGGAGGTAGCCATTCAGCTAATCCAGGTACTGTCTGAAAAATGCTGACTCCAGAGCAAAAACTTTCACCAGTGGTGTAAGCAATTAAATGTTAAGAAGCCCATATAAAATAGTGAGAAGAGCGTAGAATTCTTTTCACTATTCACATGGGAGTGGATGGGCACAGGATGAGAGAGAAATGGCAAAAAGTGAATGAGGTATCACTGAAGGCATCAACGGTTGTACTCGGCACATTACATGTATTATTTCATTTATTTCTCATAACAACCTTTTGAGGTAACTGTCGCAATAGTATTGTCTTTCTACAGATGAGAAAACAAAGGTTGAAAGAGATAACTTGCCCAAGGTCATCCAGCTATCAGATGAAGATGATTGCAAAACCATCAGATATTCCCTAATCTCTGCTGAGCAAGCTCAGAAGATCTAAGTTCTAGATTCAGATTTGCCATTGACTTAACTAAGCCTCAGTTTCCTTGCATGAAAATGAGAAAACTATATCAGATCTTCTCAAAGCTTTAACATTCTACTGTTCTAGTTTTCCTCCAGCAAAAGCCCTTAAAGGCCTTTAAGTTAATGGAAAAAAGTAAAATCATTCTCTAATGGTGAAGACAGGCATGGGAATGAGTAGTTTTGTTCACTTATGACATGTACAATGACAAAAGCATGTGTAAAACGCAGAAGGAAGGAGTGACTCATACTCGACTGGTAGGCAACACACATTCTCCCAGACCTTTCAGTTCATAGAACTGATGCAGTCACACAGACAGAGGACCATCTTGGCCCACTTGCCAAGCCATCAGCCATAATTTCCATTTGCCTTATTATACTTCCTTTCTTGCAGTTCCCGAGGATTATGTGTCTACAAAAATGGGCCACGGGATTGGAGCATTCAGAAGGTGAAAGGGAGGAGGAATGAGAACAGAGTGTAACGCACCACTAATGATGCCTGAATGGGATGGACTTCAGCTGCGCTGCTGTGAAGGGGAGCCAGGATGGGACCAAGGGGCACAGAAAGAATACTGATGCGAGAACATTAATGGGCAATTCTATATGCTCCCCAGTCAAGCCTTGAGATGGGCAGGTGTCAGAGCCAGAGAATTTAGTGAAACCAGGAGGGGAAGATGGGAAAACTGACAAACCAAGATGATACTGAGGCCATGGTGCTAAACTTGGGGTAGAGCATCCTTTTATGAAGATTGTCATAGACTGGGCTGAGGTGAGTTGACATCTAAAAGGATCAATGCCAAAAAATAAAAAACATAATAAAGGTATCAGTGCCAGGTGTCTGTTGAATTATTGGCCTCTTTTATAACTGGCCATGTAACCTTCCACAAACAACGCCCTTTGGAATGCTTGCAAAATGGTGGTGGGAACAGTCGGACCTGTATTGGAAGCTCAGTCCACATTTATGGAATGGAAGAATGATAACTGCCACCTTCGCTATCTAGAAAGCCATCTTGTATTCTTATTTGGGAAGAGTTGCTGGTGTTTGGAATTCTGGTGGCTGCCAGGAAATTGTCCAGTGAGTTTCAAGAGAAGGCAGAATTTTACCCTGAAGGGTGTGTCCCTGGTCTGGGCAGAAGGCTCGTTTGAAGAATGCATGCTTACAGCTGACAAAGACCAAGAATCTGTTAGATTTTTAAAATAGATTTGACTGTGTGAATCACATTGAAGTTTACTCTACCATATTTTTTACTACTTCTATGTATGTTGATATCAGAGAAATTAGAAATTTTTTAAGTGATACAAAAAGAAAAAAAAAAAAAACCTTAAGAATTAAAGAAAGCCCAAGCCAGCAAGGCAGAGACACTGATGGAAACAAGGTGACCAGAACACATGAGGGAGAGACCTAGTGTCACCTAACTCTGTGACCAGTGGGTCCTTCCTAGTGTCCTGGCTTTTGGCTTTGTACTCAGGAATGAAGCCCTCCTTCCCAATGAGGCCTGAACAGCATCTTCTAGTAAAGCTGGGTTAACCAAGGAGGAGACCAACAACCCTTTTTCATCTTATAATCCCAGATTGCATTCTTTAAGAAAATGCCCAACCTTCTGTCTTGTTGTTACTGACACGTCCATTGTAAGAGGTGAGATCCACAATTGGTCCACATTGGGTCAACATTTTTCATAACAGAACCATACTCATTTCTTAGGGCTACTATGACAAAGTACCATACACTGAGTGCTTTAAACCACAAACATTGATTCTCCCACAGTTCTAGAGGCTGGAAGTCCAAGGTGTTGGCAAGGTCACATTCCCTCTGAAGTTACCAGAAAAGGATCTGTTCCCAGGCCTCTCTCCAAGCTTCTGGTAGTTCCTTGGCTCATGGTAGGATAACTCCAGTCTTCACCTGTCATTCCTCTGTGCACATACGTGTCAAAATGTCCCCTTTTTATAAGGTACCTGTCATATTGGACTAGGGCCCAACCTCTTCCAGTATCACCTCATTTTACTTTAATTAATTACATCTGCAATAGCCCTGCCTCCAAATTAGGTCACATTCTGAGGCACTGAGGGTTAGGACTTCAACATATAAATTTAAGAGGTGAACAATAGCCAAACTACGGAAACAGCCTAGATGTCCATCGACAGATGAATGGATAAAGAAGATGTGGTATACACACACACACAAACACACACACACACACACACACACACACACACACACTGGAATATTACGCAGCCATAAAAAAAAACCAAAAATGAAATCTTGGGGCGCCTGGGTGGCTCAGTTGTTAAGCATCTGCCTTTGGCTCAGGTCATGATCCCAGGGTCCTGGGATGGAGCCCCGCATCGGGCTCTCTGCTCGGCTGGAAGCCTGCTTCTCCCTCTCCCACTCCCCCTGCTTGTGTTCCTTCTCTCAATGTCTCTCTCTGTCAAGTAAATAAATAAAATTAAAAAAAAAAAAACAAAGAAACCCCAAAATCTTGCCATTTGCAACGATGTGGATGGAACTAGAAGGTATTATGCTAAGCGAAATAAGTAATCAGAGAAAGATATATGATTTCACTGATATGAGGAATTTGAGAAACAAGACAGATGATCAGAGGGGAAGGAAGGGAAAAATGAAACGACAAAACCAGAGAAGGAGACA
>NW_027397088.1:16044614-16106889 GCF_003265705.2 Callorhinus ursinus | reverse complement strand
GGTATGTGCTATGGTGAGCGCTGTGAATTGTGTAAGACTGATGAATCGCAGACCTGTATCCCTGAAAAAATAATACATTATATGTTAATAAAAATAAACAAATAAAATAAAAAAATAAAGAGGTAAAATATTCAGTTCATAACAAGAACATTGAATTGATTTCCTGGTTTGAAAAATCCTTTAAAATTCACAAGATAAACCCACATAATGAAAACATTGGGGTTCTATTTTATAGAAAATAAATGTGGCATAGGTCCTAGTAATAAGATTATAAGAAGTGCCAGATTCTAGGGTATGAATAAGAGAACAATGTCTTCTCCCCTTCCTCCACCCCTGGGTAAAGGTAACAACTTTCATCAGCATCTTTAACAGAAAGAGAAAAGTTCTTTAAAACAAGGTCTAAGCACAAGTCAGCAAACTATGGCCTGTAGGCCAAATATGGCCTTCCTTCTGTTTTTTTTTTTTTTTTTCCTGGGGTCACTCTTCGCATTTTATTGGCTCAGGGGAGGGGCCTCCTCCATGTCACCGGGGGTGCTCACAAGTTCTTCAGCCACTCCAAGCTTGGGCCCTGGGGGTCCTGGGGGTGGCTGGGCACGTCGGGCATGTTCCCATCATCTCGGAGGGGCACTGGATAGTTGTAGGGCGTGGCCTGGTTGATCATGGTGGCGTATTTGGTGAAGGGGCTGAGGGTGGGCAGAATTAGAGCGAGGCCCTCGATGGTGAAGGACGCAACCAGCACCGGCTCCTTGGCCCAGGCATCCTTGAGGAAGGTGGCGAGTCTCCGGGCCATCTTGGTCGCAGCGGAGGCGGTGGCTGCCCTTCCTTCTGTTTTTGTAAATAAATTTTTATTGGAACACAGCCCTGCCCATTTGTTTACCGATCATCTATGGCTGCTTTTGAACAATATCAACAGAGTTAAGTGGTTGCATTAGAGACTCTGCAACATGCTTAAAGCATGCTTAAAGCCTAAAACATTTACTACCTGGCCCTTTACAAAAAAAACTTTGCCAACATCTGGGCTAGTACAATGTAGCACTCAGCAAACAACCATAATCGAGAAGTTCTCAGGAGGTAACACAGCACAGCAATCACAGATTATCTGAGGCCTGGGGACCAGTATGAAAGGTCAGATCAAGTTCATCAGGATTGGACTGCCTCTCTCAAGCAGGCTGAGCAAACTCTTCAAAGGACAGCTCTTGAGGGAGAAGTATCCCAGACCCGCAAAACACTGGGCTCTCCCTTTCCCCGACAACAGAAGGTCAATATTCTATCTTCCCCCAAGGCAAGGTGATTCTTGGCCAGCTGCAGAACCCTTTGGCCTATGGGATTTAATATTTAATAAAACAAGTCACCTAACTGGAAAGAGTAACCTGGCCCTTTTGTCTTGGTTTTTCCCCTGAAGGTCTCCGTGCATGTGCTTTAGAGCAGTAGTTCTGAATACTGGGGCTGGCCTCTGAGGAGCTTTCCCCCAGCCCTTCGTGAAACAAGAAAAAGAAAGTGGGTCTTTTGTAACAGAATTATATTCCATTCACGATGCTGCCCTTTATTCTGGACTATGCCCTCCTGCTCTGGGGTTTGAAAATGCCCCTGCCACTTGGGACATCTGGGTGGCTCAATCGGTTAAGCATCTGCCTTCGGCTCAGGTCATGATCTCAGGATCCTGGGATCAAGCCCCGCATCGGGCTCCCTGCTCAGCGGGAAGTCTGCTTCTCCCTCTGCCTCCAGTTCCCCCCTGCTTGTGCGCTCTCTCTCTGACAAATAAAATCTTGAAAGAAAGAAAGAAAGAAAGAAAGAAAGAAAGAAAGAAAGAAAGAAAGAAAGAAAGAACGAAAGAAAGAAAAAGAAAGAGAAAATGCCCCCATCTTGTATGAATTGATGGCGCAAATGGTTGGTAGTTGGCTTATTTATTTATTTTCTCGGGCCCTCGTTGGACCACATAAAAAGCTGGCCACCCAATTTACTATTATTCCCCTAAAAATTCGCAAGCCCTAAATATTAAATGTCCAGGGCACATGACTCTGGGCAGGGCCTCTGACACAGCTGCTTCCTTGCATGAGGGGCCAGCTATGGAGGAGTGGTGCTAGCAGGTGAGTTACCTCTAGCAGATGCTCCCCCTACCTCTGTCCCTCTGTTCTAGAATGGCAAGTGGTCTGCTTCTGTGTGATCCCACTCTGCTTGTATGTTCCAGAAACTCAGCTGGAGTTAGCTGAAGGAAAAGAAGGAAAATAATGGCTCACATAGCCCAGCTTTGTCTCCTGTCCCTACAGGAGTGGAGCTGGCCCCTGGGGCCTGCATGAACCGGGGTCTCCAACTCCCTAGAACCACTTTCTGGTTTCCTGTCTCCTCTTTCACTGCCCTCCATCACCATTTGCTCAAAAGGAGGGGGCATAGCTTTTAGCAGCTCCAGGCTTCCCTCTCTGCAGCTTTGGAAGCAGAGAAAAAATGGGGGGTGTTGGTCAGCTTTGGTTGAAAAGTCCCAGAGAAAGACTATGATGGGCCGGGCTTAGATCGCATGGCTGTCCCAACCAAAGGACGCTCAGGTCCCTTGATTGCTAACCTCCCCTCACTAGACCACAATGCTCCCATTAGGTAAGGATTTTCACAATCTTTCTTGACAAATCACAGAGCCTAGCCAAGTGCCTGACACGTAGCGGGCTCTCACGGAATATTTGTTGACCTGATGAATCACTGAGCCCCCGTGGCAGTGGAGGAGGCCCAACCATAGCCCTCCACCTCTGCAGCCACATTAATCATTAATTCACTTCCCAGGAGTGGAGTTCTATTGTTAACAAATATCCACTGTGCTTTCCTACTGCGGAGTGAGGTGGACTTGAATGTGAAGTTCTAATACTGTGTAAGGTTGTAGCTGGTACGAAGAGATAAAATATGGCTGTCCACATGAATCATGGTACAGGGAGGATGCGTGCAATTGAACCAGAGTTGACAACCACACTTGACATAATACACCAGGCTTTAAAACCATGCTCCAATCTTCCAGGCACTTCTTTGAGCCTGCCAGGATACTTTTGCACTTTTCTCGACCTTGCGTTTCAAGAAAAATGCAGGTTTCAATTGATGAGCAATATTTGAGGGCAGGCTGTACGACTCTGGATATGTATTAGCTTTCATACCTTCTGTTATAGACATTACAATTTTGTTCAATTTTTTGAAATCTCCATATGCGAACCTTCTATTAAACCAAACCTTTGATCTCCGCCTACTCTGAATGCCTCCATATGACTTGTTACCATGGAGATGATCACATACACCTCATTTAATTGTGTAAACAGCATACAGTTCTGTCCATCTTAATCTCACCAACAGACAGTTCCATTTTTCCCTTTACTTCTGTAAGTTTGGATTTTAGCTTTGGCGAATTTAGAACACCATGTTGAAGGACTCAGGTGTTTCAAGTCAACAATGAAATTCAATTTCTCTTGATGAATTAATTAGACTCCTAATATTCAATAAATTCAGATGCAGGAGAGACCATCCTTAACAAACTAGAACTCGAATTCGCAAGATCAGAGTTTCAATTTCACTTTAATTATTTGAAACTCAGGAAAGTGTTATTCTAGTGAAGATGACCAAAAAATGCTTTTTAAAACAAAGCAATATTTAAAATAAATATACTTTTTAAAAGAAAAAGTATGCTTTTTTAAATGTACTTTTTAAAATTCTAGGTTATAGAAAGGCCTAAGAACTCACCACATTAAGGTAACTACTCACTGCAGGGAAACCAGATCACTTGTCTTGATTGTCACTGGTTCCCACTCGGAGGCCGGGAAACAATAGATTATGGTTGGCGCGCACATGCATGTACGCGCGTGCACACACGGAGAATTATCCTAACCCATAGCATGTAAACAAAGGATGTGGAGCACAGGAGAGAAATGTTCCTGGTTCAAAGTGTTGATAATTGCTGTGGGCACCAAGGACCTGAAGGGAGGCCAAGAAAGAAAGGTAAGGTGCTGCCCACTGAGACTTGAGCTCAGAAGTCTTTGTCTGGGGCTAGGGTCCTGGCCAAATTCTGAACAGTGATAAGAGGTATGAAGACCAGCTCATGTAGCCCCTCAAAGCCCTCTGTTTTCATGTCATCTGCCTTCAAGAGCGCTTTCCGGCTTTTCTTCCTGCTTTTCTTTTTCTTTATCCATCTTTTGTCATAACAGAGAGCCAGGGAAAGTATATATTTACATATTAGCACACATTGTGTGAAATCTTGTTTCTTAGTCTTCATGTAAAAATCAGAAATAACATTTGATATCTCTTCTTAAAAAAAAAAACACGCTACCTAAAAGAATTAAATTGCTTTTATTTCTGCATGGGGCTTATCTGTTTTAAATTTTCCCTTGTGGGTCTGTAGCCCTCAATAAAATGATTTCCTATCTTTTCTCTAAATAGTATATTTTCATCATTTAAATTCAAAATATTCACGTTTCCCTTTCCATAACAATTATTTTTAAAATTCTACTTTGGTAGTCACCAGCAATTTAGAAAATAGTCTTTTCTATGAGATTAGATTTTTGTTTTGAGATATATATATATATATATGTATATATATACATATATATACATATATATATTCTGGAAAAGCTGACATTAATTTCAACTCCTGATAATCTGTCTACCTAGAATCATGCATTTGTTTATTTAAAAAATTATTTTTTGTCTACTCTAAGTACCTCACATAGTACCTACAATATTTGTCTTTTTGTGACTGACTGACTTGTTTCACTTAGCATAATGTCATCAAGTTTCATCCATATTATAGTGTCAGAACTTCCTTCCTTTTTAGGACTGAATGATATTCCATTGTGTGTATATATATATATATATATATATACCACATTCTGTTTGTCCATTCATCTACCAATAGCCACTTGGATTGCTCTAGCTTTTGGCTACTGTGAATAAAGCTGCTATGAACATGGGTATAGAAACATCTCTTTGAAACCCTGCTTTCAATTCTTTTGTGTATATACCCAGGAGTGGAACTGCAGAATCATTGAATAATTTTATTTTTAATTTTTTGAGAAACCATCATGCTGTTTTCCACTGAACCATTTTATATTCCCCATGACAGTGCACAAGTGTTCCAATTTTTCCATATCCTTTCCATCTCTTGCTATTTTCTGTTGTTTTTAATAGGAGCCATCCTATTGGATATGAGATGATATCTCATTGTGCCTTTGATGTGAGTTCCCTTAATAATTAGTGATGTACTTGTTGGTCATTTGTTTATCTTCTTTAGAGAAATGTCTATTCAATTCTTTTGCCTACTTTCAAGTAGGTTGTTTGGGTTTTGTTGTTGTTGTTGAATTACAGGAGTTCTTTACATATTGGATGTTAACCCCTTACCAGAATTATGATTTGTATTTTTTTCCCATTCTATAAGTTGCCTTTTCACTCCATTGATTGTGTCCTTTGATGTACAGAAGTTATTAATTTTTATGTACATACATTCTTTAAGACTCTGCAGACATATATTTCTTTTCTTAAATTTTTATTTTTTTAATTCCAGTACAATTAACATACAGAGTTATATTAGTTTCAGGTGTACAATATACTGATTCAAAAATTCTATACATTACTCAGTGCTCATCACAATAAGTGTATTCTTAATCCCCTTCACCTCTTTCACCCGTCCTCCATGTGTTCCCTTTACAGGAAGATATATAGATATATGATACACTGACTACACCCACCCACACACAATTCTAGTTTAAATGCACTGACTTAAGGAACTTCGGTGTTAGTGTTTCTAAGACATTTCTGAAATATCTTTTAACCACAAATTATTAATTACTAACACTATATTCACACATACTATAGGACATATATCAATATGTATATTGTTTTCAAAGGGGAAATTCCAGGGAATGGAAAAGCCCAAGCACCTCTCCAAAGTCCTTCTTGCATACACGGTTGGCAGCTTCACCCTTAAGCTCAAGACATTTATTCCCAGTTAATATGAAAACATGCCCAGAAGGCATAATACTTAAACACTGTTATCTATCACTGTTAATGAGGCATTGTAAAGTAAGATTTTTTTGCAAGGGAGAAGGAAGGAAGCAGCGCATGAGCCACCATGGAGTTGAGGAAGAACTGAAATATAAGGCCATCAGGATGGAAACTGATGGTATGAGCTCACACTTACATGGTACTCACATTGTGCCAGGCATTAATCCAGGTGCTTTGCACGTATTAACTTGAGATGGGTACAAGTATTTCTATTTTATAAATGAGAAAATGGAGACACAGGACATTTACGTAACTTGCCAAGGTCACTCAGGTAATAAGTGGCTGAGTCAGGCTTCAAAGGGATCTAGCATCAGTACGTGTCATCATTATGTTCCCAAGATGCAGAGGACCTCAACCTCCTGGTATTTACACCCCTGTGCAGTCCCCGATTACATTATACTAGAGCTGATCTGTGTGACGGATAAAACACTGCAGACATAATGGTGTGTCACTTCTAAGATTAGTTTATTAGAGACACTATGGCTTCCGTGTTGGTGTCTATTTCTCTCTCTCTCTCAGACCACTTGCTCTGGAGGAAGCCAGCAGCCAGGTCATGAGCAGTCCTATGGAAAGAGCCATGTGGTGAGGGGGTGAGGCCTCTAGCCAACCACCTGGATGAATTTGGAAGTCTAATTTATCATTTTATTCAGGGCAGGGGCTTGATGACCAGGCTAAAATGCCGCACTGTGTCCCATACCTCAGTCTGATTCTCTGTTAAATTAATTGTTATTCACCTGCTCCATCTTCAAGCAATGCAACTCTTCTAAAGTAAGCCTGACCTTTGCAATTACACCGGTCCAAGCTACAATCATAAGATGCTCAAACCATTCTTTCTCTGGGAATAAAAGGCTTTCATCTTCAAATTGGTCTTTTCAAAGAACAGTGAAATTCCCATTTCAGCCTCTTAACCCAAAAAACATAGCTCCCTATCTTCCTTCAAAATAACCAACCAACCAATTGTTAGAAGAAATGCCATTTTTCTTAGGGAAATCTATAAACCGCTCTAGGCTGAGTGAGTGGTATTCTCATTCATTTTCTGCATAAAACACCTCAAATCCCATTACTTTAAAACTTCAGAATAGTGATTTTTAAACTATTATTTTGGAAGCTGTGGGGAGGGAGACATGGTATGTCTTGCCTACTTTTTAATATGTATTAAAATTTAGAATGTGCCGCTGGACTCTTATCCATTCCTTGGAACTTCTACAAACATTTGAATTAAAGTTAATTAAAACTTATTTCTTTTGAGAATTTTGTAACGCCCGAGATCATGGAGACCTCTAGAGTTGAGATTTACTTCTCTCTGATATGATGTTCAAACACAAACAGAAAGCATTCAAAGCAAGATATTTAGTCTCTCCCTTAAGTAACAATTAATTCATCTACTATCTTAATTTGCCTGGAGCCAGATTTTTTCTGTATCATTCTATCTTTATGTGGTTATATCAGGGAAGACTGTCCTACCATGGTCCTGACTTAAGTGCTTAAAGAAAGCTGACTTAGCGAGTACCCATGACGCAGGGGTGCACACATTATTAGCTCATATCACCCTCCCAACACCCCTGCAAGGCCCGCCTTTACCTCCACTTCACAGGTGAGGAAACGAGCCTCAGAAACATTAACCTGGGGGCACCTGGGTGGCTCAGTCGGTTAAGTGCCTGGCTCTTGGTTTCCACTCAGGTCATGATCTCATGGGTTGTGGAATCAAGCCCCGCCCGCATCAGACTCTGTGCTCAGCGTGGGGTAGGCTTGTCCTCTCCCTCTGCTCCTCCCAGCCTGTGCTCTCTCTCTCTCTCTCTCTCAGGTAAATAAATAAATAAAATCTTAAAGAAAGAAAGAACTGCCCCAAACCACATAGTCAGTAGGTGGAGGGAGTGTACTTTGAACTCAAGACTCTGGCTACCAGCAAGTGCCACCTTGCCTGCTGCCTACCACCCTGGGGCTTCCAGGAGCTCCCCCTGGGTCAGGTCTGCCGAAGGGCAGCTCAGTGTTCTTTCCCCGATGGAAGCTTGTAGAACCTTGAGCCATCCAAAGGTTAAACACCCCTCAGTCCTCCTTACCCCTCTCACTAGGCTCTCTACTCATTTTCAGAGCTTCCTTTATGGCCTTTCCCCCTCCAAGGTGCTCCAGGGTGAAAAATAACCCTCCATCTCAGGAATGTGTGTTTCACATGAAAGTTGGCATCACCACACAGCCTGCTTCTCCTCGAGTAGCTCTCACCTTCCACCCTCACCTCTCCTCGTTTCCTGGCTCCACTTGACACTGGCTGTATGGATCTGTTTGTAGACTTCCTCCACAGTTACACATATACACACACATACACACACCCCATATACATGTCAGAGACATACACATAAACACACACACCTCACATACTATACATATGTACCTCTCTTACACACATATACACCTCAAACACATGTACTTCATACCACAAATAAACACACACTCATCTATGCCTCATACACACACCCCCTGCTGTATATCTCAGAGACAGGCACATGCCTCACATATTACACAAATATACCCCCTTCACATACACATACCCCTCACACACACATACACCTCCCACACACGTACCTCAGACCACACCCACACGCTCATCTATATTTCTTACAAACACCCCCACATGTATACTCAGAGACAGGCACATACCTCACATATTACACAAATATACCACCTTCACATACATATACCCCTCACACACACATATACATAAAACACATCTACCTCAGGCCACACACACACACACACTCATACACACACACACACACGTATACCTCAGACACATGCACATACCTCACATACTACACATACATAACCCCCTCACATACATGCACCTCATACCACACACAAACATACATCCACCTATACCTCATACACACACACACACACACACACACCATGTATACACCTTGAAAAAACACACATAAACACACACATATACCTCACATACTACACACACATACACCACCTCACACATACCCCACATATATATAGGGCAGGGAAAAAATTTTCTCTACTCTCAGGTTCAGCAGTTGAGATCTATGAATTAAACTGGTGAAAGGTTAACAGGAGAAATGGTTTATCTATGCATACAGAGACCTTCATAGCAAAACAGTGAAGACCCAAAGAAGCAGTTAGACTCAAGGGCTTATATATCATTTTAACAAAGAGCAATAAATTTGTGTAGGAGTGACAAGACAAAGGAAAAGGGCTTTAGGCTTTTAGGGGCAGTAAATTGAGGGAAAGGTAAATAAATGGGGGAAAACTAATGGAAGATAAGGGTTGTTTAGTTAGGTTGTTTCTGCAGACTCATCTCAGTGCTGTCTCCCGCGCTAAGATTCATTCTCTCCTTCCTGTTATGGGAGAGAGGACGGAGACGCTGTCACAAAGAGAATTTTATGTTTTGCTTTCAGACAGAGAGGAGGACGGCAGAGAGTTTTTCTTGTGGCTGCTTCTCAAGTACCTTTAGCTCAAATTAATCCTTATGCCAAAGTGACATATTTTGGGGTGATATATTCTGAACCCCTTTATATTCATCTCAAAGATGCCCACATAGACACACACATATGCCTCACATACTACACACACATACTTACCCCCCTCAAACACACACACACACACACACACACGTCACCCACCACATACAGGCTCTCCCGCCCACGAATTTCCCCTTCATCCTTTGAGATCCACTTTCCTCCGGGAGCCCCTTCCTGATGTCATAACTGCCAGGTGAAATCAGGAGGATCTCCAGGGATCCCACACAGCTATCCTTGCCCAGCCCAACATTTCTGAGTCTGAGTCTGTCTTCTGCAGCAGAAGGTGGGCTCACGGTGGCCCCAGCCTGTTTTCATTCACATCTGTATCCCCCGCCTCCCCCATCACCGCCCTGCATGGGGTACAGTGCTCAGCACTAAGCAGAATCTCAGTAACTATTTCTGGAACCAATGAGTGAGTTCTGCTATTTCTGTGATAAAGAGCCCACTGGATTAGTAAACCAGCAGAGCCTACTGATTCCAGACTATCGGGGTCCAAACACTAATCATTATAAGCTGATGCTAACTTGGGAACGGTTTGCTGATCGTGAAGAAGATGTCAAGAGTAATTTGCTTCCGGCTGGCTGAGGAGATTCAACGGGGTTTTACACATATGTAAGAGTACGCACCTGAGTACTTGAACAAATAACATTATTAATCATTACACTAGAGACATAAAGCCAAGCAGCAGTTTCTTAAAACAAAGCCAACCCTGAAATCTGGTCTAACGAGGGAAAACGCTGATTCTCCCCCCTTCCTGGGTCTCTCTCTTATCTCAAGCAGACAGGTGTCCCGAGCACAATGGATTCCAGGACAGCGATGCTCCACCCAGTCGAACCGGCCCTCGTCTCTGCTCCCAGGAGGACAGAGCCCCCAACAAGCAGACCTACCTTCTGGCTCGGAGCCGCACAAGTGTGCGCGTTCCTGTTCATAACCAGTCTTTGTTCTGAACCCACACCAGTGCCCGGTTCGCATTTCTGACAGATTTGTTCTTTCTATTAGGTGACTTTCTGAATAAATAGAAAACATTTCCCGGTAGCCTGCCTATCACACTTTTTTTTCCTGTCCTCTAATTGGGAACCTGTCCACACCTCTCCAACTCCTGTTTGCTTCGTAGAGGAGATTTGATCTCTTCCCTATTAAAATTCCCTTTTGAGTCAAAATAGGCATATTGGGGGAAAGATTATAGCGAAAGGAGAGGCTCAGAGCAGAAGAACAGACAAGTGTGAGTGAAAATCAGGTTAGCGGTGCGTGTCTGGTACAACGCCAGCGCGGGGGACATCCGGGCAGAAGCCAGCCTGGGTTGTAGCCATTGGCAGCCCTCCCGACGGCCCTGCCCTGACCTCCTTGTGGACCAGCTGCTTCCTCAGAGACTGGCTCCAAAACTGCTGCCTGGCTGTTCTATGGTTGTAAATGCCGTCCATGATAGCACATGAGAGGGGCAGGGACAGCGGGGCCATCACGATTTCCTTGCTGAAAAAGCTAAGTGGGAAAGAGAGTGAGGAGGCCAAAGGAAGGACAATTCCACTTTAACATTGCTGGGAATATCTTTCATCCCTCCTTTCTGCTCCTGAATGTGCTGCCTTCGGCATTTCCGGCCACCACGGGCACACTCATTCCTGATTCAGTTACATTGCTGGATATTTCACAGATTCAGAAGGATTGGCCTAAGAGGGATTGGGGGGTGGGGGGAGGGGGTGGAATGACTTCTGTGTGCTGCTGTCCCCGCATGCTCACATTCCCTCTGAGGTGACCAAGCCACCCAGGGAAGCTCCCTGGAGCTCAGTGCAGCGGGGTAAAGGGTCGAGGACTGCATCCAGGAGGAATCGCGACCCGGCTCCAGCTATCAGCTCCAGTGTGGTTCAGCTGAGCACCTGCTATAGGTACGCACCGCCGCCCCCCACCCCCCCGCCCTCCCACCTCCGGACACTCAGCATCACTTCACCACATGAGCTATCTGACAAAGGAGTAGAGGTTCCAAGCCTATGGGACATGGATGCGTCTCGCTTTGCTTTACACACAAAACAAAGATACCAGCACGAAACGGCACCTAAGCAAGGACTGGGAGGGTACGGTAAGTGCGAGAGATACATAATGAAGACTTGATCTGGAGTGATCTCCTTGTCCTGGGGCCTCCAGCCCATTGGACTGCTGTGATGTCTTCTATGCTCTGCTTTACCAAGGATTATAGGGATTGAAGGAGGAAGAAGAGGAAAGCAAGTCATGAACAATAGCTATCACACAGCTCTTTTGGATTTCCAAATGTGACTTTGAAAAATAGGTACTGCCTGCCTGGAGTACCCCACAATTCAACAGTACAAAAAAGTATGCAGTGAAGGGTAAGTCCCGTCCACCCCCAGCCCCTAGCTACAGTTCCCACTCCCAGAGACAGTCTCAATGATCAGTTCCCAGTCAATGCTTCCAGTAGTGCTCTGCACATACGAAACACTCGCATCTCTGTACGTTGTGAAGTGCTTTAACACAAACAACGAAGCAAGCAGACTGCCAAGGATTATGTTGTGGCAAAAGTATTATTATTTGGATTCTCATGACAATCAACACCATGCCGCTCCCCTCAGTTGAAGGAGCCAGGTAATAGGCTGGTTTAGGTCACTGCCCAAGTCAATAGCCAAGTAGTTCTTGGATGCCTACGTGACTGGATTCATTTGCAAGGGCTGCCGTAACAAATTGCCACAAACCAGGTGCCTGAAAGCAACAGAAAGTTATTCCCTCAGATTTCTGGAGGCCAGAGGTCTGAAATCAAGGTGTCGGCAGGATCAGTACCCTTGAGAGATCTGAGGGAGGGTCTGTCCCAGGCTCTCTCCTGGCTTCTGGTGGATGCTAGCAAACCTGGCCTTCCTTGGTTGTGATAGTATAACTCCAATTTGTTCCTGCCTTCACATGGCCTTCTTCCCTGTGTGTCTCCTCCAATGTCTAGGTCCAAAGTTCCCTCCTTTTATAAGGAAACCAACCACTGGATTTAGAGCCCACCCTAAAGATTTTCCTGGTCACCTCCCCATAACCAGCCTCCTCCACACCTTTCTGTCTTTTGCTTTAGCAGCAGGCCGGTAAGCCTAAGTTCTAAGCCACCTCTGAGAGTTCCTTATTTTTCTCTGGGTATCTCCCATGTATACAGGACATATATGTGTTAATAAACTTGTATTTGGTCTTTCTCTTGTTAATCTGTCTTTGGTCACAGGGACCCCAGTCGAGAACTTAGCAGGGTAGAGGAAAACCCATGTTCCTCCCTTACAACCTCATCTCCACTGAATTAATCAAGTGTGCAAAGCCCTTGCTTCCAAGTTAAGTCACACACACTCAGGTTCCAAGCACACATGAACTTTGGAGGACATTATGCAACCTAGTACAGTGACCTTAGGAAGTGATGTCATCCCTTTCAGCTTCAGTGTCTTCACCTGTACCTCAAATGGGTCCTGTGGGAATGAAGTGAGAAGACCCACTAAAGGGGCTCTGTGCCAACTTTGGCGGTCAGTGAATGTTAGTCACTGCTGTTGCTGCCATGTCCTCATGGACATCATCTTTGTCTTCATCATCCACTGGAGTGACAGGATCAGTGAGAGATACAAAGGATAGCACATAGTCTCTGCTCCCAAGGAGTCTGCAGTTAGCTGTGGATGCTACGTAACATATCTTAAGTATGAAATGTGAAGCTCTAGGCACCAGTCGGAGCTGCAGAGGAAGAGAAGACCAGTGCGGAAATGGTCTGAAGGCACCACAGACCAGTGAGCTTTTGAAGGATTCTCAGGAGCAACATGGGCCCCTACAGAGCTGCTACCTATGCCTCAAAGAGAGCATCTCTTCATTCCCAAACCATGGAACCTGGCCAAGGACACATAGTCCTACCATTGGTGACACCCACATGGCTTCTTACTGACGGAGTCTAAACTCCTGATTCTGAGGGGCTTCCACTTCTGCCTTGGAAAAGCACACCTCTGACTAAAAATAACATTGTGTGTCATTTTGGTGAAAAATCTTTGAGATTTGGGGTTCGTGGGAGGTAGAATCACCTGACCTCCTTTACTACCTCAAAACTCAAACAAAAAACCTCAGTCACACAATAGGTGGGGCTCATCCTTTCTAAATGTGCAACCTCTGTGCAATCTGTGATGTGAAATGTGTGGAGCATGTTACTTGAATGCTGCTACCACTGCTGGAAAGCCAGAAGTGTTGGTGAAGATCTGAGCAATGGAAAAGACCAGAAGTCAAGAGTGCATGTCGCTTAACATCACACTTGGGAGCTCTAAGCAGTTCTTGAAGTGACAGTGCAAATGGCACTTGTAGCCCTCACATCTGGAGAGAACTTGGCAAATCAGCCACACTGTCATCCATGACTGTGCACTTCTGAAATGTTCTGCTCAGGCAATTGTCTTTCTTTTCATCTGTAGAAGGCCTTGCCTTTCATGTTAGTGTTGTAAATAAGATGAATCTTATTCATCATTGAGTAGGGCCTAAAAGGCAAGATTGCTCCTCTAATAATAGATTTCCCTGGGGAAAGTAATCTGATTGGCTTTCTTTAATATGAAATGAAAGATAAATTGACTCAAATAAATGTGTTTCCCTTTGAAGAATACTCCAATGCACTGAGTTAGGGCAAAACACGATAGATACAGTTAGTGGTTGTCTAACAGTGGGTTATATCCTCAAAAGTCAGGTGTGAGTGACAATTGGGACTTCAAAAAGGGGATGCTTCCTGATTCATAGACCAACCCACCAAGGCTTCTGCAGACCAGCTTATCTTTACTGTACCTAATAATCTTAGCTCAAATTCTTGGTCCTCCAAGCAGAGGTCAAGCATACAATGAAACACAACCAGAATTTCCTGGAAGGGTTTGCATATGAACTCCTTCCCACCAAATGGCCAGTTTGTAGACCCTGGTGTTCATTCTGGAGATGTGCCTGCTGAAATCTTTGGGTATGGTACGGAAGGACAAAGAGATTAAGAGGAAGAAGAATGTTTTTTTAGAATTCCAAGGTGTAGAGGAAGCCCTCGACAATCCTTTAAAAAGATAAAGGACCTTCTCCTATCTGATCTCTGTACCTTTCTACTGCTTCCTAGTAAAAATTATAATGGCAACAATAATGATGGGGGGAGCTCTAGGAATAATAATACAATGAGGGTGATAACTGACATTTCCAGAGAGTTTAATATGTTGGGTACTGTGCTAAGTGCTTTACAGAGGTCTTCTCATTTAACCCTGTCAACAGTGTAATCAAGTTAGTACTTGATTATTATCCCCATTTTACAAATTAGTAACAGAGACCCAAGGTCACATGGCTAGAATTCAGCCTTGGCCATCAGCTTGGGGCCTCATATCCTTCAATAGTACCCTGTGCCTTTTGCGTCCTTCTCATGGTATGGAATCCCTTGAAACGTGAACGGAAAAGATTTTTGTGAGTTCGGAGCCACCTAGCAACCTGGTTGTTAGCAAAGTCCGAGTTAGACCACAGCACACAGGGATGACTGCCCAGTCTCGTGATTACTGGAGGGACAGTCTTTGTGCTCCCCCTGAATATGGGCTAACCAGGGCTGCCCAGGCTTCTCCCCTGCATCCTTGGTGGATTTCCAGATCCCCTGCACCGTCCCCAAACCTCTGAATGGGAATCTGTGGTTTTGCAGGCACCCAGGTGATTCTTGTGATCAAAGAAGTTTGAAAAACACTGAAGGTGGTTATTCACGGAGCCCGGGGACCACACCGCAAGTAGAAGTTAAGGACTGGGAATCGGGAATATTGTCCAAAGATTTTAGGGTCTCCAAGTGTCCCAGTTAGCCTGCGGCTGAGAAGATTCCTGGGACACAGGACTTTCAGTTTTAAAACAGGGACAGTTCCAGGAAAACCCTGTTTCTATCCTAAAACCACATCCATTCTTGCCATAAGCCTTACATGACCCCAGAATGCTAAAACTATTTTCCTTTCCCAATAGAATCCAACTTCCCTGGACTTTCAGGAAAGCCTTGCTGAATACAGTATTACATCTTGAATTGTGTGTTGCTGCAAGCCCCATGGGCCTCCCAAAGGTATTTGCATCTTTTAAAAAGAGGGACTAGAATTTGTTTTGCCTCTTTGCAGCTGAAGTTACAGAATATCTTCCAAAATCAACTGTAAAACTTATAGCTGCGTTGCAGAAAAGTGATATAAATTCCTAATTTGCCATTTCTTTTACGTTTGCTAGAGAAAATAAAAATTTACACTTCTCTCTCAAAACTGTGCTTCCACTCGTCAAACTCAACTATAAATTCTTGTTGTCCTTTTAAAATAATTTTCATTTGGGGGCGCCTAGGTGGCTCAGTCAGTTAAATGTCTGACTCTTGATTTTGGCTCAGGTCATGATCTCAGAGTCATGAGATCGAGCCCCGCGTCGGGCTACATGCTCAGCGAGGAGTCTGCTTGAGATTCTCTCTTTCTCTCTCCTTCTCCCTCTGCCTCTCCCCTTCCACGTGTGTACTCTCTCTCTCTCTCTCTCTCTCTAAAATAAATAAATAAATCTTTATAAAAATAAAATAATTTTCATTTGTATTTCATTTTCTTTTCCTAAATTTGGTACTATGACATTAAGAAAAAAATCCACACAAATCTGAAGTCATTTGCTTGAGGTGTGGAAGGCCAAATTAAAAAAGCAAGATGAATAAGTAATTAAACTAGATATTGTGTGTAGAGTTAATCCAAATTCCAAAGCAGAGTGGGACTTTACAAACAATTACATTTATAAAAAATTATATTTATAATAAAATATAAGCAGAAGGAATGGAATGACTCAAGCCCAGGAGGAGACACTTACTAGGGAATTTGCCTCAAGGTGGCCAGAGAAGAAGACATCTCAGACATGAGTTTTCCCGAAAGCCGCTAAATCCACAGGTGGAATGAAAAGGTAAGGTATCTGCTAAGGGACCTTGACTCTGGAGGCCTGAGTTCAGCGAGAAGAGAAACGGAGTCTTTCTGGCTCTTTCTATTGCTATTGCTGAAGCTTAGTGCAAGGTGGAAGAGGGTAGGAGCCCCAGAAGGGAGGTAGTTAGAGCACAGCGGTTTCCAGGCACAGAAAGTGAAGGGGGTCCTTCACATTGCCTGGGTTCGAATCCCAGCTCTGCTGCATGTCTGCTGTGTGACCTTGGGCAAGTTGTTCAACCTCTCTTTGCTGGAGGTAAAATAGTAATAATATCTACCTCACAGGGCTGTTGTGAGGAGAACTTGTAAGCTAATATGTATAAAGCACTTATAATAGGGCCTGCCACTTAATCAGCCCTGGAGAAGCATCTGCTTATATTTAGAAGGACAGTGGCAAGGAGTAGTAAAAAAGCCAGAGATCCATGCAAAACATAATGAATATAGGCAATAATATTGTACTATAATTATGTAACATGATAAATATCACTACGTGGGCAATCATATAATACAGAAATGTAGCAAAGAAACACCCTGTACACCTTACATATATACAATGTTACATGTCAAATTTATTCAATTTAAAAGAATGTTAGAAATCTCTATATAGCTGTATCTTGGGCACATTGCTTAATTTAAGAAATTGCTCGGCAGCACAAGCTGCATGAAGGGGGCCAAATGCACTTGGCCAAGATGTGTTCCTGGGAACCCAAGGTGGGACTTGTCTGAATTAATTGACAAATTCCCTTCATGGGAAAAGTTTGCCAAATCCTGCTTTTAGGCACTTATCTTGCAGTGGAGCATGTGCTTAAAGATAACTTACTTTTATATTTCAGACACTATCCAGTTTATTTAAAGTTTAAAATTGTATTATTATTGTTTAGAGGGAAACTGAATTAATCAGAGAGCCATTATCTCGAGTCACAGAAAAACTGAAACATTTTGGGGCTTGATCCAAGTGACCCACCCACCTCTCCTGGTGGCAATGTGCCTAAATGACAGGAACAATTCTTAAATCACAAGACAAACATCAAGCAGTGTAATCCTCACAACACCATCTCTAAGAACAGACACTATTAAATTTTGGTATTGATTATAGAAATCTTTTCTTAGAGTGCCAAATGGAGCGGTCATTTCCGGTTTCCTCACCTTGAATGAAGTGATTCTTCTTGCTTCTTCACTATGAAAATAAAACTGGGTAAAAGCATAAAAATCAGTTTTGTCTATGTATCATGTAATCATTAGGAAAACCATATAAAAATTATAATAGTAATGGATCAACATTTCTGTTCTTTTTTCATCATAGAATAGCATTATTTTACTAGAACACTCTGACATATGCATCACGTTTTATATATTATTTATACAGAGACTTGGGTTATTATTAATTCTGCCATAAATTCCTACAGTACACAGTGTGCATAGTTGACCTTCCCTTTGAACTTGAAATACCCATGTTATTCATTCGTGTAGGATAAGGAAACAAGGCTTATCCCACACAGGTAGACTTCAAGTGTTACCTGGGACCTCTACCAAAGTAAAGCATTGGCTTCCAGCGATGTTGTCTATTGACAACTCCTCTTTCATTTGGTTCTGGGGGAATTAATGCATTTAATACAATGTGTATCAGTTCCAGTTATTTGTCTCTTTCAAATAATGATTAAATGGAGCCTCTACATTTTTTTAGCAGGGACTGAGGAAGACAAGGAATATTATTATAAATATTAATATAAATTAATATTCTGCTAGATTCCTTTCATCCCCACGGACATCTTTTGCATCATGAATATGGTGTAGAGTACATTCTGGAATATGTTTCCTATATACTCCTGCTTGTAGATTCTGGCACATCAAAAGTGCTCAATAAAGATTTGTTGAATTAATGAATGAGTGTGCTGGGAACAGGGTTTGGGAGGGGTTGAAAGCAAAGGCCAACCTTCCAGGGAGTTTTAAACACGGGACAACCTTCCAGAACTACTGACCCCTGTGGGTAAGAGATAAGTGCCTTTACTGCCTTCTCCCACCCCCACCCCTACCTCTATGCCTTCCCCCTCATTCAGTCATTGGATGAGGACAACCTAGGAGAGATTAGTAACATTGCCTCAGGCAAGGTAGTTCTCTTTATTCAAGGCATTCCTCAAAGGGTCTGACAGTTGAAAGCTGCCCACCAATGGCGCTCCCAGCAGCAGAGGTGCCTTCATTCCCATAAGGGATCTGGGAGGCCCATTACAGCCTCTAGCTCACTTGCCCTACCCTATAAATAGTCCCCCAGTGAATGAATAAACAAAGAACTCCTATACCAGTTGGTAACTGGCATGCCTGTTTATGCTTAGTCATTCTAAGTAGATCTTCTTGGCCCTGTGGACATGCAGGGAAGGAGAGAATGTTCCTTTTCTATCTTCCACACTCATCAGTACCTCCATTCTGGGATGACCCCAAGCAGGCGGTCAAGGCAGTGCGGCTTTACGGCCAGGGCTTCAAGGACTTGTGGGAACTCTACTTGTGGGATTCCAGCCCTGAGGGGCAAAGAGTCGTGTTATCTTCAGAGTAAATATTTGGTCAATGAGATTTCCCCAGCATCCTTGACACTGCATCACAGCTAAATCTCAGGCAGACCCCAAATCCTGAATTCCCTGATTGTTACAGTTTTGTTTCGTTTGCTTGCTTTAAGGAAATAACATGATGAGTCTCACTAACAATCTCTGAAGTCTCTTTCAATCCTATCATTCTATGAGGAATCTGTCATGAGCCAGCTAATGCTCCTGGGGGTTAGTCATGTGCCAAGCACTTTTTGCATATAGTAGCTCATTTAGTCTCCTCATCAGGAATATGGGGATAATGCTAGTACCTCATTCAAAAGGGGGTATGAAATGAAATAACAGGCAGAACACTTAGAATACAGCCTAGCGTGTAGGAAGTATTATTTTTACCTCTCTTTATTCCTGACTGCTCAGAACTCACTGTCTGGTCCTGCTGAGGTCCACCCTGCCTTGAGAGTTCTAAGCTCCACAAATTTCCCGACCTCATCCCATCTTCAGTATCTCCTCTTAGCTCACAGCTTTCTTGGGCGATCAAAACAACCTGAGTTTTAGCTCTCAACCACTATTAGTATGTACCCACGATCTGTATACATAGACAAGTAGTTTTTCAAGGCTGGTATTTCCCACAGAGTACTCAGCCTCTGAAGTAAGTGGTTGGTTCATAAGCCAGTTGTGTGGTGTATCCCCCAAAATCCATTTTATATGCCAACTCTTCCAGTGTCTCTGATTATAACCTGTCTCTGTCCACCTTGAACTAAATTACCACATGATGTGATAATTAAAACATCACATCTGCAGCCTTCTGCAGTATACATGAGCGAACTTATTTGTGTATAATTAAACCAATCACAGGCATATTAGAAACACACGTTTACCAATAAGAATTGTAAAACGATAAGCTGAGTCTCTAGCATCTGTGTTACTCTTGACAGGAGGAGAGATACTTTATAAACTCATGAACAATTTTTAAGTGACCCAGGTAAGCCCCCAGAAACTGTTCTCAGTCTGATATATGCTCTTTGCTTAAAGATAATTGTTTATGCCCTCAGTTCTCAACTTTGGCCACACACTGAGATCATCTGGAAAACTTTTATTTTATTTATTTATTTATTTATTTATTTATTTATTTATTTATTTATTGAGGGAGAGATAGTGCGCACGAGAGAGATAGCAAGAGAGAGAGAGCACAGAGGCAGAGGGAGAGGGAGAAGGAGACTCCCCGCTGAGCAGAGAGCCCAATGCAGGGCTCCATCCCGGGACCCTGAGATCATGACCTGAGCTGAAAGCAGATGCTTAACCAACTGAGCCACCCAGGTGCCCCTGGAGAATTTTTAAAGTACTAAAGCCCAGGTCACATAGCCACAGTTTCTGATTTCATGGGTACATCACAATTTTTAAAGCTTCTCTGATGATTCTAATTTGGAAATTTGAGAAACACTGATGTATACAATTGTCAAATGAACGTGATTGTTTAATTGATCATAGTTTCATTCTTTCATACATACAGTGCACCTTGATCCCTAAAGACAAAATACCTCAAGATTTTCAACAGCTGTAGGCTCTACTGGATAACAAGTGATGTACAGGGAGCTAGGCATTTCTAGAATATTCTGTGTTCTGGCATATTTTGGAATGTTCCGTAAGTATACCATTTAGTAATGGATAAACAAATGTTCCACCAGACATTAATAAGGGGTTATAGGAAAGAAAGAGGTTCAGAACCACAGAACTAAATAAAATTAAAATTTACTGGGGATTTCTCAGAAACTGTAATATACTGATGTGCATATAAATCTTCAAAAGCATTTCCCAAGCTCATTTGATACAGAATCTTACATGTCTTCCTCCACCATCTCAGTGCTTCATAATATCTTCCAGAATATTCTGCTGAATACTTTGAGAAACACTGATTCGAAGGGCTCATGTTCCGGCAAGAGGAAAAGCATGGGAGACCTGAAGGACAAGACACAGAGCCGGCACCCATAGGACCTAACTCTGCATTGGGAACAAGGGCCCCAACTTCCAAGAAGCCAGCCGGAGAAACTGATGGGTCCTTTTTTTACTGTTGCCTATTGTGACTGGCAGCAAGATGCTCGGGTTGCTCAGTGCCACCTACAACTGGATGAGCAATGTCTTTGTCTCCCAAACTCTGGGGGTCATAAAGACGTTCCCAGGTGTGGGAAATGTAAGTTAGCCACATGGGACATTTAGCGCTCCCATGAAGAGAGGGTGAGGATCAATGCCAGGGTTTGGTGCTCTTCCTTGGCCGGGGGCAGAGAAAAAGCCAGAAGGCGAGAGAGGATATGGTCCTATCCAGACCCAGAAATACTGCTCTTCCGACCTCTACCAAATTCTGGCAGCATGACCTGGGACAACGTTCTCATCCAGAAAATGAGGATATATAATACCTAGGTGTCCTCGTGAAGATTAAATATGACCACATAAGTGAAAGGGCTGTATGGTCATTATGCAAATGTTGGCAATTATTTAGGATTCTCTCATGGAGTCTAACTGAATAATAACCCAGGGACAACTTGACTTGAGAATCCATAACCATGTAAAATTTTTCTGCTCGTTTTTCATAAATGTTGCAAAGGCAGTGAGGGAGGGAAAAAGAGAAAGAGAGGGAGGGAGGGAGGGAAGGAGAGAGAGAGAAATTAAAAAATGTGGGGCTCTGAGGGTCTTCAGAAGTATTCTGTTTTACTTGCTCCCCTCTGAGACCTTGAAAATGAGCTGAGAGTTCACATCATTCCACTGTTTTCTAGTCCGTTGTCTCCTGCCATCATTTTAAATGCATCTTATTGACAGATGGTTCCTTTGGGAGAGCACCTTAATGATTAATTGAATAGCAAACACCACTCCTCTTTCTACAGGTCGGCACTTGTTTAGCAAAGCTAAATTGAAGCCACGCACATGAGTTGACAGAATATAAATGTCAGCTTGTTTCCCTTCAGATTTGCCTCGCTGTCCCAATTCTGTTTTTGCAGACATGCTGTGAACAAGGCTGGGAGGTGGTTTCCACTCACCTTAACCAGAGCTCTGGAGTCCTGTGGCTAGAGGCTTCAGTCTTCATTTCAAGTCCTGGTTCTTTTCATGAATAATCCTTCTTAATCAACTGTTTCTCACCCTGTTCCCTTTGCCAGTTTGCCAGTAGACACACTTAGCTTGTTCTCTCCATTGGCACTGTTAGTTCCTTTTATTGTGCAATCTTGTACTAGATATGCTTGCTTTGTTTCCCACTAAGCAGCTTCCCACCCTCCCCTTCCACCCATCCTGTGTGGAAAGTCTCCCTTTCTATCTCTGGTGTCTGTTTCAGGCTACTTGATGCCTGGCTCTGGACGACCTTCTGTCTTTGATGGGCTACCCACGCCCAGAGACAACTCCTTGGAGTTTTTCGTTTTGCTTAGACCATCCTCTGTGGTATTGAACTCACATACCCCAGTTTGCTTGAAGGGATAGAAATACACAAGGCTTTGAATGGCTTAACTCCTAATACATATGAGAATGACATCTTTCTCCTTGATGAATACAACTGTGCTGCGTACCCCTGACTTCCAAGCTCCTAACAATAACCAAAATAGCACTATTTCCATGCTAGTATGTGTATGGCTAGGTGCCATCTCATTAAACCTTCCATCACTCCACCTCTGCCGAGCCTTGCTAAGCGAGAAGTGGGTGGTTGAGCAATCTTCTCCTCATTCAAAGTCAACAGGAAACAGGCAAGGGTGAAGCTTCATTTTCTGCCAAGTGCCAAGAGCCATTGGAAGCCTGGAAGTAAAGAGAAACTACTGTAATTGTTTTGAGGACTTAAGGCAATATCTTCAACCCATAAGCTCTATAAAATGTAAGGGAATTTATTATAAAAGGTAAACAGCAACATTATAGCTTGGGCTATTCTTACAGATTAAACATAAATGTATACATGGAGCCAAGTGCACCCTGTCTGGAAGACCCCTCTCTCCCCACCTTCCACCCTCAATATCTTCATTGATTCTCTCCTTCCCTTCACTGAGGACACTACTCAAATATCATCTTAATCAAGGAGAGCTCATCAGAACTCCTCTCTTAAGAAACACCCAGACTTGCCCTTTCTCATCGCCTTATCTTGCTTTGCCTTCCCATTTAGCACCTATTACTACATATGTTTGTCAGTGTCCTCTCATTGCAATGCAAGGTCCATGAAAGCAGGGAGTTTTTTGCAGTTTTTTGTTTTTTTGGTTTTTTTTGGTCTGTGTTATTCACATAGGACAGTGCCTGGCATATAGTAGGCACTCATATATATCTGTAGGGTGAGTGAATCACTGAATGACCACATAGAACCAAGAATCATTAAAAGCAAAGTGATTTTCTCTCCTTTTATCTATTCCTTTTAGTGAATACTCAAAACCTTATAAAAAGGAGTGAAGATTACCATTCAAAAACAAAAGAAATAATTTTTAAAAAATGATAGAGGAAGTTTCAAGAATAAAAGAAATACTTTAAAATGGCTTTGTGCTATTTCAGTTATGCTGGTGTCTGAGATGCAATGTGATATGGGGGAAAGAGGTTGAGGTTGGGTCTGAGAAGTTAGAGCTTAGATTGCAATCCCAGCTTTGTCGTGTCCACGCTTATCTGTTGAAACTCCATGTCTTCATCTGCAAATAAAAATAACCATTCCTACCTTTCCAGGATTATGGTGAAGATCAGCAATGAAATCTACAGTGTTCCTGGCACAGGGTGGGCCCTCATTAAATTGAGTTGCTATTATTATCTTGATCTAAATTTCATGAGTGATATGTTTCCTTATTTAATTCAAGTAGTTGGTAGCATTTAATTTGTAAAATCAGCATCAAGAATGACATTTTTAGCTTTGGACAGTAACTGAATCTGCTTATTATCATGGAAGAAGTTCATTCCTTTTGCAATTACAACATTAACGTAGATTACTAGTAAGTCAGGAACTACTTTACCTTGTTGATACATAATTAGAAAATTCAAATGAACAATAGAAACCAGAAAAAAAGGACAGAAAGAAAAGAAATAAGTCCTAGAAGCCTAGCTCACAAAAGAAGCCAGAGAAGAAGGCCTAAGCTATACAAACGATCCCCAACCTTGGAAAAATGACTCAAAGTACAGAGTGAACTGACAGTAGGTTTTTATAACCGACCAGTTCTCTAGGAGCCTGGTTCTTTTTTTTTTTTTTTCTCTAGTATTCCCCTTTCTGGATATTATTTTTCCAGTTGTATTGAGAAATAATTGACATACATCACTGTACAAGTTTAACGCATACAGCATGATGGTTTGATTTACATATATTGTGAGATCATTGCACAATCGGCTCAGCTAACATCCATCATCTTATATGGATACAAGGGAAAAAAATGAAAAAGAAAAAAAATGTTTCCTTGTCATGGGAACTCTTAGGATTTACTCTCTTAACAACTTTCCTACATATCATATAGCAGCGTTAACTATAGTCATCAAGTTGGACATGACATCCCTAGTACTTTTTTATCTTATAGCTGCTCCCTCTGCCCCACCCTCCCTCCACTTCTGCTAACCACAAGTGTGATCTGTTTTCTATAAGTTTGGTTTTGGGTTTTTTTTGTGGGGTTTGGGGTTTGTTTGTTTTTTGTTTTTGTTTTTTTTTTTGTAACTTACATGTAAGTGAGATCTTGTCTTTCTCTGATTTATTTCACTTGACATGTCTTCAAGGTTCATCCATATTCTCACAAATGGTAGGATTTCCTCATTATTTATGGCTGAATAAAATTCCATTGTATATAAATAACAAAAGCTCTTTAGATATTATTAAAATTCATTTTAAAATGTGGTCAAGTAACTGCAATTTTTCAGATCCTTTGCTTGGATCTAGGATATCTCTATGTACAAGTCAGACAGACCTGTGACCCCAGGACTGAAACTACAGTGGGAAATACAGATAAGTATACAGTCCATTACCATGCAGTGTGGTAAGAGCAGTGATGGACAGGAAAGCAGCACACATTACAATGTTAGCAGCCATCTGATTCTTAAGGTGGGTTGGTGGGTGCATAGACGTTTATTTTTATGATTATGCTTCAAAACTCATATATATATATTTTACATATATTATTTTGTGTGTACCAAATGTTACATAATTTAAAAGGTGGAGTACTGGGAGTTGTGGAAACAGACAGGGGGTTTCCCATTATAACCCAATGGGTGCCACATCTAAGCTAGAATGATGAGTAGGAGTGAGCCAGAGCAGAGAAGACAGGAAAGGAAGAGTGTCCTCAGGAGGGAGGAGCACAAAGAGGCTTGGATGAGGTGAGGGAAAGCAGGATCTGTCTGAGGAAGGCATTATAGTCTAGCATGGCTGAAACATGGAGTGCGGGGTGGGAAGAGGTGAGGAATGATAGTGGAGACCCGAGCAGGGTCCCAAACCTGAAGACCTTGTGAGTCAGTCAAGGAAATGAAATTTTATCCCAAGGACAATGAGGAGTCATGGAAGAGTTTCATACAGCTGAGTTACAAGATTGGGTTTACATTATAAGATCACTCTAGTTGTAAGGTGAATAGTAAATTAAAGGAAACAAGACTAGAAGCAAGAAAATCGCTTGAGACACATTTGTTTACTTATACATTTTGCAAAGATCAGAAAGTTGAAAATGTACAGCACTGGGAAGAGAGTGGAGAGGTTGGGAATATAAATTGACATATTCTCTTTAGACGGCAATTTGTCAATATCTATCAAAATAAAAAATTCATATACCCTTGATCTAATAGTTCCACTGCTAGAACTATATCTGGCAGGGGCGCCTGGGTGGCTCAGTCGTTAAGTGTCTGTCTTCAGCTCAGGTCGTGGTCCCAGGGTCCTGGGATCGAGCCCCGCATCGGGCTTTCTGCTCCGCGGGAAGCCTGCTTCTCCCTCTCCCGCGCCCCCTGCTTGTGTTCCCTCTCTCACTCTCTCTCTCTTTCTCAAATAAATAAATAAAATCTTTAAAAATAAAAGAACTATATCTGGCAAATAAAACCTGCACACCTGTTAAGAGATGTGTCCATGAGATGTTCACTGCAGGACCCATAGTATAACGCTTTTTTAAATGAGTTAGATCATTCTGTGTAGACATGAAAAGAGTTCCTGGATGTGTTGTTAAGCGAATAAAGCAAGATCCCAGATATTGGGTATGGTGTTCTCCCCTGTGTGTAAAAACTACACACATATGTGTTCACTGATATGTGTGTATATTTGTCAATGTCTAAAAACACATTTGGAAGGATATATTGGTTTCCTCTGAAGAGAAAGCCTAAAAAACAGGAAAGGAAAAAGCTAACTTTTCATTGAATATACTTGTTATGTTATGTTGTTAAGTTACATTACGTTTTATGTTATGTTGTTATATTATGTTTGCTGTGGTATGTTATGTCATTGTGGTAAGAAACTTAACATGACATCTACCTTCTTAACAACTTTTTAAGTGTATAAAATAGTATTATTGACTCTAGATACCATGTTGTACAGCAAATCTCTAGAACATATTCATCTTGCCTAACTGAAACTCTATGTCCACTGATTAATGTTTAATTAAAACCTAATACACATGATGAAAAAAATCACATCATAAGATGTATATGAGAATATGTATCAGTATTAGGTTTTAATTAAACACCATGGGGATTTTGTGTATGTGTGTGTTTAAGACAGATTTTCCATGACCTGGCAAAAGATGACATAATCTATCATTCCTCAGCTGAAGCCTAAGAGGTCCAGGAAGAGGGCCTTTCCAAGGTGGCCTGCACCCTTCACTGTTTTCTTTGATGAGAAGAAGAGAAAACAAAAATGGCATATGGCCCCTATAAAGCCCTTCTGGAGGCCTAATCCCTAGGAACTGCCTGACCTTCTTTGAAAAAGTAGAATAATAAGGAATCTAATTATAAGTCTTATGCTGTCTATCGTTTCATTCCACAAACATCTTGGGTCACTCTTTCACACCCTGTCATGTTGTCTCCTTCTCATCTAAACCTTGCTCCAGTCACCTACTGAAGCCCTCTGTTCTGGATGGGCCATTGGAAGGTGGCTTGCAGAGGGCTTTCTGTGAGCTGCAGGCCACCCAGCCTACCTTCACCCTCCCGTCCCTGCAGCCTTAACAGACGCAGGGTGTCTTCATTCATGGCCCATGATGCTCAGAGGAAGGAAACGAGGCCTGGAGAAGGGGGTCCTTTCCTAACACATACACAAATGAAGTGTGCCTCAGAGAACCTCCTCACCAGACTCAGTGGATTCCCAAGAGCTTTTCCAGCAGGTGAACTCAAGACTTCCCCTAGGGAAGTCATTTTCCTGAAGGTGAGGCAAGGGTTGGAATAGAGCCCATCCACTTATGTCCCTGTACCCCACTCCTCTGGTCTATTTATAAAGAGCTCTTCATTTATAATTTGATATTTACTTCAAAATACTTCAGGGAATTTCTGCCCCATCTTCCAGCCTCCAAGACCCTGAATAATTGATTTGAGAAGTAGCTCATGGCCTATTTGCTCCATGAAGGGTGGTAAGGGAAAAGAGAGCATCATTTAGAAAGGCAGTTTAAATAGGCAGAGAGACAGGTGAACAATCTTTGCTATGTTCTAAAAACCCCAAGCAAATGCATATGCACATGTAATAGCTAACAATGAGCTAGCAAATTTGGCTTGGCATCAAGTGAAATCCAGCTCAGGGTCAGAACAGGCAAGTGGTAAGATGGAACGCCTATCAACTCAACTTCCTCTCTGACTATCTTTTATTTAGAGCAGTATTTCTCAATTTTGATAAATAAACAGCTCCCCCTTTTTTTAGAGAGTGAGAGAGGGGGGAGGGCAAAGGGAGAGGAAAAGAGAGAATCTTAAGCCCACTTCATGCCCAGCATGGAGCCCAACTTGGGGTTTGATGCAGGGCTCAATCTCACAAGCCAGAGCTCATGACCTAAGCTGAAATCAAGAGTTGGACACTAACTGACTGAGCCACCCAGGCGCCCCATAAACAGCCCATTTGAGACCAAAAGTCTCTTACAAACTCCAGTTTGAGAAAAATTGATTTAAAATCTATTTTTTAAATTTTTTTTAGTTTTTTTTTTTAAAAGGCAACTATGTGAGGGATGGATATGTTCATTAGCTTGAGGGTGGTAATCCTTTCACAATATATATAGACACCAAAACATCCCTCGTGCACTTTAAATAAATGCAACTTTTATTCATCAATTATACCTCAATAAAATTGGAAGAAATAAAGATAAAAATAAAAATGTCTTGTATAAAAATTGCATTCAATTGTAACAGCTATAGCAAAACAAGTTTTGATTTTATAGCTAGAAAGTTAATCATTTTTTTTAAAAAACACAAGCTAAAAATATTCTCAGAGAGACTTCAGTTTGAGAAACATCAATGTAAGCTGTTCTTCCTAAGAAACCTCTGGTAATTGTTATATACAACCTGGGAACAGTAGCATTAATCTATCGTGAATCACTATTCATGCTTTACCGTGCATTTGTTCTTAGGTAGTTGCTTCATTATTATGTAATCATCCCAAAAAGGGCAAGGCCATGGGCAAGTGAGACCTAAGACTGGCAAGTTTTGAGGCCCCAGGGCAAGGAGGGGGAGATTGCCACTTATGAGGCTACAGCAGGGCATGACTAGGGAGTCTTGGGTTGTAAGGTAGGCACCTTGAGTGAGTATTAGTCTCTATGAGCTGCTATAACAAGGTACCACAAACCAGACAACTTAAGATAACATAAATTTATTGTCCCACAGTTCTGGAGGCTAGAAGTCTGAAATCAAGGTAGCAACAGAGTCATGTCCCCTCTGACCTCTCCAAGGGAGAACCTTCCTTGTCTCTTCTAGTTTCTAGCATTTGCTAGTGATCCTTGGCATTCCTTGGCTTGTAGATGCTTGGTTCCAGTCACATGCTCGTCTCCTCCATGTGTGTTTTTCCACTGTCTTCTCTCTGTGTATGTCTGCCTCTGTGTCAAAATTTTCCCTTCTAGTAAGGACACCTACCCTATTGACCTCATTTTCACTTGATTACCTCTGTAAAGACCATGTATCCAAATAAGTTCATATTCTGAGGTCCTGGGGGTGAGGGCTTCAATGTATCTTCTCTTTGGAGGGAACAAGAGGTGGTGGGAAAAACCCTGGGTGGGTGAATGCTAGAGGCTAGAAGAGACAAAAAAGGGTTCTCCTTTGGAGATGTCATGGCTCAAAACAGAAGAGAGAATGGGGAGACTGACAAATCGAATTTGAACCCACTTACAGCAGTGCACAGAGTTGCCTGGATCCATTCTATGAGGTTGGAAAATGACACATTACTTTCTACACAGCACAAAACACCACAGAGCCCCATTATTTGCCTCTAGACAATTGTGCACATGTGGCACAAGCCTATGGGGCAGGCAGTTTAAAGCACAAAGCAAAATGGATTTTTCTCTGTCATTAAGAGAACTCCATGGAAAGAACTACTTTTCATGAAGTAAACTCACAGAGGTGAAAACATTCTCTCAGCTGAGGCTGGCCACCAGCCAGGAAACGCACATCTGTTGGTGCTCATGGGAGGCCCTGGGGGGGTGACATTTAAAGTAAAATATAGCAACTCTAATGAAGTTTCCACAGTCATTTTTTGATAAATTGATGATTTTGTTGATGTGAGGAGAAAAAAAAATAAGAGTGGGGGGAAGGGTGCAACTGAGAAAAAGAACATTTTAGTCCATGTACAAAGAGGAAGTGTGAGCTTGTTAGTCAGACCTCTTGTGATTTAAATCAACAAACCATTTTGATTTAAGGTGGACTCCAACTTTTAGGGCACTCGAAGACCTGGCCTTATAATCCCATAAATTTGAAAGTGATTACAGACATTCACTGCACACAGAGCTTAAAAGCCCAGCCTCTGCTTTCAAAGGGCATGTGATCTTTTAAAGGAAGTTTAAATGCTGCTAGAAATAGGTCTACAACTGATGAGGGACTCTTAGGACACATTTATTTTTTTATTGAGATTTCAGCTAAATATGCAGCTGTGACAAGATATGAAAAACCATCATTTAATCATGAGTTCCTTCCCACTAAATGGGTTGTCCCACTCAGGATGGGGAATGTGTGTGGGTTAAATCATGCAGATGCCACACCCAAGATTGCCTCGCTAAAGGGCCGATGGTTTGGGGCTCATTCATAAAAGTGTCAGTCAAACCTGCTGACTCTTCAGAATTTGAAAGAGCTGTCCTGTAAGCTGTAAGATATTTGAGAAAAAAAGCTTCCTCCTAAAGTTCAGTTATTTTAAATCCTTTTTGGGAATAAGTGGGACACAATTAATAAAGAAATAAAGAAAGAACACGTAACTCTTCCCCTAAGCACTAATTCCAAAGATCATCATAAAGAATATCTACTGAGTTTAAACTCTGTTCCAGGAACATGCTAACAGCCAGGGACACAGGAGGTATAACACGAGCCCTACCCTTGAGGGAATGTCATTTATCTGTTAGTTTATCCCTTCACCAGCCACTCAAGCAGCAAGTGTTTGTTGAAGATCTAGCGTATGTCAGACACGGTCCCATTCACCAGGGAGATGACAGTCATAAACAAACAACGAACAAAAAACCCAAAACCAACCAATCAAAAAAACTCTCCTCCATCAAGGAGGTTCAGTGTCTTTTTTTTTTAAGATTTATTTATTTATTTATTTATTTATTGAGAGAGAGAGAAAGCATATGCATGAGTGGGGGAGGGGCAGAGGGAGAGAGAATGAGAATCTCAAGCAGGCTCTCTGCCCAGCGAGGAGCGCCATGCGGGGCTTGATCTCACAACCCCGAGATCATGCCCTGAGCTGAAATCAAGAGTTGGACACTTAACTGATTGAGCCACCCAGGCACCCTCACAGTCCTTTGAGAAGAGAAATGGGTAAAAATGATGCTGCATCATATAGATGCAGGTACAGGGCTATGGGTGTCACAGAGCAAGGAAAAAGTGCTTGTAGGAAATAAACCTCAGAGCACGTCAGACTTTGCTGGGGGCCGGATGGATGGTGGGAACCACAGTGTTCTGAGAGACAGAAAAGGTTGCGATTGAACATATCTGGAATGGAATGTATTTAGTTTCCAGATTCATTGGAGAATAAAATAGAAAATTAAAAAGAATTTCATAATTGTATTTATATGTAAATATTCCATTTCTCTTATCTCTGCCCCATAGTCACCACCGTGTCAAATACATCCCCCATAACAAAATGTGGAGCACTTCAGTGACTTTAGGTAAGGTGAGGGGTGGGAGCTGGGTTGCTGGGAATGGAAAAAGGATGGATCCAGTTAAAAACAAACATGGACAAAGGCCCTCAGAGATGATTCCTCCTAAGTCCACACTGGATTCCCAGCATCTTTTTCCCTCCATTGCTTTCCTGATGGCTGTCCGTCTTTCCAGCTATCTCTTTGTTTATCCTTCTTCCTGGACAACAATCAACTTGGCCTGGTTTTATTGGCATTCCTAATGTATTCTTCATCTGAAAACTACTAGTGAACCACTAGCTGCTTCTCCTCTAGCGAGCCAACAGCTCTCTCTTGGTTAGAGATAGCCAATACCTTTTGCACTTAAACTCTTTGTTCTAACCGAGCTCCCCAGTCTTCCATGTCTCCTGTGATGAGAGATGGAGGAGAGCTCTATGACATAAACGCATCTATACACATTCAGGGTTGTTGAAACTGGTTGGTAGTGGATGAGAAGAAACTATGGAAGAAAATATCTTCAGTGGCACTGCAACAGCAAGTTTAAAGTACTCATAGATGGACAGATAGGGGAGAAAGCTGGGTAAGACTCTGCGGATCCAGGGATCCACGTGCAGTATGGGCAATACTATCATAATGCATATTTATATATCTTACAGAGAGAAAAATCAAGAGAAATTGTCCCAAAAACTGACATGAAAGCATGACTTGCCAGAAGGCAAAGAGAACTATGATCTTGCTGACAAGTTGACTGGCCTTGGGCCTCACTTGTGGAAGAATGATGCATAAGTAGGTTTTAATTGTCCTTATGCCTATTTGAATTATTTTAATGTCACTAGACGACTCTTTGACCTTTTCTATAATTTCTCCTATCTTCTCTACCTCTTAGAATTCTACCTGCCCTGCAAGGAGTAGTTCACCTGTATTCTCTGATGTGAAAACATCCCTAACCATGCCAGGTTGTATATTTGCTCCTTCCTCTGATCTAGCCCTGAAATTGTTTTCTGTACACACCATTGGCCCCTCCCATATACTAATTTACATATATACAACTTGTCTTCCCAGCTTGGTGGTAAATATATCAAGAAGGCTCTATCTTAATAGCATACTTACTCATAGCCCCTTACATATTCATTCATGTAACTTACTGCATAAAAGATACAAAGGAGAAACTAACAGCTTGGTAGAGCCATCAACAATTTTTGGTGATTTAGTCATTTGGAGACTTAATAGACTCAGCACTGGAGGAACCAGGGAGAATAGGTGCAGGGAAGAGGAAAATGTTGGCAATCATTAGTAAGGAAAGGCCTAATTGCTAAAACAATGAGATTTAACACAATAAAATTTCTCAGTCAAGTCACATTCCAGTGTAATGTGGTCAGTGGAAAGCTCTGCTCCATGTGATCATTTGGGAACCCGCGCTCCTTTCAACCTGTGGCTACGCCTGTGTTCTCTCCGTTCATCAGATGCATAAAGAAAGATGGAGAGCCTGTAGAAGATACACCTGGGCGTGCCGGCGACGCACTTCTCCTCTGTGGGAGGAGTCACCGTGGCAGGAACCAGTCACGTGGCCTTGCGTAGCTGCCACAGGGATGGGAAATGTGGTCTAATTGTGTGCCCCAAAGAGAACTCAGATATCGTAGTGTCTACCATAGTAGGTAAAGTTGGACAAAAATAAAAAAAAAAGGAAAGGACTCTGATAGGAGCGGGGCCTCAGACCCCAGGTCTCCCCTCTCCCTTCCTTCAAAGAGATGGACACCAACGTAATAGGCTCCTATTTGTAGAAAGACCTTCATGAAGTGTATGGGGTAAGGCACACCAAGGGGAAATACCCACTTTTTCTTCAGAATAGTCTTTGCTTTATGACTAATTAGCCATAAGGGGAAATTAAACAATCAGTGAGGAAAGTATTAGAACCATGTAAATATATATATATATATATTAAAATATATAACTATTTTATATACATATATAAGTAAAATATAAAAATAAACTTATGAACATATATAATCCAAACTACTATGTAAAAATAACTAAATATTTTTCCTTTTGTCTTCAAAGGATTTGGATGGTGTTGGAGTTCCCCCAGTCAGTCTGAAGATATCTTGTGCAAGTCCCAAGGAAAAAAATCTGTCTAACTATCTCTTTTGGGGTTTCTGACTGTTCTGCGAATATCCTGATAATGAGCTGACAAGTTATAAGGCCGGGAGCATTTGCGGCCACATGGGGAGAGCGAAGACAGGAATGCTCTGTTTAGCTGAGAATAACAGTCACCAAGAAGTCAAGAAAATCCAATTTCAAAGAGCATTAGGAAGATCCTCCCGCTTGAAAGGGGCCAGAGAGGAGGTGAAATTGGGAGGAGGAAGAATGTCATGAGACCCTACGGAGGTAATAATTGGAGGAAATAACCCAGTACCTCTGGGCTGTCTTGTTTAACCCTTTCTGGGCCTATATTCGTCAAAGGTTCTCATAAGTCCCAGAAGGTTGATCAGTCTCGAAGAAGCCAGGGAAGTAGGAGAAACTCTCGGGCAGTTCCCACCTCAGTTCTTGGACACCTTGCTGTCTCCTGAAGCTTCTCCTCTCTGCCGCCTTCTGTCCTCTTGTCACTCCTCAGAAGGAGTCGCCCCATTTCCCCCCAGGCTGACACAGTGACCTGGAATTTTGCTCACTCAGTCTAACTTGTGAATGACCGAGAGCTGTATTAACTGTTACTGTGTTAATGCTCCTTGAATGCTTGCATTTTAAAAGAGGATCTTACAAAGACAAATGAGTCAACTCAATAATAGGCTTTGAGGGTTAGAAGTGGAAAGATAGTCTCCTTCTGCCTCTTAGATCATGGGGTGGTCCTACATCAGCTTCAGCTGCATAACAGTCCTCTGAAATAATTGATCTAAGGGCCCAGATTTTTCTTAATGTCATAGATCTGGGTTTAAAGCAATTGTGGGATTATGTGTTGAATTTTTTAAGTGCAGACTGTCACATTTTAATTTCCTCACCATTTGAGCCTAGAAAAACCGAGCCGTGGGTGGTTTTTTTTTTTCTTTTCCTTCTTTTGACACAGATTTGAACTATGACCTATAATGCGAACAGTTTCTTTCCGAAGTTTCACATGACTCGAGGGGTGAGGGCAGGCTATATATGTAGTGCTAGTGGGCGTGCTTTGGGAAAAATAACATAGGGAGTGAAAAGCTCTTTGATGGGCTGTATACGTAACTGTTTCTCACTGTGATCGTGATGACATTGTGGCCCCTATCCTTGGCTGTGTTTGAAGCTTGTGGTGTAAACAACTGTTTCATTGGGCTCGCAATTTTTTTGAGTCAGGAATTGGGGAATGCCCTGCCAACAGAGACGCTCCATGGGCTTCAGCTGCGGTGGCTTCACAGGGGCTGCAGGGTCCACTCAAGGATGACTTATTCACGTGACTGGTAAGGCAGTGCTGGCTGCGGGCCTTGGCTCCTTTCTGTGTTGGCTCCTCCTCCAGGGGCTGCCTAGGTTTCCTCACAACATGGTGGCTGGGTTCCAAGAGCTAGTGTTCCTGGAGACCAACATGGAAGCCAAAAGGCTCCTGCTGACCTAGGCATGGGAGTCACGTGGCATCACTTCCCCGGCATTCGACCAGTCAAGCATGCCACTAAGTCCAGCCCAGACTCAAGAGGAGGGAAATCAGACCCTGGCTCTGAATGAAGGTAGCAAAGAATTTGGGACCATCTTTAATTTACCACAGACGTTCTCAAATAGGAATGATCATAAAAGGTCATAAAAAGTCATTTACCATGTTGTTCAAGCCACCCACAGAGGAAACTATCCTCTAATGTTATATCCTAGCCTTCTCCTTGAATGCAACCTTTTAGGGGCGCCTGGGTGACTCAGTCAGTTAAACATCTGCTTTCATCTCAGGTCACGATCCCAGGGTCCTCGGATCGAGCCCCAAGTCGGGCTTTCCCGCTGTGGAGTCTGCTTCTCTCTTTCCCTCTGCCCCTCCCCGCCTGCTCATCCACTCTCTCTCTCCCTCAAATAAATAAATAAGTAAAATCTTTTTAAAAATGCAACCTTTTATCCATTGGCCACTGTACCACTGAAAAATGGCCTCCTATGTTAAAGATGTCTTAGTCTCCAAGTTTGAAGGCTCTCTGGACACCCGGCCAGGCTTGTTCCCACAGCTGGAGTGGATCATTTATTTACTTTCTCTAGAATCCATCTCAGAAGTGACAGATCAACTTCAGTGTTTTTAACTCTTACGAGAGATTTACTTTTAAAAAGAACAGGAACAATTCTTTAAATACATTTATTTGTTTAATGAATACCTATTAAACACCTACTATTGCCCAGAGCACAATTTTGTGTCTGGAATATGGAGGGAGGGATGGGAGTTGAATAAGCTCTATTTGCTGCCTCGTGGTTGCCTAGTAGGAGAGAGAGACATGCTCATAAATAACAGAGAGGAGGTGTAGGAGAAAGCAAGTCTTGAAAATGCTGAATGTGGGTTGAGAAAAAAGACAGCCAACTCTGAGTTTTTGAATCTTTTTTTTTTTTAAAGATTTTATTTATTTATTTATTTGACAGAGAGAGAAAGCACAAGCAGGGAGAGAGGCAGAGGGAGAGGGAGAAGCAGGCTCCCCACTGAGCAGGGAGCCCGATGCGGGGCTCGATCCCAGGACCCTGGGATCTGAACCGAGGGCAGACACTTAACTGACTGAGCCACCCAGATGCCCTGAGTTTTTGAATCTTAATAGCAGTGTTTGCATGGAAAAGGGCGGCATTCGAGAACACAGACGGTGGTCCCAACCAGCAAAAAGTAGAGGTAGGAACATAAGATCTTGATTCAAGCAGTATGCCAAGAAGGAAGTGTGGTATAGTGGCTAAAGTCCAGGCTTTAAAGCCACGTTGCTGGGGTTTGAATCCTGACTCTGCTAGCTGTGTGATTTGAGGCAAGTTACTTAATCTCTCTGTGCCTCAGTATTCTTACTTGTGAGGCAGGGATAGTAATTGTCTCTAACATGTAGGATGTGAGAATTAAATGAGTTAAGATTTATAAAGCCCTTAAAATGGTGCCTGGCACACAATAAGTACTATATGAGTGTTTGTTAAATAAATATGCCAAGCCCTCAATAAATCATATCTATTATCTTTCTGTGACCTGGGTCTGGAATTGGAGAACATTACCTGGATGTGTTATTGAGACCAATATTTTCACTCATCAACAATTGTAGGAAGCTTGTTCTTCACATAAAGGAAACCTACAATTTGGAAGAGAAGCAACTAAATATACCTGTAAGTACAAATATAGGAGCACACGTTGGGTATGTTGTTAATTAATTGCATTGAATGAAAGGGTAAGCTATTCTCTTTCTCTGGAGAAGGGTCTTGATGTTTGGGTAGAACTTGAATATCCATTTTTAAATATCACTTAACCAATATGTGTGGAGTGCCTGACACTTTGAGGCATACAGTGTGAATGATATGGTTGCAAGCACCTAATGATACAGCTGTGAGCAGAAAAGACAAGGTCCCTGCTCATAAACTCCTGGCATTTATTTACATCCTGATGGTGAGACAAAGAAGCAGGGTGTGCCAGGTGGGGACACAGCATGAACAAAACACAGAGAGAAGAACAAGCAAAATAAAAATGTTTGGGGAACAGTGGGAGACAAAACAGACCAGAGCAGGTGGTCTGTATAATGCCAGTCAGGGGATACAAGTAGAAAGTCATCTTCGTTCTGAGAGAAGAGGTCAAACAGAACAGGCCAGAATTGTTAAGCCCCTAGAGCTCCCTACAAATGGGTTGTCTCTGATACATGGGTAATTGATAGTCCAGGCACCAGTGAAGACAAAACAAGTGAGGTCACAAGCCTAAGCTTCACATAATTTTCTGATTCCAAGGGCTGTCAAGATTAAAGCCAGGCTAGAGAATGTAGTAAATTTTTTGGCCCTGGAAAATTTTCAGAATAAAATAGAACATCAAATTTTAGGAATGAGCTAGGAAAAAAGTAATGTTCAAGAAAATATAATCCTTGAAGGACTTCAGTCCCTTCCAGGACCCTCATTCTATATGCCTGCGGAATGCCATATGTCTACTAGACACTTTTCTGGGTTGGGGCAGGCAGAGGGAGGTGGAGATTTGTAATTCTAAATATAATTATGGTGGTTTTTTCCATTCATGGGATCCCTGACAGGCAGAGAGTCACATGAATCAAGCATGATTGGTTATAAAAACAATCCCTTCCAACTCTCAGATTTCAGGATAATTTGAGGAAAGTTCTTCTAAAGAAGAAACTTCTCAAATCATACATGAAAGACACAACTTTAAAGATCAACCGATGCTCCCTAATTGGAGAACTGAATAAATTGTCACAGTTACCCCAAAATGCAAGTGAACTGGGTTACAGTAGGAACTGCAGAGTCTCTAGAAAACAGAGGAAACGTAGGAAGGAACCAGAGAATGAATCGGAGGGAAAGGGAGTAATCCCAACTTCGCACTGAAAAGCCAGAGTTTGAATCAGGTCTTCTGGTTTTAACCACTTTCACAGCAAGTCTCTTCTCCACTGAAAGTTCCTCCACAATTCTGATGGGCTTCTACAAATTTAGAAGTTCTACCAAAGCTGCTCAATAAAAGTACTGCTCTTCAGGGGGACCTGGGTGACTCAATTGGTGAAGTGTCCAACTCTTGCTCTCTGCTCAGGTCTTGATCTAAGGGTTGTGAGTTCAAGTCCCACATTGGGCTCCATGCTGGACTTGGATCCTACTTTAAAAAAAAAAAAGGAAAGAAAAACAATGCCCTTCAAAATTTTTCCATAGAAAACCTATTTGGGTTTGATGTGTAGCCCCCACATTCTTATCTTATGAACCAGAGTGGGAATAATCAAATAGTTTGCTTCAGACCCTTCTAAGTCCAACTTATGTTAAAATTCAGGGTACTAGTCAATCTGCACATAAAAATTAGAAGTGCAAAAAAAAAAAGAAATTAGAAGTGCAGTCCTTCAACATGTGGGCAAAACAGGCTGGCTTCTCAATTCCTTTTCTGAAACCAAAGGAAATTAATCATCTCTTTCTGCAACCTTCTGATACTTAGAAGCTTCTGTCCTCTTTGGGAAATCTATAGTCTCATGGCCAAATCAGGCATTTAAATCACATCCCGGCATCCCAAATGGCAGAATTCTGATTGGACTTTTATGTTTACCTGCTGGGGAAATGTTATCTAGCCACCTTTGAAATCTTTCTATCTGTCAACTCAACGCATTTTAATTTAAAAGCTATTTCCTGTACATATACTATACATTTGGAAATTTAGGGAGTATGTTTGGTTCCAGCCTTTCAGAAGCATGAGCCTAATTGAGTTAAGAGATGTGCACTTGAAAAGCAAAATAACAATTAAAGGTAGCACATGATTAAGAGTCACCTGGGTCATTTAGATAAGTATGATAGGTATCCTAAGGAGCAAGAGGTCATACTATGCTCATGTGGCCCTGGCAGATGAAACTGGAATTGGGTTTTGAAGTGTGAGTAGGAGTTGGCCAGGTAGAAGGAGCAGGAGAAGGCCTCTCCTGGAAGGAACGTAGGCTCAGAAGTGGCAATAGTGGCTAGAAAGTGACTGGTCAACTTGGTCACTTACTCTTTTTGGAAATCACCAATGTCACCCTAAGTAGCAATTTGGATTTTTAAAACCCTTGATATTCAATTCATCTGTAATATTACACCGGGTTCATTCTGTTTCTACTTCATGCCATTTTTGTACCCTCCTTCTCTCAAGAGCCCAGCATATTCTACCACAATCCCTTGAAAACACCTTCCACATTAGAAGCCAGAATTCTTGGCATTAAGTCAATAATCGGTTTTTGCTTCATGGACCCGCACATTGTTTTTACCAGACAAAAGGAGGCGAAGAGACAGGAAGGCTGACAGATGACGTATAAAAATCTCATGAGATGACTTATTGTATTTCCTTAGGGAAGCGCTAAAAGAAATTAGATCATGGCACATTCTATTTGTGTAAGCACTGAACACAGTTATTGTATAAAGCTTGTAAAACTTCAGGGGCTTTGCCTAGAACTGTGTTTTAGTCTTCGGGTATTTGTAGTACTTCTCTAAGCTCTCATGTGAGCTTGCAGAAGACAGAAGACCGGCCCTCAAAACCTGGAAGCCAGAGCAACCTCGCATGCGTTCTCACTGGGGCAGCTCCACCTGGGCCATCAAAGGGGAACTGGGTGACAGCAAAAGTCGGAGGGGCTCTTTTGTGTGGATGTTACCTCACTTGTCTCCTGTGCTTCGGCTTTTCCATTTCCACAAGTCATTTTTATGGTACTTGGGGTTTATGACTCTTCTCCGTACCTTATTTCATTTCATCCCCATAATAACTGTAGAAGATAGATGTTATTAACCCTCACTTTTATAGCCATGAAGGAATTGAAGCTCGATGCATCGCTAAGTTATTCGGAGAGAAAAACAATCTCTGGCCAGTCTTTCTGAGTATAATAACAATAATAATAAAGAAACCGATTTTGCGTGTGTGATACGATTAGAGATTTTCAAGTGTTGCTGTGTGTACCAGTATATGTGATAAGGCCATTGGCTAGCATTAATAACACCTATAACTATACCACTGCATTGGTTTCAATATGGGAAAGAAACCAGAGATTCAAAAGAGGAAGAATCACTTCTAATATAGCCACATCGACGGATTTGAAAGTATTTCCAATACTATTGATGTGGTGGGGATAACAAAATATTAAAGAGGGCAAATTCAAAAGTGAATTAACACTATTTTCAAGTTATATAACTCAGCTACAATATGGGGAGGCATGTTAACATTTATATTTCTGGTCAATCTGTGGATTATTTCAAAAATGCAGGGCACCTGGGTGGCTCAATCAGTTAAGCATCTGCCTTCGGCTCAGGTCATGATCCCAGGGTCCTGGAATCCGGTCCCACGCCAGGCTCCCTGCTCAGCGGGGAGTCGGCTTCTCCCTCTGCCTCTGCCCCTCCTCCCCACTCATGCCCCCTCTCCCTCTCTCTCTTAAATAAATAAATAAAAATCTTTAAAAATGCTTAGACATTTTGGAACATTTTGATATTGACACATCTTCTGTGGACACATACAGATTATGTAAAAAGTTACTAATTACACATTCTAAGATGATATACTGGGGAAGCCCAGTTAAATCCCACTCAAGATTTTTAAAAACCCTTGACATTCAAGCCCAATATATAGAAGTTCAAGGATAGTTATTTCTAAGATTTATGTATTTCCATCCTGATATTAAGGGTAAATATTATTTAATCTCTCCTCTTTTCATTCTAATTGGACTCTGTTAGTGTCACAAATCTAAGTGACAGCAAAATCACTGGCAATAGAAATCCTTCTTTCTAACTGTCCTCTACTAGACCTCAACCAGGTACTTCCTGAATGTCCTTTTTATCTACTGGTTTCAGTAAAGGCTGATGGGCTTAAGATTCCAGAAGAGACTGAGCATCTTCCCTAATCTAGCCATTAATCATTAATTGCTTTAATAGTTTAAAATTTATGCAAAGACAGTTCGTCCATAATTATGCACGTATCATCCCTTTGGGCATATGAAATGTGAGACAATTTTCTACAACTTCCAAGGGCAAGGTAACAATCTTTCAGACATCTTTCCAGAGTCTTCCAACAAATAGATTTTCTTTCTTCAAGTAAATGGTTTTCAAACTTTGCTCTCCAGAGTTCTAGGGGTTCCTAGGAAATGCCCCAGGGGCCTCTAAGGAATTTGGAGGTGGTTAGAACAGGTCTTGTGTTTAATGCTTCAACTCACCATAGACAGAGCCATGAAACAGTTTCAAATGTTGATACTCTTCCTAAATTGGGCCAAGGACACCAAGAGCAAAACACTGATGGCAAACTATCACTTTCAGGCCACCAGTAAGGTATACTGAAATTCTCACAAGCCATCTCAAAACAAATTTAAAATCACTTCAACTTTTTTTAAAAAATCATGGCACACTTATAGGAGGATATGAAAATGCCAAAAATTAAAAAGCAATAGGATCTCACATAAGTTGGGCAGGATTGTAATAAGGAACTCACTTTAAACACCATGTATTTGGCTGCCTGAGCACCCACAACAGCTCCCTTTTGTCCTCAGGTGAAGCTATCATAAATCTGCACATGGCTCATTCCCTCCCTTTTGTCACTTCATAGAATTTTTCTGGTCTGCCTCATTTTGCTATTTTGAACCAGTTGGTCAGTATCGCCTGACTTCCATGGTAGACCACTGGCTTCTGGGAGCATCCCAAATCTCCCTGACCGCCTGCTCTAGACCTGCCAGTCTGTCATTGGAGTCCCATTGCCCTTACCCAAGACTAGAGTCTATAGATAGCTAGACCCCTTTTGCCAACCTCTCTTCACAACTAGCCCCAGTTCTCAAAACCTTGTCCTATCTGAGGTTATCAAGAAAAAAGCTCAGGGGCACCTGGGTGGCTCAGTTGGTTAAGTGTCTATTTTGGCTCAGGTCATGATCTCAGGGTTGTGAGATTGAGCCCCAAATCGGGCTCTGCACTCAGTGTGGAGTCTGCTTGTCCCTCTCTGCTTCTCCCTGCCCCCCACGTTCACTCTCTCTCTCTCTCTCTCTCTAAAATAAATAAATAAAATCTTAAAAAAAAAAGAAAAAAGAAAAAAGCTCAGAGTTGATCTGCTACACCAAAGTGGAAGCAGTTTTCCCTCTAGATTTTAATCCTGAATATAACAATATGGTTATATTGTTATAGAGCAACAGGTCTTTAAAGGAACATGAAAAAGCCGGAAATGCAGAAGGAGGAGGAGGGCTGATAATTCAATCCCAGGACTCCTACTCTCTCCCCAAATCTTGGCTCTTTTTAAAATGACCTCCACAAAAGAATTCCCCGCTCTCCTAAGATTCAACAATCATTTTTTTCTACTCCTGGTAGGAAATTTATCATGTCCGCTTATATTTTAAAATTAGCTTCTAATGTAGAGAACAATCTGTTTGCCACATCTCTGGAGACTAGTCATTAAGACCGTATGGAATACCAACTTGAATCAACTATAAAAATAAAATCATAAGGCAGCTGCTTCAGAAAATGAAATCACAGCCAGTTCTAAGCCTCAACCATCCCCTCTATGGAATGGGGAAAATAATATTAACTCCCTTGTAGGGTTGTTCTGGAGTCTTAAATGGGTTCCCCCGTATACAAAGATTGGCACAGCCTGGCATACAGGAAACACTAGATACATACACTTTCTTCTGTGCAGTTGTTGGTTTGGTTGTAGGGCTGAGGATTTGAGTTTTCTGCTCACCCAGTATGACAGGCCATTTCAAAGCACTTTCATACAGGCTGCTGAAAAGTCCTTCGCCAGTAAAGTGGTCGGTGAGTCATTCCATTTACAATCCCAAACAGCGTTTCTCATTTATACCCAGGGCATTGTTTTCTGCCACTATTCCTAAAGCCATTAGCACTGTTTCTTTGCAAGGAAAAAGCTAAGAAAAATTAACAAACAGGGCCGCCCAGCCAGTGAAGCCTCTGCCTTCGGCTCAGGTCATGATCCCAGAGTCCTGGGTTCAAGCCCCACCTCGGGGCTCCTGCTCAGCGGGGAGCCTGCTTCTCCCTCGCCCTCCGCTCCTCCCCTGCTCATGCTTTCTCTTGTGTGCACTCTCTCTCAAATAAATAAATAAAATCTTTAAAAAAAAGAATTAACAAACAGCTTTTCATTTTTCCAACTCCTCCCCGTCCCATGAGGGCCTAAGCAAAATACATCCCATGTTTGGGACATGGCAACTTTATTTTCCAGGAACACTTCTGGTTAAAGGTTGACATTGCATGCTGACTTACTAGAGCAAGACAAGGTCTCTTTTATTTACTCAGCGCGTCCTTAAACATATTGCCAAATCTTATCTGGCTATGAGACCTCATCAAATGCCCTCCTTATTGATATTAATAAGGATTTATTAATTCAATAAATGTAATCTATTTCATTTAACTCTAATTTATAAAGAACTTTCCAGCCACTTTTACTAAATACTTTTTAATGAAAACAACTGGAGTTCCTTATTATTCTTTAGCAATGAAGGAAGACATTTATCCTCATAAAATAAAGTACATCACCACTTACCATGAATTCCCATGCATGTAACCACGGATTAAAAAAAAAAAAAATTACAACTTGAGAAGCAACTTGGCGGCTCCGGGTGAGTGCAATGAAGCAGGAAGAATGTGGTATTTATAGTTACAAGATGGGGCTTCCAATTGAGACTCTGTTACGAGTCAGCTGTGTAGCCTCAGGCAGGCATCTCAAGCTTTTGACCTTTCTGAGTTTCTCCTCATCCAGGAAATGGAAACAATCTCTGCCTTTCCTTGTGTCACAGGGCCATTGTGAGGCAGGAGCGTGGCACAGCGTATGAGAGGACTGGGAAAACTCCAGCATATTCCATGGGCTAATCCTCACCTCCCCCTGACTTCTCCAGCAGCTACTCCATGGCCCCCATGTGCTCTGTGGTTCAACAGCACAGCTCACCCCTGGGTGATCCGCTTGTCTTGGGAGAGAAATACTCAGGCCTTTCAGGGAACTACCCTCTATTCTGATTCATTGATGATTCCAGACAAGTAATTCCGAGAGACCCCATGTGGCTTAATGAAATCTGAAAACTGAAAAGCCTTCCAAACATAATTATCTTGTAAATATAATTCCCTTATGAAAAACCCCCACATTCCTACTCAGTCCTGTTATCAATCAGGTAAGCTTGTGATTCAACAGAATGTCACTGCAAGAGTCATGTTATAGAATGTCACAAACACACACACACACACACACACACACACAAAAACTTTCTTCCTTCTGTTGGTAACTATTAATGGTTGAATAATGAATTCCTTTAAAAATTTTTAACCATTCCTTGCAAGTAACCTTTGGTAAAACCAAACTTTAATATTTTAATTCACTGAGATTACATTTGCTTTGCCATTTGGGTAATTTTGTGGGTAATATAAACAGTGCATGATGTATGGACAGAATTACAGATATGCATACATATACACATGTACATATATGTACACACACACACATTTGCTAATTTGAAATGATTTACCTAAGTTGATTATGTTAAACAAATAATTACCACAAGCCCCCATCACTTTATAGCTTATAGCTTAAGATCCAACCCACGTCACTGGGACCAAGCATATTATTTTTAAAAATTTGGTATGAATTTTTCTGCCTGTAAGACTCATGAGATGTGCTGTTTTTCAACAAATTCATTGTACCCCATTAGGACCGATGAAAGATGTATGGGGTTGTTTCTCGGCTCCCAACCAAAGGTAGTCACAAGGCTGCCTAAGCAACTGCGTGTTCCCATGTGTTCTTCTCACTATTATCCCCCTTAGTGCTTTTTCTATTTATTTTAATTAAAAAAAATGCATTTCCAATTTAGAACATGTCTTGATGGCACAGTAACATGCAGCTCTAAATGCTCCTGGGGAGCAGAAATAGCCTCTGGAGACTGAGAGCCTGAATCCAAACCCAGAAGCATAAGGGGCTCCACAGCTCCTAAGAAATGGGAGGACCCAGGTCTGACTGCCCCCCCAACCCTGGCGAATCCCTCCCCTCTAGCATTGCCATCCAGATTGAAATTGGGTTGAGGCAAATGTCAGGGGGCGTCTACAAATGGGCTACAAGTGGAGTGGTCTCACGTTGCCATGGTAACAGGAAGGCAGGGAGGGGGCATGATAAGCTACTATTTTTGATTCTCAGACTGTTTTAGTACCATTTGTCAGACCCATCTCTGTGCCCCCCTCCGCCTCCCTCACAGCCCCCCCAAAGTGCAGGGGCCTATTTAACTATGGCAAAGGTTAGCTGCCTGCTCAGTTCTCCATCAGCTGTCTGAGAACTAAAAGATCAACCCATTGTTGATCTTTCTACCTGACCCCCCAGCAACCAACTGACTTCTTCCCTGACTTGGATGATTTGATTGATATTTTTTGACAATGACAATACATAAAGTAGGACCTCTCTATCAAGAACAAAATTAATTCTTTTGGTAAGTAATTTGTTCAGTGCATAGAGAGGCTGCACAGTTTTGCCCAAGGAGACCACCATTATTGTCTATCCCATCATCCATATAGACCAGGTTCTACCAACCTCAGCATTTGTATATCAGCACAAAGGCCAAATCCTTTGGCATGCGAGGTGGGGGGGGACTGCTGTCTCCCTCCCCCTTCCTAGTTTCTCACGGCTTTTGGGAGATGTTCTGTATCACAATAAATGAGCCAGTTATCAAAGCATTGCTTCTCTGCTCCAAATTCACCCTTCAGTACTTACTCTGACAGAATACATTGGCCTCCGTAAACTTTCCTCCTTTATGTTGCACGTGATATAAGCCTTGTCAGTAGAGGGCACTGCAGGAAGAAGGAGGTTTCTCTTCCTGGTTCTGGTTTCAGCCCTTTGCTTTTCTTGTTCCTATTACATGGTCTATCAGTGGGGCATGTGTGCAGAGACAGCTGGTGGTGCTCTGCACGTCTGCAATCTCTCAAGGACTAGAGCCCTGCCTGGGCTTGTGACCCCCTTCCCATGGCCTTCCCAGTGTGGCCACCAAGCAATCCAGGTTTATGCTCACAGTAAGTAGTGTCCCAAACTCTCTCTATGCACCTGCCCACTCTGATGTGCACCTGCCCAACTCACCTGCACCCTGGATACCTTTTTTTTTTTTTTAAACCCAGTAAGCTTCAACGATACCTTCTCCAATGAGAGCTGAACCTCAGGTTTGGGGAAAGGTGCCTTCCCAAGTCTGTCCTTCCTTAGATACTCTTCCTTAGCACGATGGTACCCTTCGGAGTTATCTCCAGATCTTTATAGTTACTCCATCAATGCTTAATCATTCTTCACATTAAATTCTCCCTAACTGAGGTACCATGTGCTTTTTGTGTCCTGTTTGGAACCCAATTAATACACCCCATTCCCATCTAGGATTCAGGAGCTTCCCAACTGGCCATTAATTTGATGACCACTCACACCCTCACTCCTTTCCTGGGCTCATTCTGTATTCACCAAGGCTCCAGGGAATTGGGCAGAAAGTGTTTGGTCAGTCAATGAGTGTTTCTTCTTAATGGTTTGCAACCTTTCGCTCGGTGATGCCCCCTCCCTCCACCCTACCTTGTGAATAATGACTTTTCTGGGTAAAATGGATAAAGACAGATTGGTTAAAAACAACACTACTTGAAAGAGACAGTATTGCAGCCCCTAAGAAGCTCTTCTTTATCTAGAAGTATATACAGAGCCAATTTATGGTATGTTTTTTGCTGCTGTTAATATTGATGAATTTCAGCTGAGCACATGGACTCTATCAGTGTAAAATAAGTAAGTGTTTGGTATATTTTTTAATAAAAAAGGTTTTGAGAGTGACAGGTGAGTAATTGTCAGCTGAAGACATTGTGAGTGCAGAGGTCATCATAAAAGATGTCATCTTGCTGATTGGGATCTTTTTCATAAAACTGGCTAAAATGACAGCTTCCACTCCTGACTGATTATCAAACATTCATGAATTGATAACCAGAAGGTATTGGCCAGCTTTCCAGTTATCAATCTCTTTCTAAAGCCAGTCACGGTTTGAAAAATTCATTTTCCTTTGTGATACAGAAAGCTACTTGATTTCCAGAGCATTTTTCTACCTAAAGCATAAAGATTGAAACTGTTTTTTTTTAAATAATGAGCTTTAATTAGAAGAAATCTTTTAATGAAATGAATGGTATGAGTTGTGTACAGAGGAAAATCAATTTGAAAATACCTTGTTCCCATCAGGTCTTACTATGAATGGTGCACTGTGGGACGCCTGGGTGGCTCAGTTGGTTAAGCGTCTGCCTTCAGCTCAGGTCATGATCTCAGGGTCTTGGGATCGAGCGGGAGCCTGCTTCTCCCTCTCCCCTGACTCGTGCTTGCTTTTTCTTGCTCTCTCTCTCTCATAAATAAAATCTTTAACAAAAAAATGAATGGAGCCTTGCTACTGGGAACAATGTAAGATTTATTCAGGGTGAAATCACCCTGGAATCATTAAGGACATATTAGTAACAACATTCCGCTAGCCAACAGTTGTCTTGGAAGATGCAGTCAATGAAACTTTTTGCCTTATAAAATGGAGAATGTTTCTAAAACTTTGAAAATGAAAAACATACATATTTATTATATTTAGACTTTTAATTTCTCCTGAGAGAAGTAGTTTATATGTAATGGAGTTGATGATCACTTATCTAGATAACAAAATGCCCGAGAAAAGAACACCTCCCTCATACCCCTCCTGTCGTTGTGAACAAAGCACTCCCATTAAAGACTCATTCCTCTGGACCTTTTGGGGTTTGGGATGTTCAAGAGTTGCTTATTAAAATGCAGATATTTCTAACAAGTCTTTATAAGCCAACTTTATCAGAGGTGAGTCTATCGAGTTGCTTTATAATCATGACAGGTCCACAAGTATGGACACAAGCTAGATTGCTGGTAAGCATCACAGGTACCGGAAGACTTTGTGTAGTTCTGCAGCTCTTTGTTGTTTGTAGGCTCATCGACATACATTGTCTTGTTTGGTGTAAGAAGATTGCTTGAGGGGCCCTGGGGGGCTCAGTCGGGTAAGCACCCAACTCTTGATTTCAGCTCAGGTCATGATCTCAGGGTCGTGAGGTCGAGCCCACATCAGGCTCCTCACTCAGCATGGAGTCTGCTTGAGTTTCTCTCCTCCCTCTCCTTCTGCCCCTCCTGCTTGTGCTCTCTCTCTTTCTCAAATAAATTTTTTTAAAAAAGAAAAATAATATTGCTTGAAACATGTACAATTCATCCATTCTCTCAGAGGGGCAAGCCATATCATCAAGGTGCAAGACATCTGGAGATACATTTTAAGCAACTTATACATGTTTTGCTTTGTTTTCCTGGTTGTATTTTACTTTGGTGTAACACCATCAAAAAGTCAATATAACAAATAGCCCTATGAAGCACATCATTGTATTTACTGTAGGTTGGTTGTCAAAGATTTTGCCCTATCACCTTATATACTGTCTTCTTTACATGGAAAACTTTTCTCCCTGATTTTGGAACCAATGACGTTGGGTAGTTATCTTGGACAGCTGGTTTCTTTTTATATTATGGACACTGTGAAGTGTTCTATAGACTAAATTTCCTTTTTTTTTTGCTAGCTGCTCTAAAGATGAGAACCACATTTGTATTCTGCTCATATTTTTATTCTCATTTCTGCCTTCATTATATGTTTCCACCTTTGTTTTCCTTTCGTATTTTATCTGCATTTTTAATTTATGCTACATTTGTGTACAGTATATGCCTAAGTCATATACATCCGTATGTGGCATGAATGATTATGGCTGAGTGTGTATTGAATAGTTACCTTAAATAATTTCTAGAGCAAAGTAAATTCTAAACAACATAGAGAACTGTTTAATTCTCATACAAACCTAGTAGATGGACATAATTATTTTTCTGATTTTTAAAAACGAATAAATCTCAAAGCTGTGAAATATCTTATGGAAGTCATGAAACTAGTAAGTAATAGAACTAGTCTGAAGCTCCCTTTCTTTTTTGTTCTTCATCCAAAACCCCCTGCCTTCCCTTCCAAACTGAATACCGTGCTGAAGGGGAAAAGATACTGAAGAAGATAATAGAAAGTCACAATTTCCCTGGAAGGAACCATTTCCTGTTTTCGCTATACAAACAGAATGTTTACATAAATGCAACTAAACTGTCTTGGCTCCCAGGGTAAGATATTCCAAAAACAGTCATCCTATTGGATCCATCTGGGCTATACGCATAGAGAGGCAGCCACCTGGGTGGTCCGTCTATATTCAGTAGAACCCAACTTTACCGAAACATTCAAGGAACCTCCCTCGGGACTTGTTAATGAGTTGGTTTTGTAATCTCTTCTTTACACCCTGCTTTCAGAGGCTTGGGAATTGCATTTATGGATGTTGAGGTTGATTAGTTGATGTGACCTCTTTCTTTTCAACAAACAAAACATGAAATTTCAAACTCTAAAGCTCTCTGTACATTTATTTTTAATGAGGTAATGTTCTCTGATCAGACAATCAAATCACAAGCTCATCCAGAGAAGCCTGGAATCTCAAAAAGATGCCCAATAAAACCTATGAGAAAAAAATAACCTGAATGAACAGCTCTCCAGCTGTCAAGATCAGTTAAAAGTGCTTGTTATCTTAAGAAATCTACACATACATGAAGGGTACCAAACACATTTCTTATTTTATCTTTATCTCTGTGAATATAGGATTTGGTTGCAGGGGAGGGGAGAAGCTGATGAAGAAATTTTGGTCTTGTTAATCATTTTGAAGGCTCATAAATACCCATATGCCAGATATCTGATTAGTGCTATAACCTAAGCTAATGGGAGAGGCTATTAACTTATGACAGAATTACTAGCTGGAGGATGGGGGATGGGTGGAGTTTCAAATGCTGCTCAATCAAATAAAGAGCACTCTTGTTCTCTGGAAGAGGGTTGACCTGGGCTCATATCCTGAGTTAGAAGTTGCCTTAAAAGTTATCTGTTTCAGGGGAGCCTGGGTGGCACAGTCGGTTGAGTGTCTGACTCTTGGTTTTCAGCTCAGGTCATGATCTCAGGGTGGTGAGATCAAGCTCCACATTGGTCTCCTCGCTGAGCACAGAGTCTGCTTAGGACTCTCTCTGCCCCTCCTGCCTACATTCTCTCTCTCTCTTTAAAAACAAAGTAAATAAATCCTTTTAAAAAAGTTATCTACTTCAAATGGTCTCAGTAACATTCTCCAAATGCTCCTTTTGATTCTTTTTTAATATAATCCTTTATTTTTTTAATTTAATTTAATTTTATTATGTTACGTTAGTCACCATACAGTACAACATTAGTTTTTGATGCAGTGATCCATGATTCATTGTTTGTGTATAACACCCAGTGCTCCATGCAGTACGTGCCCTCCTTAATACCCATCACCGGGCTAACCCATCCCCCCACCCCGCTCCCTCCCCTCTAGAACCCTCAGTTCGTTTCTCAGAGTCCAGAGTGTCTCATGGTTCATCTCTCCCTCCGATTTCCCCCCTTCATTTTTCCCTTCCTTCTCCTAAAATCCTCCCCGTGCTATTCTTTATGTTCCACAAATAAGTGAAACCATATGATAATTGACATTCTCTGCTTGACTTATTTCACTTAGCATCATCTCCTCCAGTCCCATCCATGTGGATGTAAAAGTTGGGTTTTCATCCTTTCTGATGGCTCAGTAATATTCCATTGTGTATATGGACCACATCTTCTTTATCCATTCATCTGTTGAAGGGCATCTCAGCTCTTTCCACAGTTTGGCTATTGTGGACATTGCTGCTGTGAACATTGGGGTGCATATGGCCCTTCTTTTCACTACATCTGTGTCTTTGGAATAAATACCTGGTAATGCAATTGCTGGGTCATAGGGTAGCTCTATTTTTAATTTTCTGAGGCACCTCCACACTGTTTTCCAAAGTGGCTGCACCAATTTGCATTCCCACCAACAGTGTAAGAGGGTTCCCCTTTCTCTGCATCCTCACCAACATTTGTTGTTTTTTGCCTTGTCAATTTTTGCCATTCTAACTGGTGTAAGGTGATATCTCAGTGTGGTTTTGATTTGAATTTCCCTGATGGCTAATGATGATGAACATTTTTTCATGTGATTCTTTTGAATACCTCCAAGTATTGGAAAATGTCCCACCTGCCAAAGCACTTATGTCACTTTCAAGGCATTCTGACTTCCCAAGACTTGTAATTACAACACAGGTGGGTCTGTCACCCAGAATTAAACACTTGGCAGCAGAGCACACTCACCCATAAAAAACAAAAAACAAAACAAAACAAAAAAACCTCCCGAAGACCTTTCTATCGGTATTGTGAAGTCACTGGGAATAATCAAAACACAGGCAAGTGTCTCCATCTGAAAGGTGGCTAAAATGTCACTCAGCAGGTCATTTATGATAGGACAGTAGACGAATTTGAAAAATGATGGACATGTACTGTAAGTTGTCTTTAGGGTTTTGGGATCTCCACGTGGGAGAAAAGATAACTATAAAGTTCAGTCCCTTATATCTCTGTGTGGTTTTTAAAGGAAATTACTAGCGCTACACGACAAATGGGACCTGTGGCCTCTCCTTGAGCCACTCTCGGGTTTGTTTCCCCCTCCTGTTTCTCCTGCTCCACTTCCTCTTTGTTTGGACTTCAGATGCACAATATTATTTATCATTCTCTTGTTTTTACGGATCTCACATACATATGTGCTCCCCAAATATACTGTTTAGTTTACCTTTTGACTTCACAGAAAGGGTGTCATACTGTAATTAATATTCTAAGATTTACTTTTTTCACTGAGTATTACATTGCTCAGACTCATCCACACTGCTGCATGAGGTTCATCTGATTTCACTGCTCTATAATATTCTATTGTCTACATGTACTGTATATAATGCACATTTGGGTTGTTTCCAGGATTTTGCTATTATAAGTAATGCTTCTTTGTCTATTCTTGTACATGTGCAGGACTATACCTGTGAGCAGGATTGCTGGATTATATAATTCATGAATATTTAATGTTCAAGGTAATGCCAAACTGCTTTTCCAAAGTGGTTTTTATAACAATTTATACTCCTACCAACAATGTATAAGAAATTCTCTCTATCCACATACCCTCCAATATCTGTATCATCAAGCTTTTTAATGTTTACCAACCAAGTCTGTATAAAATTATATCTCACTGTGAACCTGACTTGCATTTCTCTAATCACTAATAAAATTAAACATCTTTTTATGTGTTTATCGGCCATAAATGTTTTTCTTTTATAAGATACCTGTTAATGAATTTTTTCCCATTTTCTTACTGTATTGTTTATCCTTTCACTAATGATACGTAGGCACTCTTTATATATTCTTGACGTGAATTCTTTCTTGGTTGTATGTGTTAAAATCTCCCCCTCCCCAAGATTGTAAGTATTCTTTGTATTTTCTTTATGGCATCTTTTGAAAAATAAGCATTCTTTTTCTAATATGGTCAAATCAATCTTTTCTTTTATATTAATCACTTTTTATGTCTTGCTTAAAATTCCTACCCTCTCCCAAGTCATGATGAATGCTGTAATGAGTTGCTTAGATCCCCATGCAAACATGAAATAGTCGTTAGCTGAAAAGAGCCTCCTCACCCAAGGTCTGGCTGCTGGTATAGAGGCTGGCCCTTTCACTTAAACTCAGGATGGCTCTCAAAAACTCTCTTATGTTCAGACCTCTCCATAGGATCAATTGATGCTTCTATTGTCCGGCATCACTGCTCATCTTCCTTTGCTTAATCCTGCTTCCTTCCCTCCCACAATTATTGATCCCAACAATCACTCCAATAACCTCCTTCAGAATTTCTGTCTCTGAGTCTGTCTCCATGGAAGCCAATCCACAATAAGGAGTCAAAATATGAACTTCTAGGTTTTATTCCTCATCACAAATCCCATTGTTGGGCAATTGCTCCTATTAGAATTTTCTTATTCTTGAAACACAACCAGCCTCCTAATAGCACCTGGTCCTTGTTTCTGCTCTTTGAAACCAAACAGGGCAAATCTATCCCCTTTCTCACAATAGCTCTTAAATTAGCAGAGGACAACTATTGTGTGCACACTAAAGCTTCATTTCCTGAGCAAAAGAGCCCAGTTCCTTCCATTGTTCCAAATAAGACAGTGTTTCCAGACTTGTCTCCAACCTTGTTGACCTCTCCAGCTTGCCCATCACTTTCTCTATTACTCGATAACAAACTTGGGATGGTTCAACCTGGAATTTTTTGACTTTATAATGGTGTGAAAACACTCACGTTCAGTAGAAATTATACTTTGAATTTTGTATTTGGATCCTTTGGATCTGGACTAGCGACATGAGATACAATTCTCCTGTGATACTGAGCAGCCGCAGTTCCCAGGCAGCCCCGTGATCACAAGGGTGAATGACAAATACACTGACAATCACTCTATCCCATACAGCCATTCTATATTTCACTTTTGGTACAGCATTCAATAAATTACATGATGAGATATTCAGTATCAAATAGGCTTTGTGTTAGATGATTTTTCCGAACTATAAGCTAATGTAAGTGTCCTGAGCATGTTTAAGGCTAGGGCAAACAATGATGTTCAGTCAATTGGGTGTATTCAATACATTTTCAACTCAATGATATTTTCTTTTTTTTTTTAAAGATTTTATTTATTTATTTATTTATTTGAGAGAGCGAGAATGAGAGAGAGAGAAAGAGAGAGAGCACATGAGAGGGGGGAGGGTCAGGGGGAGAAGCAGACTCCCCAATGAGCAGGGAGCCCGATGCGGGACTCGATCCCGGGACTCCAGGACCATGACCTGAGCTGAAGGCAGTCGCCCAACCAACTGAGCCACCCAGGTGCCGTCAGTGATATTTTCAACTTACAATGTTTATTGGGTTTATTGGAACATAATACCATCATGAGTCAAGAAAGATCTGTATATCGAAAGAGATCTTTTCCCAATAAGTAAAGGTCATGATTGCTTTACCTGTCTATGTATACCATAAGTAATATCAGAAATCCAGCCCACTCAGGCTCCAGTGTTTACATAGTACATGACCTTCACATGGAATGAATCTGGAACCCTGAGAAGTTGAAGCCTGAGAAAGCAAATTGCCCCAGGGCTGAAAAGGATCCTGTCAGGTAAGCTCATTCACTCCACTTGTTGGCAACTCAATTTGCTACAGCAGAGACAAGGAATTGCCTTTTCTATTAGTTCTCTCTTGTTCCCAACTAAAATAGTTTAGTGCTCCTGCTCCTGGTTACCTCCAATTCCGAATTAATCTTTTGTAAAAATTAAGACTCAAGGAAAAGAAAAAGGCACATCTAGACATTCCCCTGCTCAGGAGTAGCCCAAGGTAATACCTATTCTTTATGCATACCTTTTTAAAAAGAGATAAAACATCACCTGCATTTCCCCAATGGGTACTGGAAATATAACTGAGGCATTAAAAGCTGGTCTCAGGGGCGCCTGGGTGGCTCAGTCGTTAAGCGTCTGCCTTCAGCTCAGGTCATGATCCCAGGGTCCTGGGATCGAGCCCGGCATCAGGCTCCCTGCTCAGCAGGGAGTCTGCTGCTCCCTTTTCTCTGCCCCTCCCCTTCTGCTCATGCTCTGTCTCTCCCTTTCTCTCTCTCTCTCAAATAAATAAATAAATAAAACCTTAAAAAAAAAAAGAAATGGGGGAGAAAGCAACACCTGGGTGGTTCAGTCGGTTAACTGTCCAACTCCTGGCCTCAGCTTAGGTCTTGATCTCAAGGTTGTGAGTTTGAGCCCCATGTTCAAAAAAATGGGGGCAAAACGATTTTTATCTGATTATCAGAGAAATACAGGTCCCCTGTTGGAAACACCAAAGAATACCCCCCAAAAGCTCACAACACACACACATATACATGCAGGTGAGAGAGAAAAACCCCATCACACCAAAATAATAACTACTAACATTTTGGTGTGTATTCTTTCAATATGTTTTCTATGTAAATAAATATGCTTTTTTTTCTTTTTCTTTTTCTAAATTGAGTTAACATTGTTTTGCAACTTGACATTTTCACTTAACAATATGTCAGAAACATTTTCACATATCATCAGTACCCTAGAATATCCTCTAAATATCATTTTTAATGGCTACATTGCATTCTATCATGTGGATACAATATAATTTATCTTACCAATTCCCCATTGTTGGATTTTTTGTTTATTTCCCAATTGCATTACTTTAGGTATCTCTGCAATAAATATCCCTTGATAAATCTTTTTTTTTTGATAAATCTTCACATACATTCATATTTATTTCCTTAGGATAAATTTCCAGGGGTGAAACTGGGTAGTCACATTTTTAAGACCTTGGATAGATATTTCTAAAGAATTCTCTAATTTAATCTGCTCTGGGGCCAGCAGTGTTTGACAAATGCCTACTTTCCCACACCTTCAATATTACTAAGTGTTACTGTAAAAAAGAAAATGTTTCCCAATTTGATTGGAGATAAGAGGCTATTTCCCTTTGTGGCATTTATAGTACATCTCATTTACTTAATTTGTTAATTTACTTAATTTAGTTAATTTGTTTAATAAAAGATCTTTTGAGATGTGGTATGTGTATGTGCACACACACACACAAACACACACACACAATGGAATATTACTCATAAAAAAGGATGAGATTGTGCCATTTACAACAATATGGGTGGACCTAGAGAGTAATATGCAACTGAAAGAAGTCAGACTGAGAAAGACATATGCCATATGATTCCACTCATATGTAGAATATTAAAAAAATGAATAAACAAACAAACAAAAGCAGAATCAGACTTGCAAATATAAAGGAGAAGGGTGGGGCGTAAGCAAAATGGGTGAAAGGGAGTGGGAGATACGGGCTTCCAGTGATAGAATGAGTAAGTCACAGAAATAAAAGGCACAGTAAAGGGGGAAGAAAGATTTTCATTGACCATTGGTATTTCAAAATTTTCATGTCCCTCTCTCTTTTTTTTCTTTTTGTCTTTCAATTGGCCCATGTTTTCCTCCTTGAGTTGTATATTCTCTGTATGCATTAAGTTTGTCTTCCATCTGTGTTATAGTTTATCCCATTTTTGAAGGGATTATCTAATCTCCTGCATCCAATGTTTAATTGATGAAATTGGAGACAATTTAATTAAGTAATATGAATTTTCCATAAAAAAATAAAGGAGAAGGGCATTCCCCAGAGCCCTCCCCGCCCCCAACCCAAGGTCCCTGTGCAGGTAATAAGGCCTCGTAAAGAAGGAAAGCTCTTTATCGTGAGTGTGTGAACCATGAAAGCATGGCAAAATCACATACTCTAGGGACACTGTAAAATGAGAGTAGCCTGTTTTCAGCCTTGATCTGACAGTCTTTAATGGCTCCAGCAACAATTGTCATTGTGACAAAGACCTCAGGGCTTTCCTGTCTCCTAAAAATCAGCTTCATATCAATTAGTATGTTCAGTGTGTCACCGGGGATGAGAGGAAGAAACACCACTTCCTCCTGAGATAAATACTTCCATTTAGAATTCATTAATAAGACGTAGCTCAGAAAGTTGTAATCATAATTTAAGCAACAAAGACACACTTCCAGGTCAATGCTTTGGGGAGTGGGTTCATTTTTGTTACTTGTTAAGGACCTTATTAGGGCTTTAAGATACATTTAAAGTCTTTGCCTCAGCAAGACTTCCAAGCTTGTTTAAGCTCCCAGCACGCCAGTAGGGCCTGTATTAACATTTCCGTGTTTAATGTTCATTTCTGACAAGAGAAATAAATGCATCATTGAGAATGGGTCCTCTGGGGACCAAAACAAAGAACAGGAACAAGAATGTGAAGGGAGATTCCAGGGGCTGGGTGTGAAGAGCTGTCCCAAAGCCTGGAGGAGTATGAAACAACCTATATTGTTGCTGTCATTGTTTTTAGATTCTTCCATGTAAATATTTTTATATTCTTGACCTCTGCTGCTCAAATCTGAGACATGCTCCCTCCCTGTACCACCCAACTGCAAACCGAGAGCTGTGAGGCCCATCACCTGTACACGTGTGACAAATCCTGATGTCAGTGAAGTAATGTCATGTTAAACAGTTGTTGAATCTGAAGTAAGAGAGAAACTGTATCTAGACTTTCCAATTTCAGCCCCTTGGCCTTCTATAGTGGTCAAGATAACCAATGCGAGTCAGTGTAACAAACAATCCCCAAATTTCCAGGGCTTCATGTGATAACAGGTATATCTCCCTCCCACATCACGGTCCAGTACAGGCCAGGCAGCTCTCCTGAGAGTCTCTCCTTCAGGCAGTAAATGAGGTGTCCAAGCTCCTTCCATCTTGTGGTGCTGCCACCTTAAATATGGCAGGCAGCCATCATGAAAGATGGCTCTGGAAGGAGGAGAGAGAATATGGAGGAGGTGGAAAAAGACACGGAGGTCTTAACGACTGTTGTCCAAAACCCAGTCACATGAGTGAACCTAACTATAAAGGGGGCTATGAAGTATATCTTCCTGTGTTCCAGGAAGAAGAAAATGAAATGAGATTTGGTAAGCACACAGCATTGTCTCTACCACAGCTCAGTTGGTTTTACCCATATGACTGACACAACCAACTGAAAGGCCCCTGTGACCCAAAACATTCTTTCCACACCTCTAAAATTTGTTGAATACATGAAATGTCTATGTCACTATTCCTTTAAGACTTCAAAGGCTAGATTGAAGGAGTCGAAGTGTATGTCATGAACACAGTCACCTCTTGAGGAATATATCCCAATCTTTCTTCCTGTCTCAGGTGTTCTTTGCATCTTAGGGAGGTAGAATGGGCTACTTACCCACTTAACTACAGCAGATTAGCTCAGGACGCTGTGCATAAGTGGGAGAAACTCTACACAGACTAGGCATGAGGCAGCTCAGACACGTCAGAGCTGGCTGGTGCAAACAATTCAGATAGACATGATTCACACCAAATTGCTCCAAAACAGCCTGATCTAATGCTCTCTTTTGTGAATCATAAATATAAGGGAACAAAGAGGAATTGGGTCTTCAGCTCCAGGTTTTTACCCTGACAAATTTCCCTAATGCTGCAGAAAGAAAACTAGGACACTTGGTAACTACGTGCCACTAAAATAAACCCCATTTTATAGTTTGTCCGGACCTATCACTTAGCTCATAACAGATCTCTGGGAGAATTCCAAATGAAAATTTTCTGGTACAGAGTGGGGAGCCAATTAAACAATTGCTCTCAAGTGAGGTGGGTCAAGGAGGGATGTGAGCAGTCAGGAGCCCCTAGCAATTCTGAAATCCCATCAAGTCTCCCTACCCTAAGGGATATGAAATGGTCCTTCACAAAGCTTTGGATCTGCTCCCTGGAAGTAAGTTCCAAGTCCATTGGTCTCCATGACTCTTGAGTCTGCTCTCTGAAGTTCCTTCCTTTCATCATTGTCTCCCTTGGCTACATAGAGATAGCACTGTAGAATATGCACTCTTCAAAGGGTGGCCAGCTGTCCCAGTTTCCTGGGCCTGAGACTGTTCCTGGATTATAGGAGTTTCAGTATCAAAACTATGAAAGTCCCAGGCAAACTGTGGTGAGTTGGTTACCCTACCTTCTTGGCTGCTTCTTGTCTATGGAAAATTAGAGACTCAGAGATCTTTCTCTGTCTTGAAAAGTCACAGTGTCTTTTAGACCAGCCTGGGGTGCTTTGGGCAAGATAGCTCACTCAAAAGTTTTGTTGGTTTTTGGTATTTTACTCTAGACTTTTGTTTGTAACAAAAGTCATACCCACAATTTGTTTTGAGACATGTAATATATTTATTGAGGGGCACTTCGATACATCAAGCTTCATGGGTCCATTGTGTCCCACTGGACACAATTCTATGAGGTAGAATTTTTCTTTTAATATTTAATCCTTTTCAGGATCTTTTAAAAGCTTGATTTGGTCTTTCCCTGGATGCTGAGTCTTAGCAGGTTTTTCAAACTCAAAAAAAACTTCTCAATTTTCTCTTTTGCTGGTTAGAGATGAGAAACAGTTTTGTTGCCCAGGCCTGAGAGTTCCAAAATTCCCGGGCTCTCTATCTTTCCTCTCTCTTCTGTTTTTAAATCAACCAGTTATTTTCTGATCTCTTTCTTTTAGTATTTTATCACATACAACTTGAAACAACCAGCTCACATGACCAACATTCTACCTCAAAACCTCTCTGTCCCCTTCACAAGTTCATGAGATCTTTTTTTTTTTTTTTTTTTTTTTGCCTTCCTGTTCTTGACAGGTGACAATGCTGCCAAAGGTTTGGCCACCACATAACATGGGTCACCACTGTGTGACTCCTGTTATTGTCTCCTTACTATGTGCTGATTGAACTTAAAGCCACTGCCCCACGTCTCAAGCAATACCCTACTTCTAGTACCAATTTCCATACTAGACAGGTTTTTCCTGAAATATTTCTGCAAAGCAAAACTCCAACATCTCAGTGGATAGAATAGAAAACGTTTAATTTCACACTCAGATATTTAGGTAATCTGTAATTCACCTGATGTCGGCTAAACTTAACCAACTAAACTGGATGAGTCAGTTCTCCTTCATTTCTGGGACCATCTAAAGAAGTTGCCCAACCTTGCCACCATTCCTGATGACCTTCAAGGTTATGGATGATATTTGGATGTGGGCACTAACCTATAGCTCTACCCAGGTGGACAGAGACATCTTATTAAAAGATTACAAACAATTTCATCTCTCTCAGTGAAAAAGAAATAGTTATTAATTTTACAATACCATGCTTTATTTCTATTATTGCAAAAATTGTAACTCTACAAGTTAATTCAAATGTCTGTTAAGTGGTTTGTGGTGTAGTATTATCTGAGATGAATCATTCTTTAATCCATTAAGAACTGTAATGAAGAAAACCAGTGGGGTTGGACCCAAACACATGTTGATTGAGGGCCAATTATGTACACAAGAGCTGCAATGAGTATAAGACCTATCACTGTTTTCAACAATGATACTGATATATAACTTATATTGGGCTGAGCAGCGTTCTGAGTGCTTTCTGTGTAGTAATATAAGCCACGTAACAACCCTAGGAGACAGGTGCAATGTTATTCCCCATTTTATAGAAGAAACGGTTGCACAGAAAAGACAAAATACTTTGCCAAAGTTTGCACTTCTAGTACGTGGCAGAGCAAGGAGTAGAACCAAGGCAGTTTGCCATCAAAGCCCCTACTCTTAATGTTGAACTAGACTAGCTTCATGGTGACTGTCACCCAGCAAGGCAGACTGTGACAAGAGTATAAAACGAGACACCAAGGACTAGTGAGCAAGGAGAACCATTATCAGAACCATTATCAGAACTAGTATAAAACGAGACACCAAGGACTAGTGAGCAAGGAGAAAATGACTTTTGTGTGGAGTCTGGAGCAGACCATTATCAGAACTAGTTCTGATAATGGTCAGTTACTCACTTAGTAACTGCACAGGAAAGGTAAATTTTAGGGAAGGGATGTGCCCAGAAATGGTCAGAGCATAGCCTAACTAGAAGGCAGGCTGAAGAGAAATAAGGAACATACTCCAGTGTTGCTCAATGATAGTTTAATGACAGGAGTGCTCTGTGAAAACAAGAGGGAAATGTAGAAAGGTAGGAGATGACTTTTTTAAATATACCATTATGTGATAAATTTAGCTCAAACTGCCTTGCCATAAAATCTAATTCCTCCCACGTTTTTTTATTATTGTTAGTCATAACTGGACAGTCTCAGTAAGATCTAACTCTGCCAATTCAAAATTAGTCTTACTAATCCAGGTAAATGTTCCCTGGGGACATTATGGACACAGACAAATTCATAGCACATAGTTGCTCCTGTCTGGATTTAACTGCATGTGAAAAGCTATTACATTAACCAGCTGAGCTAATAGTAATGACTACTTCGGTCTCATTGAATCCCCTGAAGGGTTTTGGAATGGCGTTTTCTCTTTGACCACTGTGCAGTGAGAAGACATATGTGTAGAGCTCTATAGAAATTACATCACCATGTAAATGTCAGATGTCGCTGTATAGGTAGATTTCAGGCAGATGATAGCTTTAATTTCAAATAGGACTCTGGCTGAAGATGCAGTTATGTCAGAATATCTCACAAAATGTTAACTGCTCCAGTTCCTCCATAACAGCAGGGGTCTGAGGATCAGAGAGATGGTAGGGTACAACCAAGATATACTGGTGGAGATCCAGGGTCGGGGGTTCCACAGCAACCATGAAATCATTCAGTTGTTCAACAACTATTTGTGGAGTACCTACTCTGAACCAGGCACTGTTCTCCATGATGGGCATTCATAGTTAAACATGATAGACGAGACCCCCACCCAAGAGCAAGGATTCTCAAGCCAACTGTTTGGATCAAGTCTTGGTTCTGTCACTTATGGGTTCGGTGACCTTGAGGAAGTTTCTGTACCTTCATTTCCTCATCTGAGAAGTGCATAACGGTCATTATGAGGATAAAATGAGTTAATATTGCTAAAATACTTAGACAATGCCAGGCTCATAGAAGTGAAGATAATCCAGGGGTGCCTGGATTGCTCATTTGGTTAAGCAGCCAACTCTTGATTTCAGCTCCGGCCATGATCTCGGGGTTGTGGGATCGAGACTCCCGATTGTATCGGGCTCTGCACTCAGCAGGAAGTCTGCTTGAGATTCTCTCCCTCTGCCTCTCCCCCTGTTTGTGTGCTCTCTCTCTCTCTCTCTCTCAAATAAATAAATAAATCTTTTTTAAAAAATGGGACTGTATTTAGTCAATTGAGATAGGCAATAAATCAATAAACAAAGTAAGGGTCATGCAGGATGAAAAGAGTAATATGACCAAGAGTGACAGGATCTCCTTCAGATAAGGTGCTCAGGGAGGGCTTCTCCACAGAAGCAGCCTTCAAGCAGGGACCTGGGTGATGAGAAAATGCTGCAGGAAGGACTGAGGCCAGAGCATTTCAGGTCATGAAAGACTCTAGAACAAGAGTGAGCATGGTATGTTCTAGTAACAGAGAAAGATAAGCATGGTTGGGGCACACCGAGCAGGTGGGAGATAGTGGGAGATAAAGATGGGGGGAGAAGGTGAGAGAAAAGGTCAGAAACAGGCAGGGTCTTGTTGGGTTTGTGTATGGTCGACTAGGGTGAAGGTCTCTTCAGAATTTATTCAAAGGGCTATTAAAATTTTCTGAGCAGAGAAGGAACAGAAGTTGATGTGAGTTAGGAAGGTCACCTGGTTGCCATGTGAAGAATAGACCATGGGATATAGGAGTGGAAACAGGGGTCAGGCGGGCAAGCTGTTGCTGTTGTTCAGGTGAGAGGTGACGCTGGTTTGGGCAGAGGTGAATGTGGTGGAGATGGAGAGGATAGAAGAGATTCAGAATATGGTTCCAGAGGATAGAGCAGATTTGGAATATGGTTTGGAAATAGAAAAGGCAGGAGATGATGATATACAGGATGTGAGAAGGGATAAACAAAAAACAGAAAGAAGGAAAGAAAGAAAGAGAGAGAGAGAAAGGAAGGAAGGAAGGAAGGAAGGAAGGAAGGAAGGAAGGAAGGAAG
>NW_027397088.1:16041153-16044604 GCF_003265705.2 Callorhinus ursinus | reverse complement strand
GGAAGGAAGGAAGGAAGGAAGGAAGGAAGGAAGGAAGGAAGGAAGGATTCTGTTGAACAGATGGGTGACAGCAATCCCAGATGAAAACATGAAGGTGGGGCACCTTGTGGGGTGAAGAACATGCCGGGCACCCAGCAACATTGTGCAGACAGCTGAGATCCTAGGCTGCAATCCCAATTGTGTCTTCCTAGTGCCGTGACTTAGAGCATCAGTTCAAGTCATTCTCACTTCCCTGATCAATGAAATGAGAACGATAATATCTTCCCAGATCCCCTCTCAGGGAGTCCGTAAGGATTGGATTAGGCAATAAAAACAAAAGGCTTTGAAACACATTAGCCACCACATCTATGTAGAGTATCATTATCACAATTGTCAGCATATCTGGAGCCCAACATCTCTGTCATTGAACACGGGGGTTTGGGAGAATTCTACTGAAATGTTCAACAACGTATTCTAAAAGACCTGGTAGGGGCTCCTGGGTGGTTCAGTCGGTTAAGGGTTAGATTCTTGATTTCAGTTCAGGTCTTGATCTCAGGGTCATGAGTTCAAACCCCATGTTGGGCTCCATGCTGGACGTGGAGCTAAATAAATAAATGAACAAATAACCTGGCAAATCAGGATGCTTTTCTTGAACACACTAGTAGAAGAAAGCTGAATGCCCACAGTGTTCCACGTTGTGTCACTTCTGTTTTCTTATTATAGCCCAGTGGCACTGACAACATTCTGATCATGGACCCATGACTGTATTCAGAATCAAATGCACTCAGACAGTGTTTAAAGGAATTTTGTGTTAGGTTTTTAAGTGGGAGAAAATTCATGATGCTGAGATGGCACTTCCAAAGTTAGCAAGACTCTTCAGAAAGAACTCTGAAGCAGAGGAAGATTAATCCTTTCTAGCTTTCTGGAAAATAGTCTGTAACTGACACTAGGCTGAGGGATTCCCTACAGCTTAGCAAACTTGCAGACAAACCAGAATTTTATTATGTGCAACAATGGTAGCTTTGTCCAAAACTATTTTTTTACTGTAGCACAATTTGTTACATTAAAAGAATATAAGTGATATAAAAGTGTAAGTTTGGTTAATTAAATTATGAACTACATATGCTTTAAAATGATCATACAGGGGCACCTGGGTGGCTCAGTCAGTAAGGTGTCCAACTCTTGGTTTCAGCTCAGGTCATGATCTCAGGGTCCTGGGATCAAGCCCCGTGTTGGGCTCTGTGCTCAGCAGGGAGTCTGCTTAAGGACTCTCTCTCTCTCTCTCTCTCCTTCTGCCCCTCCCCCTGCTCACACTCGCTCGCTCTCTCTCTCAAATAAATAAATCTTTTTTAAAAAAATAAAAATAATCATACATATTTCATATATTAATATAGTAATGTTTATAACATACTATTAACACAAATTCAGGTTATAGGCTTTCTATATGACATATATCCTCATTATGTTTTTAGAATATGTATTTATATGTGTAAATTGTATATACATGCTTCTTTTTAAGTTTTGAAACAATTTCAAACGTACAGAAAAAGTACCAGTAGAGTACAAAGAAATCTTTCCTGAGCCATCTGAGAGTAAATTGTTACAAGAGCCTTAAGTGAGCCAATCTTAGAGCTGGTCTATTCTTGGAATTGGAGAAACACAAGGTCTGGTGCTTGTCTCCTGTCTGGGAGAGGAAGTGGCCTGCATTTCCACACTGGAGAGTCCAGGCTGCTTGAGATCCCATGGGACCAAAATGGACCCTGTAGAAGGAGCCTGGGTCACCTTGAGAGGAACTCCTTCCAGCAGATGCCTGAAGAGGCCAGGTGACCTCAGGAGAGGAAAAGCCCTTGAAAGCAGGGAGTGAGGGCAGCTCCTAAGCAGCCAGCTGGGGAGGCAATGCCCACACATCGAGGAGTCCCATTGTAGCTGAGAGGTTCCTGGCAATCCAAGCTCCTCCAAAGGAGCCACTAAGGAGCCCACAAGTGAGGCAAGAAGCATTAGGCCTTTGCGCCAATTAAGGACCTAACAGTCTACAAACTGTACCAGGCAAGCTGAGCCCTCGTGCCCCTCAGCCCTTCCCCAGCCTGCAGCCCTGCAGGAGCCAGACGCTGCCTGGTGAGGGGCAGTGAGGAGCAGGGGGAGGAGACAGAGCAGCTGACCCACCCTCTTCCGTCCCCACCTCCAGGCTTCTAACCCCCATGCAGGTCCCCCATGATTGCAACAGCAGATTATCGGATGAGACTTTGCAGAGAACTGGACTTCCTTCCTGAATGTGACCAGTGGACTTTTTATTGTCACGAAAATGACTGGGAAAGTTCTAGGACCCACCCAAGTTTGTATTCAGTAGCAGGAAGGAACAAGTTGAGAAAATCGGTTTGAAGCGGCAGAGGTGGAAAATCATAAAGCGGTTTTCTGCTTATACTCTATTGAACTTGTCTGATAAACCGGATGCATATAATATAACATAAAAGATAATATTTAGTTTGAACATGAAACCTATCTCTAAATAGAAGAAAGAATTCTGCCCATTTTTAATGGATCACTACTTTCCGCACCCCAGTTGTATTGAGATATAATTGACATACAACACTATGTAGGTTTAAGGTGCACAGTGTCGTGATTTGATACTCATTACTTTTTGGGTTTGGGTTTTTTTGAGTTTTGTTTGTTTGTTTGTTTTCTTGTGTGTTGCAACCTATTGGTAACTTACTAGTTTTCCAAAAACTGGCTCTGTAACCCTCTACTACAGTTCCCATTTAATTATGGTGTTTATATGTTTTATGAATCCTGCTAACAAAAATAACACTGATAATATGTCTTTGGTAAAATACCTCAGAAAGGCCATTTTAAGTGTTATCCATATGGCAATTTTCAAACACACTGCCAAAGAGTGGCTTATACATATACCCTGACATAACCCACGGTCTCAGGAGACACTGAATTAAGTTTGGAAAAAGAAGGACATTACATCCTGTTTCAAAAACATCCATTTTATACTTGCCTGATACCTATCATACCAAACTGGCAACAATAAATCGCCCAGGGCACTTATTCAAATGTGACCAGAATTATTAAGTTCTCAAGATATCAGTTTTTTAACTTGTAATTTTAAAACACACTGGTTCTTTCTAGAATTACACCAATTCCATTTTCCCAGCTGCTGCTGTATCATTTTATTTTATCCTCCTGGTTGTCCTAGAAACAGTCCTGGAATTATTCATTTTCAGAAAACATTTTTTTATTGCTTGCATGGCAAGTTCCTCCCATTATTTTGGAAAATAAATGAATTTGATGTTCTTTTTTTTTTAATTTTTTATTGTTATGTTAATCACCATATATTACATCATTTGTTTTGGTGTAGTGTTCCATGATTCATTGTTTGTTCATAACACCCAGTGCTCCATGCAGAATGTGCCCTCTTTAATACCCATCACCAGGCTAACCCATCCCCCTACCCTCCTCCCCTCTAGAA
>NW_027397088.1:16022687-16036153 GCF_003265705.2 Callorhinus ursinus | reverse complement strand
GAGGCCCCTCCCCCGCCGTCTATCCTCCCGAATATCGCCTCAGATTCACTTCTCCGCACGTCCTACCTTCCAGTAAGTGGTCGCTTCTCTGTTCAGAGAGTTGTTGCTACTCTCTTCTTCGATCTCCTGTTGAGTTCGTAGGTGTTCAGAATGGTTTGATCCCTATTCAGCTGAATTCCTGAGACCAGACGAAATCTAGGTCTCCTACTCCCCCGCCATCTTGCTCCGCCCCCCTGAATTTGATGTTCTTGAAAAACAAAATACTTTGAGGCACATGGGGAAAAAAACAGTGCAAGAAAATTATCAAGTCCCAAGTTCAAAAAGAAAACCAGACATTTGTGAGAGGCATCTAAATTCCATGTCAATGTAGATTTCAGACACGCTCCTCTATTAGACGCTATGGTTTGCAGAGCTGGCTTGCTTTCTGGATAGTCGCAATGTCTACCCATCAATGTATGTGTCCATATGTCATCTTTTTAGGATGTCTCCAGTGTACCTAGAGAGAGGTGGTGGCTGGACAGGTACAGGTGGCTGCTGGGGTGACGCGATCTCTCTCTTGAGGTTCTCAGATGGATGTGAATAGAGATAGAGACATCCTTAAGTGTACAGACCCAGGAGGAGAAGGTAGTTCTGAGCTTCTGCTGTGTTCTACAGCTCTCCCCTTCACAAAACAAGAACCCCAAAGTCCTCTCTGTGCATCTCATCCAAGGAAGAGAAGGGAGGTAAATCACCAATTTTTTTAAAGATTTTATTTATTTATTTGAGAGAGAGAGAGTGCACAAGCAAGGGGAGTGGCAGAGGGGGAGGGAAAAGCAGGCTCCCCACTGACCAACTAGCCCAGTGTAGGACTCGATCCCAGGACCCTGGGATCATGACCTGAGCCGAAGGCAGACACCTAACCAACTGAGCCACACAGGCACCCACTGAATCACCAGTTGGATCACTATTTCTTGATGCCAACAAAACTAAAATGTCTCTGGGACTGGATCCAATTGGCAGGTCTTAGTCTTACTCAGCCCCTTCCTCAGGTTTCAGTGTAATTTCAGGGGGATGACGTTAGCAACAAGGCTGGCTCATCTGCAAACTCTTCTTTACACTATATATGTTTGTTTGTTTAACTTTATATGGCTCTCATATCTCAGAAGGTCAGGAGTCAGTCTTCAATACTCAAACCCCACTTCTGGCTTGAAAAAGTGCAAACACCAATGCCAGTCTGCCACTTCAAAATCATCAAAAGAAATCAACTCTGCAAGGCAGGAAGGTTGGAGGGGAGGTATTTTTTAATATGACCAACCATCCGTAAGTCACTTGTAGACCATGCCATGTGGTGAAAACAAGAATACCCAAGTGCTATTCCCAGCTTTGCCTGTAACCAGCCATGGGGCTCTAGGGAAGTCAGCTCTCCTTGTGGCTGAAGTTACCAGAAAAACTACAAGGTCCCTTCTACCCCATGATGAGAGGCAAAGGGGCTTTTGACTTTAACAAATGCAAGACCATAAAGTGGTTTCTTAAAATTCGCAGAAGCCACTAATGTACCATAACCATAATTTATCCATGACAAGAAGCTATTGTTATGATGCCTGAAATGGTGACAAAGGCAAGAGTTGTTATTTGGGCACGTTATTCAGTTGGAAAAAAAAGCTTTTGAATGCAAAGATCCTGCCCTCTCCCAGACCCCCACAATGTGGTTGTATTTTGCTTGAAGGCAGGAAGCATTTTTTTTTTTTAACCTGGAGTGCTCTGTCCTGGGGGAAAACTCCCGTGGTAGCATCAAGAACAACTCCAGACTCCCTGCAAGACATCATCCAGTATTTCAGATTTCTGAGATGGAGGATTGTGTAATGTCTCTTGGAAACAAGGTAATAAATGATGTATTTGGACAGAAATCTCTAGGTTATAAAGTAAGAGGAAACTGCTGGCTTGGTTTTACAGTAAAATTACCAAGCAGAATGAAGAGTAAAAATATCATGATTGCAACAACACTGACCAAGTTGTGTTGTGGCTACATGGGGCTTGCAAATGTTCTGAGTCATCCAAGCCAGACAGACAGCAGGACATTGTAGGAAAAGAAATGCTAAAGTAAAGAAGGATGGAGGGGGGCAACAATAAGAAACTACCTGCAAAGTATTCTTTCCTAGGGTTGGAGCTGCTATATTCTGGACCCACAAAAAGATCTTCATTGTGATGGTTAATTTTACCTCGACTTGACGGGGCCACGGGGTGCCCAAACACCTGGTCACACATTATTCTGGGTGTATCTGGGAGGGTGTTTCAGGACGAGATAAACATTTGAATTGGTAGATTGAGTAGAGCACATTGCTCTCCCTGTGTGGATGGGCCTCACTCAATCAGTTGAAGGCCTGAATGGAACAAAAATGCTGAGTAAGAAGAAACTCTTCCTATCTGAATATCTTGAGCTGGGATATCAGTTTTTTACTGTCTTTGGACTTGAACTGAAACATCTACCCTTCCTGCATCTTGATCCTACCAGCTTTACACTAGAACGCTGCCATAAGCTCTCCTAGGCCTTCAGGCCTTCAAACTCAGACAAACTGACATCATCTACTCTCCTGGGTCTCCAGCTTGCAAACTGAAGATCTGGGGGCTTCTCAGCCTCCATAATTGCCTGAGCCAATTCCTCATAACAAATCTTTCTATATACATTTATACATTCTATTGGTTCCATTTCTTTGGAGAACTCTGACTAATACGCTCATGCTTACATATCTTCAGATACAATAATATCTGTCCCTTCCTTAAAGGGGAAAAAAAGTGTTTATTTCAGAGAAAGTAACATCCTGTGTGGCTATAGTACAGAAGCACAGGTTTAATCTATTTCGCTCACATTCAAAAGCTTATCTGGGGACCTGAAAAAAGGCAGAGAGACAACCCAGAGTATTCATGAATATTGTTTTTAATAATAGGAAGCAGATCTCTGATGGGGAACAGGGTGTGCTGTGGGGAAAAGAGGGAGGAACGGCAAGGCGCAGGGACAAAAATTTAATATGCTCCTCCTCTCAGCCAGGCACGGGCTAGGTCTCCTCCATGCAATATCCTAACAACAATCCTAGTGGGTTGGTGCTTGATTTTTATTTCCTTAATGCCACTTAGAAGATCATATAATCCCCCTGATTTTAAAATTGGTAGGTCAGGAAAACAAAGAGAAATTAAGAGCATAGGAAAATTCGATGAATCCAAGGTGAGGTTCATCCCTAAAGTATAAATCATAAAATTGTATGCATGAGATAGAAGTAGAGCACAGATTGGTCTAGGAGTGGTCTAGCATCTAGTACAAGCCAGAGAGCAAGGTCAAGTTTCTGACTCATGATCAGAAGACAATGGCAAGGGGGGGTACCTGGATGGCTCAAATGGTTAAGCATCTGCCTTCAGCTCAAGTCATGATCTCCAGGTCCTGGGATTGAGCCCCATGTCACGCTCTCTGCTCAATGGGGAGCCTGCTTCTCCTTCTCCCTCCACCTCTCCCCTGCCTCCACCCCCACTTGTGCTTTCGGTGTCTCTCTCTCTCAAATGAATAAATAAAATCTTAAAAAAAATAGATGACAATGGTAAGGGAAATAAGACTTCTCCTGAGATTGACACAAGATAGACATTTCCCCCAAGCATCCCTAGAGACAGAGCCCCGTGGGATGATGGGAGCCAGAGCATCCCTACAGAAGTTCTAAGGAACAGCATCATATGGCTACTTCACATCATGTCCTTCCATGTGGGCAAAGAGAATAATGCCAGGTGACATTCAGTAAAAGCGAAAAACCACGTTGCTCAGGTACACAGCTCTCCGAAGGCCTCCCTTGATCCAAAGGGTAATTTTTAGAGTCATCTGGAGCAAGGTTCTCACCGGGGCATTTTGGAAATGGATGCTGGAGTTTCAGGTGGTCACAATGTGAAGGTGGCCCCTGGCAGTTAGCAAAAGGAGCCCCAGGATGCTCAACATTCTTCAGTGGGCAAGACCCAATAAAGAACTGTCACATATCCCTCATGGCTTTCAAAGTATAATGCTGGATGTTTGTGTAGATAGAAAACTGGTTTATCACACTTTCTAACACATAGCTGGTGGGAAGGCAAAATGGTGACACTTCTATGGGGAAGAACTTGGAAACATCTAAAACGCTACATTTTCGCCCCAAACAATTCTACTTCTAGAGGTCCACTCCCAAATTACATCTCTGCCAATACAGACTAACATGTGCACAAGGTAATTTGTTGTGGAATTAAAAAAAAAAGATTGGAAACAATACAAATGTTTTGAACTGATCAGAACACTAAGGTATGTCTCTATGATAGAGCACTAGAGCGTGACACAGTAATAAAAAAAGGAAGTCGGAAGATTAATATAGAGTGACTTCAAATTATGTGTAATATCTATGGCATTTGGTATACCACCTTTTCATATTAAGAGAGGTAGAGATAAAAAGGTAAGCATAAAATGAATATCATTACTCATGGGAAGTTGTAGGAGGAAAATGGAGTGCAGTGGGTAGGAATGGGCGCAAAGCTTCTCCAAAAACAACTTTTAAATAGTTTTAACTTTTAAACTATGTATACATTTGACATATTTTTTAAAAATTAAATCAAAACTGAATACGAACAGAAATAAATGAACGTAACCCTCACCATAACATAAAACTAAAGGCAAAGAGAATTCTTTCTAGTAACTCCTTTTTTTTCCTAGTAACTTTTGAACACAGTTCCCTGACAATTCTTTCTTAGGGGTATTAATCTAAGGGCAAAATTTAATATAAAGAAATCTTAAACTTGATTCAGAAAACTTATTATCAGGACGCCTGGGTGGCTCAGTCGGTTGGGCTTCTGCCTTGAGCTCAGGTCACAATCCCAGAGTCCTGGGATTGAGTCCCACATCGGGCTAGTGGCTCAGCAGGGAGCCTGCTTCTCCTTCTGCTTGCAGTTCCACCTGCTTGTGCTCTCTCTCTCTGACAAATAAATAAATAAAATCTTTAAAAAAAGATTTATTATCGTAGTACTATTGGTATTATATTTTAAGGATTTTTTAAAATATTGTAGAAGATAGCAAGTAAGTGTATATGTTAAAGTTATTTGAAATCAAAATTTTCAGCCTAAGAAAAGAGCTACAAATATATATTAAAAAGGGGAAATCTCTGTAATATTTCATTTGAACTGGAAATAGTATATGAACTCCATCACAAAAACTACTGACGACATGGCTCTACCCACTGAAAGGGACACCCTCAAAACAACAATCACAATCTAGTTCCCAGATTTTGGCTTCCAAAATTTGTACCCCACTAAAAAAAAAAATTAGAGATCTTTGGATAAATAGCAAATCCCAATTCTAAGGACAGAAAAGCGAAGTTGCTTCAAAGACTAATGGCAGATATGTCAGAAAGTTACAGGACTCAGAATGTGGCACATTCTGTGAGACAAATGGCTTGGATTCTTCCAAATACACATATCATGGGAAGAAAAGGTGGAGAGATTGTTCTAGATCAAAAGAAACCTAGTAAAACATAAAGAAATACAACAGATTAATGTTGATTAGATCTTGATCTTTTTATTTTTTAAAAAGATTTATTTATTTATTTATTTATTTATTTATTTATTTATTTATTTATTTATCAGAGAGAGAGAGAGAGAGAGAGCGAGCACAAGCAGGGGAAGCAGCAGAGGGAGAGAGAGAAGCAGGCTCTCAGCTGAGCAGGGAGCCCAATGTGGGGCTCAAACCTACAACCCAGAGATCATGACCTGAACTGAAGGCAGACAGCTTAAATAACTGAGCCACCCAGGTATCCCAGATCTTGATTTTTTAAATCACAGTTATGAAAGAAATTTTGGGGTCAGTTGGAGAATTTTGCATCTGGACTAGTGGATATTAGATAATATTATGAAATTAGTGTTCATTTTTTAGGTGTGATAACAGTATTATAAATATGGAAGAAAATGTCCTTAGAAGCTGTGTACTGAAATAAATTGTGATATCTGTCACCTTTCAAATGAATCTGGAAGGGGGGAAAAAAGGCTAAACTTGGTTGGAGGGTATATGCCAGTATTTATTTTGTTAATGTTCAAATTTTCAAATTTGTCATAATAAAAAAAAATGGGGGAAATGTTTCTAATTTTTCTGAGCAGAGACCCCTACTCTGGTTCCCATACAAGCCCCAAATATTTTTTGGCACAGTTTTTAATCCATGAATTTTCCAGGAACGCATCTAGTATATGAATCAAGAGAAGCTCTTAGCCGGTTTTGTTTGGAATTTAACCGAGTGATTCACCGTTCCATACACAACACTTCCAGTCACCTGCTCAGATAGCTGTCACACATTCACAGTGACAGGTGAAGCATCTGACTGTTTCATTCTGTCTTCCCGAGTGGTTGCATGGAGCATTTAATACTTCTTGCTGAAATACACAACATGTGTTATAAATGAATCCCCTTTTCCGTCTTCTTTATATTCTAGTTAAAATAATACTTCATCGTTTCTCAAAATTGTATGTGTACATAGCCAATGTTCCTCAAGAATTCCATTTTAGAATGATAAAAAGAGTCCTCACAAAGCTTTGTTATCAAAAGATGGTGTGACAGGGTAGAGAATTGCTTGGCTGAAGAATGGCCATAGTATACATCCTTCAGGGCAAAGCACACACGCATAACTTTTCTCCACTAAGCTTTGGACAGAAATCCCGTGGCAGCCCCAGAAAGAGGACATCCACGGGGGAGCCACCTGAGGTCAGCAGAGAAGCCTGACGCCCACATTGGATCCGGCCTCGGCATCAGCTAAAATCCCCACTCCCTTATGTTTGTGCGGGGAAAATAGAAAAGTTACCAAGAGACAGATATTTAAGACCCAGAAAGTTTTATTTGAGGGGTTTGCTTGGGTCTTTGTGAGAAGAAATTTGCACTGAGGCGCCTTTCTTTTTTATAGCATTTCAAGAGGTATGTGATAGCTCTGAGAGGGAGTACTAGAATTATCTTTTTCTGAACCCAACTTGGGATGTGGCTTGACAATGACTCATCTATGATTTAAGATGGTATTATGAAGAAAGTTTCACAATGGTACACAAATGAACCATATCTAGTTAGTCAGTTAATGAGTATTCTTCACTAAAAAAAAGAAAAGAAAATGTCACTACCGATCTTTGCAGAAAATATAGGACATGCTTGCTTTAAAACATTAAACATCAGATACAGAGGGACGGGGCGCCTGGCGAGCTCACTCAGTGGAGCATGTGACTCTTGATCTCAGGGTTGTGAGTTTGAGCCCCACATTGGGTGTAGAGATGACTTAAAAATAAAATCTTTACCAAAAAAATAACAGATACAGAGGGAAGAGATTTATTTATCGACTCATTCAACTAGCATTTATTAAACTCATTATAGGTGCCAGGCTCTGTACTAGGTGCAGAAGCTAAAACAATGAGAGGCAGTATCTGCCCTCAAGGAGTTTATAGTGTAATGGGAAAACAGGTAACACACAGCTAATAGTTAAAATAGTTAACACGCGTGCTGTGTGTGTTGGGATGGCAGGAACAGGCAAGGAGACAGACATGCTTGTTAAGAATCAGGCACGGAAAAAGGCATTGCAGAAAAGGTTGCTTTTGTGGAGAGAGATAAAAACAAAGCCCTCTGTGCAGCAAGGTCATCATAATAAGAAGAAGGTGAAAGACATAATCTCACCTCATAATGCAATGCCAGAGCTAGAGAATTGCTCATGGGAAGGCAGAAAGAAAATGCTGTATAGACAGATTCTGCTGGAAAGGTATCTAACAATACTAACTCAGGGCATAGGTCCTATGGACGTTAGGATTCTAACAAGTGCAGAGGATGACTGGTTTTGTCTATTCCTTTGTTTTCTGTCCAGGATCTGAACTTGCTTTCCAGGTGGGGGATCCCGAACCCCCGCTTTGTAGGGGTCTCGGCAGCCCCATCCCCCACCCTTCTCCCCACCCCCGCCAGCGAGGCTGTGGACACCTGACCTAGGTGCGGCTCGCCAGATGCTCCAACCCCCAGTTCTCACTCTTACTCGAGCACCTAAAGCACAGAGGCAGCTCGAATTCTGCTTTCAGTGACAATCTTCAGTGGTGACAGTTGCCGCTGCAGCGGCGGCAGTGTCCTAACCAGACTGTTTCTGCGGCACGACCTTGACGCTGCTCAGCTTGCACTGGCTCCTAGATGCATTCTGACCTTGTTCTTCGGCTTTCCCATCAATCTAAGCCTGTCTCGATACTCTTGCCAAGGGTGTACAGAGATAAGCAATTTTTTAGACGGGGGAGAACAGGTGAAGGTAAGCCAAGTGATTAATGAACAGAACGCGCTCCTCAGCCTTCAAGATAGACAAGATTGATGGGCAATCGTGGGGAAAAAGACGTGCAGAGAACGGTGAGAAGTAGAATCAATGTGAGACAATTTAAGAGACAAAATCTGTACGGAGGACCACTGGAAGCCCAAGGAAAATACTGACGGAGGAATACTGGGGGTGGGGAAGTCACACCAACAGCACAAGGCCAATGTGCACAGAGAAAGCTAGGAAACTCTCCTAGAAAAAGATGAAGACGTATCAACTGATGCAGAACAGGTGACAACAAAGTCTGGATAAATCCAGAATAGCTCACCAAAAAAAAAAAAAAAAAAAAAAAAAGGTGGAAGAATTTACTCAGATATGTTGATAAGAAAAGAATAAGGAAGAAAGACATATTAAAGAGCCATCCAGGTAAATTTTTTTGTAGCTTTGTGTTAAAAAAAAAAAATTGTGTCCGCTATAGATTTAATACTGGAATGTAGAAAAAAATTAGGGAAAATTATCCACCATCCTATTAAGCCTAACATAACCTTATTAGCATGTTGGCAGGTCCTTTTTTTTATTGCACAGGATTTTCTTTTAACTTGGTGTTAATTTTGTATCCTGATTTTTCATTTTCTATTATGATATCGACAGTTTATCTGCTGGCTCCTCAAGTCTTGATTAATGCAAATTTTAATGGTGGCATAATTGATAAAAAGGAGATAACTAACCTTTGTTTTAGATGGTGTGTGTGTATGTGTGTGTGTGTCTAGAACTTACTGTGTGCTTACTATGTAATTAGGGCTCTGCATGCATTTTCTCTAATCCTCAAACAATCCCATATGTCAAACATACAGTCACCCCTAACAAGTTCAGAGAAGTTCAGGGGTCTGCCACAAGGAGGCGATAAAGTCAGGTCTGCAGACAGGTTTATCCATTCCCAAGCCCGTGTCTTTTCCACCACTCTGCGGTACTTCCCAGTTAGTTGTTGCCAAATTCCTGTGACCTTGAATAATATTGGGACTAATGTTGATAGTTTCCCCCTTAGCTTGAATTGATTCCCAAGAATAGCTACCCAGAAACATAATGATTAGGTCATCAGAATATTTTTGCATCTTGATACATCTGGCCAAATGGCTTTCCAAAAGGTGGAATGTTGTTTATAGTGTTGTTGCTAATGAGTAAGAGTATTTCAGTACACCCTTGCCTGATACTGATTGTTTACTTAATTTAATAGTAAAATTTTCTTCATTCTGGCAGAGGTTTTTGATAGGGTTCAGTAAAGATAAATGACAAATTACATAATACAAAGATGTTTCATTCTAAAATGATTTCAGTATGGTAGCATATCAAGAGTCCTAATCAATCCCCATTTCCCCTTCTTCTCTGCCAGCAGAACCCCAATGTCCTTCAAGCATGCACATTCCTCTACAAGACCTCTGGGCCCAACTGAACTTCATGGGGGTAAATATTAATTAGCTTAACTCACTTATGACACTTCCTTCCATTCCCTTACTAGTGACAGACTTAGGAAATGACATATGACCCTATTCTGACCAGTGAGCAGGGAAGGATTCTGGGGAACAGCTTCTTTGCCATTGTCCCCATTTCTGCCACTGGACCTTAGCCAACGTGAGGATCGGATGCCTGGAACCACTGTCGCTATTTCGAAATCTTGAGGGGAGCTAAGTGACACACTGAGATTGGCAGGTCAGAAAGGTGGGTAGAATGTGGGTCCTTAATGATATTACAGAGCCACTTAACTGACTCTCAGCAGAATGCCCCTCCATCTAGACCTCTTGATTAATGTGATAAAAAAAATCCGTATTGTTTAAGCCTGTTGGGTCTGGGTTTTCTGATCCTTTCCTGTTCTTTGCAGCAGATGACACCCTGTCTGATAGGAGGAGTCGTGAGTCAGAGGCCTTCCATATGTTGGACTGTAGTGTCTCAAGTGTCAGTGTTGGCCCATCAATGAAGACTGTAGTGGAAACTGGCAGAGCAACACAAGATCCCAGGACAGCAATCAGATGAGGCAATGTGCAATGAGTTTACTCTCTTTGGCAAACTGCAATTTGCCAAGATAAGGTGGAAGTCACCCCACCTGGCAAACCCAAGCCAACGGAAGACTTGACAAGACCAGGCATGATTTCCTTCTTAAAACAAAGTGAGTCCCTTGTCAGCATCCAAGGTGTGAGAACTGTGATCCCTAAAAAAAGAATAGAATGAGGAGGGAATTCTAGGAGGAGCAAAGTGGAATCTCATAGTGAATGAGAAGAGATCAGAAAATAGAGCTCACACACAGTCAAGGTCGTTCAGAGGTCAGGTGTCAGCTCTGGAGTTTACTGTCAACTTCCTCTCTAGGGGCTTCAGTTTGCTCAGTTGTAAACTGAGGAGGCTGCACTAAGTGATTGTTCAAATTCATTTTAGTTCCAAAGTTAAACGATTGGTTCTACCAATGTTGAGAAGGATAAAGTCGATGGCCATGCAGCATTTACTTATATATATTACTCTGATTACAGGTATCATGAACACTAGAAAAAGTGTGAGCCACAGTGGTAAAGAGAGGATGCTCTGGGATCATACAAACCTGGATTCAAATACCACTGAGACATATGATGTTGGATAAGTCGCAGAATTTCCCAAAAACTTGGTTTCCTCTCCTGTTGTCTGAGGATAATAAAACAATTCCTTTAAAGGGCCGCTGTAAGGATTCAATGAGCTAAAGCATGTAAAAAAGCTTAACCCTTGGTAAGTACTCAATAAACTTCCTTGTTATTTATAATAACAATAATAACCAACATTTATAGGCACACTACAGTTCAGGAAGCCAGGATAGTACTTGGATCTCCTAACTCTCTTTTGTGTTCTTTTTCATATAACATACCATCTTCCAAGGTCAAGTTGAGTAGTATCAGACTCCTAAAATGTAAGAAAATGAGAACAAAATATGTAGAGAGAGCCGCAGTGTAGCTAATATGCATCATACCGTAATCGTGGGTAAACCATAACACCGCACCATACTCTTTTCCATAAAGCTGCTGATCTTTGCCCCTCCGCTTTCATCTGACCCCCGACCCTGTAGAACAAGGAGGCAGTCTAGTAGATTCCTACGCCTCAGTGAGATTGGCTCTCCCCAAACCAGCATAGTAATGCTCTCCTCAGTGAGACTGGCTCTGCCCAAACCAGCGTAGTAATGCTCTCCTCAGTGAGATTGGCTCTACCCAAACCAGCGTAGTAATGCTCTCCTCCGTTCTATGAAATGTCAGTCATGAGCCTTGAGAGGAAAAGAGGACAGTCGTGGTTTGGGCTGGTGGTTGGTGGAGTCAACTCAACTTCTCTCCAGCAAGAGGAGCCAAGTGGGAAATCTGTACCCAACACAGAGCCCTCCCTTGAATTCAAACTCAGTGTTCAAATGTACACTGTTCTCAGGGTAGGAAAGAGTGTAAGAAAAAAACTTATCTAAAAATAGAAAAGGAAGCCATTAAAAGTCTAGCAGAAGATGGAGCAGTAAGAGATAACACAACAGGAAGGAAGGGAGCAAGTGGGTGGGCTCACGGAGCCCAGGAGTGCCGGCGTCCAGGGAACAGACTCGAAAGAAAAGCGTGTTACGTCTGGCTGAGACAATTACAGTCAGACTCTCCTTACTGAGTCTGGATTTTTTGTTGTTGTTTATTTTTACAGAACAACAGCCAACACAGCCTATTCATGTATCCGGGCTACCGTTCAGATATTGAAAATGGTGAGAAAACTCATGGAAGATTTCTTTGATTCCACTTGGCAGTTGTTATCTGAAGGTCATAATAACCTTCCAGATGGAGAAGAATAAAAAGCTAGAGAGACAAAGATATAATCAAAAGGAACACAGGGAGCACTCAAGAGTGGCCTGGAACTCCCCCCTTTGCTTCTTAGCAAAACTCTGAAATTCTCCATGTGTAAAAGGGCACACAGAAAGGAGAGGTTTTAAGACTGAAGCTGAGGATGCTAGGAGACACAGTTCAAGCTCCCAAATTGGAAATTACTGTAGTTTAAGGAGAATCTGAAATAACAAACTATGCTCTCAAACTAAATGTGGGCACCTGGGTGGCTCAGTCAGTGAAGCATCTGCCTTCAGCTCGGGTCATAATCTCAGGGTCGTGGGATCGAGTCCTGCATCGGGCTCTCTGCTCAGCGGGGAGTCTGCTTCTCCCTCTGCCCTTCACCTCTGTTGTGCTCTCTCTCTCATACTCTCTCTCTCAAATAAATAGATAAATAAATCTTTAATAAAAGAACTCATAAATGGAAAAGAAAGAAATTCCTAGACACCCTGCTTGAGATCAGAGAGGGGGCCCAAAAACCAGAGTCTCAGTGATGCCTTGAGTAAGATCTAGAAATCCCAGTATCTCAGAGGGATCCACATCATGTGAAAGAGGATGAGTGGAGGGAATCAGGGTCACAAGACATTAACAACAGTAATTAAGACTCTTTAGAGCAGATACTCGAATTTTTTAAGACAAGCAATGTTTAGCTGATGGGAAATTTAGATGTACAGCTTTAAGAAAAAGGAGATCCCCTTTACCAAGAAGAAGAGGAGGATATATAGTTTAGGTGAACAGGAGAAAAACACAACAAATTCTCTAAAAAAGAAAAAAATCAACATTACATTTTTAATTTTAGAAATCTTTCGCATTCATTTTGGTCTAAGTGAGCAGTGGATGACTAGCCAGAATGAAAATATATTATGAGTGGAAAATAAGCAAAATAAGCAAAAGTTAATGGAAAAGTTACTAGAAATTCTTGACTTCCAAAGAGGCCATGTTCCAAGTCCATTGTCCTAGACCACAAACAAAAGGGTGTGTTTTAAACAGCAACTAGGTTCTCTTTCCCATGCAGCACTCAGAGTTCATGAACAGACCACACTGGCTGAGGCTTGAAAAGATTAAAAACAAACAAACAAATAAAAATGAAAAACACACAGAAATGGTGGTGGGACCTGAAGGGGTACGTGTACCCCAATGTTTATAGCAGCAATGTCCACAATAGCCAAACTGTGGAAAGAGCCAAGATGCCCATCGACAGATGAATGGATAAAGAAGATGTGGTATATATACACAATGGAATATTATGCAGCCATCAAAAGGAATGAGATCTTGCCATTTGCAACGACGTGGATGGAACTGGAGGGTGTTATGCTGATTGACTTATTTCACTCAGCAT
>NW_027397088.1:16022004-16022587 GCF_003265705.2 Callorhinus ursinus | reverse complement strand
TTTCTTTCCCTTTCTTTTCCCCTGGTTTCAGGTCTTTTCTGATTTGTGTACAGTCTATTTGCTGGGGACGTTGTAAACCTGTTAGCATTTTGTTCTCTCATTCATCTATTCTCCTCTGGACAAAATGACAAGAAAAAAATCACCTCAGCAAAAAGAACAAGAGGTAGTACCGTCAGCCAGGGACCTACTCAATACGGACATTAGTACAATGTCGGACCTAGAGTTCAGAATCATGACTTTAAAGATACTAGCTGGGCTTGAAAAAAGCGTGGAAGTTATTAGAGAAACCCTTTCTGGAGAAATAAAAGAACTAAAATCTAACCAAGTCGAAATCAAAAAGGCTATTGATGAGGTGCAATCAAAAATGGGGGCACTCATCGACAGATGAATGGGTAAAGAAGATGTGGTATATATACACAATGGAATATTATGCAGCCATCAAAAGGAATGAGATCTTGCCATTTGCAACGACGTGGATGGAACTGGAGGGTGTTATGCTGAGTGAAATAAGTCAATCAGAGAAAGACATGTATCACATGACCTCACTGATATGAGGAATTCTTAATCTCAGGAAACAAACTGA
>NW_027397088.1:16019971-16021904 GCF_003265705.2 Callorhinus ursinus | reverse complement strand
GCTGTGAATTGTGCAAGACTGTTGAATCACAGATCTGTACTTCTGAAACAAATAACGCAACATATTTTAAGAAAAAAGAAAAAGAAGAAGATAACAGGAGAGGAAGAAAAGGGGAGTATGTCAGAGGGGGAGATGAACCATGAGAGATGATGGACTCTGAAAAACAAACTGAGGGTTCTAGAGGGGAGGGGGGAGGGGGATGGGTTATCCTGGTGATGGGTATTGAGGAGGGCACGTTCTGCATGGAGCACTGGGTGTTCTGAACAAACAATGAATCATGGAACACTGCACCAAAAACTAATGATGTAATATATGGTGATTAACATAACAATAAAAAAATTTAAAAAAAAATGGGGGCACTAATTGCTAGGATAAATGGGGCAGAAGAGAGAATCAGTGATATAGAAGACCAAATGGTGGAAAATAAAGAGGCTGAGAAAAAGAGGGAGAAACAACTACAGGATCACGAGGGCAGAATTTGAGAGATAAGTGATATGATAAGATGAAACCACATTAGAATAATTGGGATCCCAGAAGAAGAAGAAAGAGAGAGAGGGGCAGAAGGTGTATTGGAGCAAATAATAGCAGAGAACTTCCCTAATGTGAGGAAGGAAACAGGCATCAAAATCCAGGAGGCACAGAGAACCCCTCTCAAAATCAATACTAATAGGTCAACACCCCGACATCTAATAGTAAAACTTACGAGTCTCAGAGACAAAGAGAAAATCCTGAAAGCAGCTCGGGAGAAGAGATATGTAACCTACAATGGTAGAAACATTAGATTGGCAACAGACCTATCCACAGAGACCTGGCAGGCCAGAAAGGACTGGCAAGATATCTTCAGAGCACTAAATGAGAAAAATATGCAGCCTAGAATACTATATCCAGCTAGGCTGTCATTGAAAATAGAAGGAGAGATAAAAAGCTTCCAGAACAAACAAAAACTAAAGGAATTTGCAAACACGAAACCAGCCCTCCAAGAAATATTGAAAGGGGTCCTCCAAGCAAAGAGAGAGCCTAAAAGCAGCAAAGATCAGAAAGGAACACAGACAACATACAGTAACAGTCACCTTACAGGCAATACAATGGCACTAAATTCCTACCTTTCAATAGTCACCCTGAATGTAAATGGGCTAAATGCCCCAATCAAAAGACACAGGCTATCAGATTGAATTAAAAAACAAGACCCATCCATATGCTGTCTGCAAGAGACTCATTTTAGACCCAAAGACACCCCCAGATTGAAAGTGAGGGGGTGGAAAACCATTTACCATGCTAATGGACACCAAAAGAAAGCTGGGGTGGCAATCCTTATATCAGACAAACTAGATTTTAAAACAAAGACTGTAATAAGAGATGAGGAAGGACACTACATCCTACTTAAAGGGTCTATCCAACAAGAAGATCTAACAATTGTAAATATCTATGCCCCGAACATGGGAGCAGCCAATTATATAAGGCAATTAATAACAAAAGCAAAGAAACACATTGACAACAATACAATAATAGTGGGGGACTTTAACACCCCCCTGACTGAAATGGACAGATCATCTAAGCAAAAGATCAACAAGGAAATAAAGACTTTAAATGACACACTGGACCAAATGGACTTCACAGACATATTCAGAACATTCCATCCCAAAGCAACGGAATACACATTCTTCTCTAGTGCCCATGGAACATTCTCCAGAATTGATCACATCCTAGGTCACAAATCAGGTCTCAACCGGTACCAAAAGATTGGGATCATTCCCTGCATATTTTCAGACCACAATGCTTTGAAACTAGAACTCAATCACAAGAGGAAAGTCGGAAAGAACTCAAATACATGGAGGCTAAAGAGCATCCTACTAAAGAATGAATGGGTCAACCAGGAAATTAAAGAAGAATTAAAAAAATTCATGGAAACCAATGAAAATGAAAACACAACTGT
>NW_027397088.1:16012999-16019571 GCF_003265705.2 Callorhinus ursinus | reverse complement strand
CTTGCCATTTGCAACGACGTGGATGGAACTGGAGGGTGTTATGCTGAGTGAAATAAGTCAATCAGAGAAAGACATGTATCACATGACCTCACTGATATGAGGAATTCTTAATCTCAGGAAACAAACTGAGTGTTACTGGAGTGGTTGGGGGTGGGAGGGATGGGGTGGCTGGGTGATAGACATTGGGGAGGGTATGTGCTATGGTGAGCACTGTGAATTGTGCAAGACTGTTGAATCACAGATCTGTACTTCTGAAACAAATAACGCAACATATTTTAAGAAAAAAGAAAAAGAAGAAGATAACAGGAGAGGAAGAAAAGGGGAGTATGTCAGAGGGGGAGACGAACCATGAGAGATGATGGACTCTGAAAAACAAACTGAGGGTTCTAGAGGGGAGAGGGGGAGGGGGATGGGTTATCCTGGTGATGGGTATTGAGGAGGGCACGTTCTGCATGGAGCACTGGGTGTTATGAACAAACAATGAATCATGGAACACTGCACCAAAAACTAATGATGTAATATATGGTGATTAACATAACAATAAAAAATTTAAAAAAAAAAGAAAGAAATGGTGGTGGGATGAGGATTTTGGCCATGATGGAAGCAAACACCTGTGCTAATCCCGAATGCAAGATCAGGGCGTTGCCAGGATCAGTGGCCAGGTTTAAGGATCCCACTGTGAAATTGAAGCTGCAAAGCAAGGGTGATCTGAAGCTATGGTTGGAGATTTGGGAGATTTTTCTGAATTCTGGAAAAAATAAAGACTTGATCCCAAAGACCACAAGCGTCCCTCTGAGAAATGTCACTGTCAGACCTTAAGATGCTGCTGTGCAGCAAACAAAGCATCCCTTATCCCGCCTGGAAAATGTGCTTTCACAAGAAAAATGCATCTGAGCTCCAGGTGGAGGGTTCCAAATCAGAAGCTGCGGAAAACCATGATTGGAACCTGGGATAGAACATGAAGGAGCCTTAAAAACATTAGGGTCCACCTCTCTCATGTTCGAGGAGAGAAAATGGAGGTGGGGATGGGTAGCGCTCACACAGATGGGACCAGAATGCAGGGCTGTATGAGAGACCAGTTAAATAAATTCATCAGGAAAAGTCCTCACCAACGTCTACAGGGAGAATTTCCTGCTCCTCCCCTCCCCCTCATATACCTCTACCTCAGCATTTACCAACTGTAGCCAAATAAACCCCCACCATGCCTTCCTCTCTGTCTCTTCCACATCCCCCGCCCATGGTCTTCAGGATGAAGACTATGTTTCACTTGTCCCTTTCACCCCAGACTGTAATATAAAAGGCTTAATATTGATGTTCATAGTTAAGAGTCAGTAATTATTTAGGGAATGAACTAATGAACGCCAAAAATGTAGACAGGAGGGTGGATAGCCACATTGAAGGATGACACCCGGAGTGCCTCCAGGACTCCAGACCAGACAAGGTGATAATCGAATGATCGTCTGTGCTGGTCAGACCACTTATAATGATGGAGCACACACTGGCGCAGAAAAACTCAGTACCTGGCACATAACAGGAGCTTCACAGATACTCGTTGCTGGCTTGGTTTTGTTCCTTGGCCATGATGCTTCCTGACTTGGCCTTTTATGCCATTGACCAAACTCTGCAACTAGCACTACCTTAGCATTACCTTATTGCGGATCTGCCTTCAGAAACCACAGCTCTGTGGGAGCAGAAAATGAATATTCATTCTTGCTTGGAGAGTCAGCAAGGGAGGGAGAAGGGGAAGAGGTGGAACCAGATGCCTTTCAAGACTCCTTACAACTAATCAGCAACAAATTCCATATGACCCTGTCTCTACCTATTGATTCAGAAAGAAAATCAACATCCTATGTCATTATCTGTGCCCTAAATTGACTTCAATCACTATCAGCAGTGCCCCCCACATACATACACCTGCTGCCCCTTCTTGGCAGCCATGCCCCAGCAAAGACATGGATCTCAGGCATCCACAGGTCTTACCCATCACCCTGACTGGCCACAGCCAATTGGAATAGGGGTGGCACTCTATCTAAGGACGGTCTATTTATAAGCTGACCAGCAACCCATGGCATGGTCCAGTATGGTCATTAGGCTGGTCAGTGAGGTTCTCCCTTAGGAATGTGAAGAATCTGAAGCTGAGGGACTATTTTGAGGTAGAAGAGCAGCCATGATGCACCATTCTCGGGGCAAAATTTTGAGGGAGAAGTTGCTAAAAAAACAAAACAAAACAGAGAACAGGAATAAAGAATAGGATACAGAGAACAGGGAGGAAGATAAGCCAGCTGGAAGAGAGAAACAGACTCAGGCCAAGAGCCACCGGGTCTCTTGCTGAAGTCCCTGGAACCACCTTCTGGGCTTCTGAGCACAGGTCTCCTTAAAATAAACATCTCCTTGCTTGAGGTGCACTGAATCTTTGCCACTAAAAGATCCTAATTAAAGCATGTTCTGATGGGGGGATGCATTTGTTTTCTCTTGCCACTGTTACAAATCACCATAAATTTGGGGCGCCTGGGTGGTTCAGTCAGTTAAGCGTCCGACTCTTAGTTTCAGCTCAGGTCATGAGATCAAGTACCATGTCGGGCTCTGCACTGAGCGTGGTGCCTGCTTAAGATTCTCTCTGTCCCTCTGCCCCTCCCCCTGCTCTCTCTTTCTCTCTCTCAAAAACAAAACAAAACAAAACAAATCACCATAAATTTAGTGGTTGGTCTAAAGCAATACAAATTTATGATCTTACAGTTCTGGAGGTCTCAATTCCCAAATGGCTTTCCCTGAGCTAAAATCAAGATGTTGAAGGATTGCATTACCTCTGGAAGCTACAGGGGAGAATTTGCTTTCTTGCCTTTTCCAATTTCTAGAGAATCTCCATATACCTTGGTTCATGGCCACTAACGTCTCCTTCTGTGACTCTCCTGCCTCCCTCTTTCCCTTACAAGAATCTTCACAATTACACTGGGCCCACCCAGGTGATCCAGGTTAACCTCCCCATCTCAAGGTCTTTAACCTAAATTATATTTGCAAAATTCTCTTTGCCACATAAAGCAACATAGTCACAGGTTCTAGGAATTAGGATGTGGACATCATGGGGGACCATTATTCTGCCTACCACAGGGAACAAGGGTGGTCCGCTAAAGATAGCAAAGTAGACTGAGCCCTCAAAATATCCACAAAACCATAAGTCAGCTAACAGAGAGATAGTTACATTTTAAATGCTTTGAAAGGGAAGGAACCAAACTGGCAAACAAACAGGCAAACCCCCTTCTCACGAATATCCGATCAAGAGCAGAGCTTCCTCCACATTCTCAACGCTGGTTTCCACGCCTGACATGACCACAGGCGTTCCTGGGAGTGTGGGCTTAATTTGAAACGCATGGTGAGAATCTCACCCTCACTGGAACACCTTCCTACTAGTATTGCAATGAATAAACAAGCTGTTGAGAGTGAGGCCGAGCAGAACTGTAGAAGGGATTGGTAGAGACCCACCTTTGATTTGGGTCCTTCCTCACTACTGAAATTTATTTAGCTCTATTTCGCTCAGAAGATCCTGTTGACGGCCCAGATGCACACTGCTGGGTAATTACAGGGCACTAAGAAATGACATGATGGGAAGAGAGGAGAATAAATGATACGATTATAAATAATGCCCAGGAGCAGCGCTGGCTGACCCGTCTCACAGAGCTGCATTGTCACACCTGTGCAGGACAAGGAGCGAGAGGCCAAGAAAGACACGAGGCCCTGTCCCATTCTAGTCCCATCCTTTCTAGCTCGAGTTCCAGCTTCTTGTCTGCTGCGGAAGGAACGTCAGGGGCCTTCTGTCGTATTTAGCTGGAAAGGAGCCCTACGGGCCTGGCATTTCATGGAAACCAGTTGTTTAAGAAGCAGAGATGCTTACCAAAAAAAAAAAAAAAAAAAAAAAAAACCTTTGTTGCATTCAGTTTTTCCAAAAATATGTAAGTGCCAGGCACCAAGCGTAGCATCTTCAGAAACCAGTGACTGATTTTCCAAATGCATCCAGTAGGAGTCAGATGCTTACCCCCACTCTTGGTTTAGAGGAACCCAAAAGAGATTCTGTAGCAAGGATTCCACACCCATTTGTAAAGGACATGAAGTCAGTGTGATTCAAACATTTTGATTCCCTCCAATGTGATATGGAGCAATGATGTTTCAGACATGGTCCGAGGGCTTTAGGACTCCCTCTAACACAGCCTCAATGGGATCTACATTTGGCTAAATCTAGATCGCTAGAAAATCAGAGCTTTTCCTCTGAGTTAGGAGGTCAGAGCTCTTTGAGCTTTCTATGTGGGCATTTGTGGGTTACGGGGACCCAATGTTAAACACCAAAGAGTCAAAGATAGGGAAATGACTTCCATCTTCAGGGTTTCCCGGACAACCAACAATCGACAGAGGCCAAGTACAGAGTCTACATGGCACAATTTCCATCTGTTTCCGTTTCTTTATGAACTCTGCTGTCCTGGCGCCCCTCACATAAGGTGCCCTGTTTTCCATTATGATTAGTTTGGATGATGCAATGATAAGAAAGCTTGTTGTGTAGCAAATGAGATTAGAAAGGCAAGAGAAAGAGCAAAAGGTTGTCACTTCTCACCTGTTGAAATAACCTATGACAGTTTTTTTTCTTTTAAGGTTTTATTTATTTGTTTGTTTATTTGTTTATTTGCCAGAGAGAGAGAGAACACAAGCAGAAGAGGTGGCAGGCAGAGGGAGAAGCAGGCTCTCCACTGAGTGAAGAGCCTGATGCGGGACTCGATCCCAGGACCCTGGGATCATGACCTAAGCTGAAGGCAGATGCTTAACGAACTGGGCCACCCAGGTGCCCCCCTACGACAGTTTCTAATATAAAGGACAGCTTGTGTAACCCATTGGAGCCGGGAGCTGGGCTAACTCCATTCTCGTAGGTGGTTTTCACAGAGTCGGGAAGAAGGAAGCTAAAAAGGAGCAAGCACGCTCTCTGCTCCCAGATGGATTTATTCCGACAAGGAGGCCATATGAGAAAGGAATGAATGCATATAGTACAACCCTAAATAGGAGCACAGTGGGACGGAGATTCTATAATGGGCGGCTGCCTAGAAATATTGATGCTGAGGAGCAGAGAGGCTTAGAAAGCAGAAAGAAAAGATACTTCTGCTCTCTGATCTGATTTCAGATTTTGGGTCTTCAGTGAAAAAACAGAGGCACAGCCCTTATGAAATGGCCTCTAGAAAACCAAAGTAGGACTAGTTTGAAGTAGAAGTACTCTGTGTTGCTCTGAGAATTACAAATACCACTGTAACATGAACTAAAGATTATAGAGAAGGAAGAGGAAATTGTTTTCCCATCAATTTCAGTAGGCAGAACAGTGACTCCCCCAAGGATTTCCACGTTCTGTACCCCAGAACCTATGAACCTGTTAGGTTACGTGGGCAAGGGTAATTCACATTGCAGGTAACATTGAGATGAAGAGATTATCTTGGATTATCTGAATGGGCCCAAGGTCATCACAATGTTTTTTAAAGTGGGGGAGGAAGACAGAAAGAGGGATTCAGGAGCACAGCCCTGTGAACCCCTTGATCTTAACCACATAGGATCTATTTCAAATGGACTTCTGACCTTCAGAATTGTAAGATGACAAATCTGTTTTGTCTTTAGCCAGTAAATTTCTGGTCAGTTTTCCAGCAGGTATAGGAAACACACACCTGCCAGGTGAGTAAAGGATCGTTACAGGTGTCTGACTAGTCTCAATGAGTACTACATATATACTTCGTACTCTCCTCTGGGCATGAAGTTTTTGAGGAACTTTAAGTCCTAAGCAACTGTTAGAAGGAAAGGAAACGTTTTCAGATTCCTTGATCTTCATACCTTGACTGTGAAGCTGGGGGAGTCTGAGCCACGTGGAGGGACCACTCTTAACGGAGCTCAGGAATCAACGTCTGACCTCCAACAAGGTGCAGGCACCTCCGCTGAGGATGGCATATTCATGATGAAGAGACTTTTGTAACATTGTGGTCTCTGTCTGAGAAAGATCTCAGATGTGCCAATTTGTTGTTTCAATAGAATTTGGCATATGAAAGTCACGGTATGGCAGATGCTGTTGGAGGTAAACCCAAAGGTCATTCCCCCAATCCTCCTTGCTAAGAGACCCTTTGTTTTGTTTAGGTATCCACCTCTCTCCCCAGTAAGATTCGGGGTCAAATGGTGACTGATCTAAGCCAATCACAGTGGTCACCTTTGCCCAGGACTCTCATCATGGGCATGTGATGCAGTTCTGGCGAATGAGCTATAAAGGGAAGTCAGCTTGCTGTGAAATGAGACTCATGGAAGAAAAGAGACTCTTTCTGCCTCTGGGTGTTACTGTGATGAAGAGGTGATTTCTGGAGTTTCAAGCCATCATCTCTAGACCATGGAGTCATGAGGCTGAGAGCAAGGCCATTTGTCAAGGATCGAAGGGTGGAAAGACAGAAAGAAACTGGATCCCTGGTGATGCCAAAGTCCCCAGGTTAACCAATTCCAGAGCTGCCCTACTTGGATCTTCTTTTTCTTTCTTTCTTTCTTTCTTTCTTTCTTTCTTTCTTTCTTTCTTT
>NW_027397088.1:15858091-16012989 GCF_003265705.2 Callorhinus ursinus | reverse complement strand
TTTCTTTCTTTCTTTCTTTCTAGTATGTTCCATGCCCATCATGGCACCCAACATGGGACTTGAACTCATGACCTTGAGATCAAGACCTGAGCCGAGATTGAGAGTCAGATCTTTAACCAACTGAGCCACCCAGGTGCCCCACCTAGTTGGGTTTTCTTATTTATGAAATTATGAATCCCTTAGTTTTTCTGTTGGTTGCAGCTGAAAGTATCCCACCTGATGAACAGATGGCTAATTAACATCCTTAAAACATAAAAGTTAATGAGAAAAAGATGTCTATTTTAAGATTTTAAAAATTAAGCAAAAGAAAAGAACAAATAACGGCCAAATGAAGAAAAACAACTAGACAGTAAACATTTAAAGAAGCATTCAATTTACTAATCACCAACCAAATGTCAATAAAAATAACCAGATACTATTTGTTGCCTCCAAATTGACAAAATCCTTTTTTCAACAATGGTATTTAATATTGTTGATGGCTCAGAGAAGTAGGCGTTTCTGCTGGAAATGTAAATGGACCCATCCTTTCTGAAAAACAATTTAGTCACACGTTATTACAGAGAAAATCCCTATTGGCTGGATCAGAGGTTGGAATATCGCCGGCAACACTGTTCTCCCTGATATTTGTTTAAATTCTCTGATTTGCTGGGGAGGCCAGAAGCTCTCTTGGAATTATCCAGAAGTATGTCCTCATCTCAAGTTCAGACATGTTTGGTAAACTTACATGGGGTCATCTGAAATTTAGAGCAAAAACAGTGTCCTTGGAAGGGAATCTTCCCCAAGGAAGAAAAATCAGACAGACTTGTCAGGCAACAGGGTCTCCAAATGGAGGAGGTAGCCATTCGAGCACGTTGAAAGTAGACAAGCACGTGGACCTGTCCAGATCCAGCCACCTGGGATGTTCTAGGGAGAAAAAAATGCTACATTTGAAACCAGAGATCTTTAGTATAAAGATGGTAATAGCTCACACCCCAGGGTTCTCTGCAAGGGGGCCCCTCATCAGTATAGATTAGACAGGAGGGAAGGTGAGCACCCAGAGCAATGAGGAACAGCTCAGCAGCACACCCAGTGTGCACTGGTAGTGAATGTGCCCAGGTGTCTGAGGGATCACCAACCAAGGTGAGGCACCCTCTAGAAACCTCCTTAATATGCTCGAGAGGAAAAGGAAGCTGTACAGGGAACTCCAGTAATAGCAGCTATTCAAGAAAGAGGAGGGGCCCTCAGGCCAGTAAAAGCTGCCTTGGTGGGGGGGAGCGGATGTTGGATGTTGAATGTTGAGTTTATCGCCTTTTATATTTTGAAAATGCACATCAGTGCAAGTCTTCAGTACCATGGGTGTTTAGTACAAGACAGATCACCCCCCAGTTTAAAAATCCTTTGCCCACTGAGCCGACCTCCTCCTGGCTTGCAAATTCTGGCTGCTTCTTCAAAAGGTGCAGAGCTTGGGTGAGATCAGCAACAGGTGAGTCTCTTGATAGCCCTGGGAGGTCTTGCCACTAGAGCACTTCAAGACAGCTGCCTTCTTGTTCAATAGAGTTGCAGACGCTGCTTTGCTTTTAAGCTAAGGAAGGGGTGTTGATCTGCCTTGCGCCTCCGCAAGAAATGGTCCTTTTTGCCAGTATGGTTGGGTATCTTACTTAAGCCATTTTATTCTCCAGAGCACGCTGAGGATTATAAGTCTGTGACTTCACTTGTGTCCATATGCTGGAAAGACCTGAGCGACGTTCACCATGTCAGGAGACCTAAATCTTTTCATACCACGTGACCCAGCAGCTCTCCTTCGAGAAACATATCCTGATAACCAAGATTCACTCAAAGATCTTTGGACAAGAATATTCATCATAGCATTTTCATAATTGCAAAATATCAAACAAAAATGTTTAAGAATTAGAGAAGGGCTGGGGCTCCTGGGTGGCTCAGTCGTTAAGCGTCTGCCTTTGGCTCAGGTCATGCTCCCAGCGTCCTGCTCAGTGGGAAGCCTGCTTCTCCCTCTCTCACTCCCCCTGCTTGTGTTCCCTCTCTTGCTGTGTCTCTCTCTGTCAAATAAATTAAAAAAAATCATTAAAAAAAAAGAATTGGAGAAGGGCTAAGTAATTTATTATCGTCTTTTTCTAAAATTATGTTTCTAAAAAGTACTTAACATGGGAAAATGTTACAAATTAACCAAGGAACGATTAATACAAAGAACTCAATGAGCCTACTCTGTTTTTTAAAAAAATGGAAAAAAGACTGGAAGGTAATACGCTCAAATTTTGCATAATAATTAACTCAGGGTTCTGAAATGATATAGGATTTTACTTTTCGTTCTCTTAAGGGAGGGTTTATTTTTCATTTTTTAGGTTTTGCAATCATTTTACCATGAATGTGAATTGCTTTTGTGACCAATAAAGTTATAATACAGTTATGAGAATGCTATGCTAATGAATTTGAAAACTATTCAAAATCTGGTATTTCGTTTATTTTTTTTAATTTTATTTTAATTCCAGGATAGTTAACATATGGTGTTATATAAGTTTCGGGTGTACAATGTAATGATTCAACAATCCTATACATTTCTCTGTGCTCATCATGATAAATATGCTCTTAATCCCCATCGCCTACTGCGCCCATCCCCCTCTCCACCCCTTTAGTAATCGTGTTTGTTCTCTAGAGTTAAGTGTGTTTCTTGGTTTGCCTCCCTCTCTCTTTTTATCCCCTTCTATGTTCATCTGTTTTGTTTCTTAAATTCCACATATGAGTGAAATCACATGGTATTTGTCTTTCTCTGACTTATTTCACTTAACATTATATTCTCTAGCTCCACCCATGTTGTTACAAATGGCACGATTTCATTATTTTTATGGCTGAGTAATATTCCATTATATATATATATAGAGAGAGAGATAGGTAGATAGATAGATAAATACAGATATATATCATCTTTATCCACCCATCTATCGATGGACACTTGGGCTGCTTCCATAATTTGGCTTGTAGATAATACTACTATAAACATAGGGGTACCTATATCTTTTCAAATTAGTGTTTTCATATTCTTTGGGTAAATACCCAGTAGTTGAAAGCTCATCATTTTAAAAGAAAAAAAATAGAATAGTGATGAGTGTCCTGTTCAGAGAGCAGATTCACCTCTAAGTTCTTTTCTGTTACTCAATCTGCGAGACAATACTTAAGATGATTGCATTCTGAAGTAGGCTACTTTTAAGCTGTATTTCTTTGTAGGCACTTGGTACATTTCTCTATGATTTAAAATAGATGATTAGGTCTATGCTGGATGTATTCATTTGTTGTAAAATGTTCCTCAGAATTAGGATATTCAGTTTTAATAGAAAATGGAAATATTATTTCTCTTCTAATCTGTCATTTGTCTTCATTCATGTAAATACACGGTTTAAATATGCCTTTTTGCACTTAATGGATGTACAACTAGATTTTCAGAAATATTTTTAGAATACTAAAACTAAATACATAGGTAAAAATATTTAAGGAAGCAACTATCGTCCATTTCTTACATTCATTACAATAGCACCTCCCAAGAACAAATGAAATGTTTGGGGAAACCTGAAATGTGGTGTGGCAATGAAGAGGAGCTGTTTTTGGAGTTTGCCTTGGGTCCTCTGACCCATCCTATCCTCAGCTCCACTGGGCGCAGGCCTGGCGGGATGTGTGAGGTGACAGCCCAGAGGCTGCAGAAAGTGCCCTATCCGCCCCCCTTTCTACTCTGAGACTGCCTGCCACTGAGCTAAGCCCCTGTCTATCCAGCAGAGAGGAACTGAAGCACGCCAGAGGCTTAGGCGCTTGCCTCTTTTCTAGAAGTAAGGACGTTCAACCCCAAAGCCTTCCCCATCCCCTTCTCATCCCTGGATGTCTGGACCTGGTATGGATTCCTGATGGTCCCTAATGAGCCAGGCCTTCTGGCAACCCGAAGCCCATTGAGAAACATGAGAAACATGGGGCAAACCAATAGTTTCTCAGACTTCGCACTGAATTCACACTGTTTCACCTGCATCTTGCTCTTTCCCTCCTCTCTTACCAACATTCTCCCTGCCTGGCCTTCCACGTAGCCTCCCTCCCCCTTCCCTCCCTCTCTCCCCTTTCACACACGGACACACAAGCACACATGAATATGCTCATACATACACACATGTATACACACATGTATACACGCATGCACATACATTCATATAGACTGTGTGGGCACACGTGCATGTATGCATGTGTGTGCACATGTGTACATGTGCATGCATGCGTGTGTGTACGCGCAAAGACACGTATGTATATATGTGTATGTGTGTGCATACATATACACGACACACATATACACGCACACATATGCATGCACATGCATGTACACACATGCGTGCACATTTGTACATGCAGGCTTATATGCATATGTACATGCATGTGTGCACCCATGCATATATGCGCACATGTATACACATATATACATGCATACGTATATGCACACGTGTGTGTACATACACAATACACACACATGCGTGCACATATATATATATATATACACGTATACACATGTACACATGCATATACATACACCGGTGCTTTGAGAGTTGCCCATTATCAATTAATAAAAACCATTTATTTTTAAACTGATTGTCCCAGTTATTGCCTTCCACTTTAAGGTCTCCTCTTTTTAAGTATAAAATTCTTTTTTTTTTTTCAGATACCAATAAAATGCCCACAGGATAGTATAACTACTGTGGCCACTGATTGAGAATGCCAATATAAACCTATATACACCTATGGACACTCCCAGAGTCTTTGCTGTACCTCCAAGCCCCCAGCTACCACCACCAAGGTGCAGGGGTGGGACCTCTACTAGGGGCCACTCTGTCTCAACTCTGCCCAGGGCCCAGCAGAGCATTGGTAAGCTCCACACACACAAGAACTAGTATGCGGTGATGATGTGATCTGCTGCAGAGAGTGCCCAAGTCGAGTGTGCTATTAAATGTACAAGCTCAGTCCCCCAAGGACCCTGAAGCTGAGATTTATCCATATTGGTCCGATCATTCTTTTTGGTTCATTAACAATTCCCTTACAACAGCCTCTGTAACACACTCTGTAACTTGGGAAAGAGGGTTGGGGGACCATGTGGTGGTCACAGGGGCACTCTCCAATCGGGGGACCACCCTCTCTGTGACCCATCAGTCTCCCTGCTCTCACATACCTGAAACTCCCTCCACAGTCTACTTCCTTCCTGGCCAGGAACCCTGCCCTGAACTCCACTCTTCCCAGTTGTGCTTCTGTCCCTCTGCCTCATTCCTGCCAGCCCCCTCCCCTTTATGCCATATCCAGCTCCCTAGACCCCAACCTGTGGGGTTCATGGCCTCCCTGCAAAGGGGCTCAGTATCCAAAACTTTATTGGACTAGCACCTGACTTCCAGATCATCTATGGCCTCAGGTGCTGCCCCCAGACCAAACCCAGTGAATTAGGACCCTAGAATCTTGTAAACCTCTGAAGCAAGCTCAAGACACCTCCCCTCAGGAAAGGAAGTCCTGTAGCTGGGGTACTTGTCCAACTTCTCTCCCGTTCCCAGCTCATTTGAAGGGAGCAACTGGCTTCAGAGACACCCAGATTCCAATCCTAGCCTTGGCTACTTACTAGCGATACAATGTCGGGCAGGTACTTAACCCCTCTCCACTTACCTGCCTCATCTAAGAGGTGCCAATAACAACACCAGCTTTGCAAGATTGTTAGGGGGGATAAAAGTAATGTGTTCATTACAACACGTGACCTCCTTAATACCCAGCACACACACACACACACACACACACAAAGTAATGTGTTCAAATATGGCATCGGGCACAGAGTAGACAAACAAAATAAGGTCCCCACTACTATTATGCAGTCTCAGTATATCCTCTCCTGGCTCTTCCCAAAAGTTCTGGAAGACTCTAGCCAAAAAAAAACAAAACCAGAACCAAAACAAAACAAAAAACTGGCAATGATCGCAAACTGTGGTTCGGTTCCCAGACAGGCTCAGGCTCAGGCTTTACGCCTGCCTATGCTCTATTCCTGTAATTTCTCAATTTGGCCTCCTGCCCATCCTGTGTCCCCTCCCAATGCCTGCCTTTAGCAACACACACAAAACCCCAGGGGTATGCTGGAGCTGTTTGTACTGGCTAGCAAGAGTTGGCCATTAAATTTTCAGGAATGTTGCTCATCAGCTGAAATCAGCCATGGTAGGAATATTTACACCAGGGAAATTGGCAATCATTGCAAGTAAATCTGATCCCCCCCCACTCGCTGCCCTGTGCCCCCTATTGCAGATTTATGAGCCCACACTCTACCTAGCACCCACTCTTGAGCATCATTCGTCTATGCCACCCTCCCTTAAAGGGAGGGCATCATTCGTCTATGCCACGTTCCTCCTACCACCTCATTGCCCTTTACTAAGACCTCACCTCAGGAAAGACTCACAGGGGACTGTGTCTGGGCTCCAGGACCTTGTGACCCCAGTGTGGCATAAAAGGAATCCCAGATGTGGTACCATCCAGTAGAATAACACAAACTCTGGACATCCCAGAGGACTCTCTTTGTTTACTATCAAGTTCCCATACATCTGAGACAGCGCCTGTCAAAAAAGAGGCAATAGACCATTTCACACATTAATTATCTCAGATGGCAAACCTAATGGGAAGATTTCAGATGTTCTCCTACCAAATAAATAAGCCCTGTCAAGGCTCCATATAAAAGATTCCTGGAAAGATGAGAGTCTAAATGACAGTCCCCTAGTAATATTTTAATTGAGATGATGCCATGTGACAGAACGAATTCCATCCACGACTTCGCGTTGGCTCCCGTGTGACCTCTCCTCCCCATTTTTTGACAGATTTGTCTTGCTGAACATCTTGTGAAGAATGTGAAAAACATCCCTTTTTCTTCCCTCTGTCATGCTGTAATCTGAATCTCATGAATTTATTTTCCTTAAAATAACAGGTGCTGCATATTCTGATCATTTCTTGCTTCAATTATATTTGGTTTAACACTCCTCTTCTAAGTAGCTCTGCAGGTCTTCTCTCTCCTCCTCTCCTCCGTCAATGAAAGATTATGGCTTTGACCCTTAAGTTGACCATGGCCAGCAAAAGAGCAAAAGGATCAAGGATGCTGTTGTTTCCATGGGTATAAGTTCAGAGTATAGTTTTCTATTCTTGACACCGTCTTTAGTGCTTTTAAACCATGGAGGATAACTTAGAAAAGTCTTCTAAGATAGTCACAGATTTCAGATGGCTTAAGATAGGAATAGATGAACACTCCTGTCCATCCACAGTAATTCAGGTCACCAACGTTCGTGTAGCAGGTTATGTACTAAGGCCTCTGATAGGCTGTAAGGCTCTTGAGACGCCTCCCCTCAAAGACTTTGACTGTCTGCCTAGTAGGGGAGACAGATGGGCAAGCAGATAAACCCAACAGGGCCCCACATGGGCAGAGATACAGTACAAAGCACAGAGATGGACAGTGGTCAAGAAGATGGGATGCCCAAGTCAAGTGGGGAATGTATCCATTTCCTGTTGCCACTGTGATACATTCCCACAAACGTAAGAGCTTAACATCATACAGATTTATTCTCTTAAAGTTCCAGGGGAGAGAAGTCCCAAAGGAGTCTTACAGAGCTAAAATCAAAGTGTTGGCAGGGCTGGGCCCTTCTGAGGGCTCTGGGGGGAGAATCCATCCCTTTGACTCTTGCATCTTCTAGAGGCTGCCCGCATTCCCCGCCCCGTGGCCCCACCACTCCAGTGTCGGGCTCCATGCCTGCATCCCCTTCTCCTCTCTCATCTCCTGCCACCTCGGATAAGGAGCACTGTGATGACAGTGAGCCCACCCAGCCACCCAGGAGCACCTCCTCATCTCAAGACTTTTCACTTAATCCCAAGGGCAAGTCCCTTTGACCCAGGTAATGAATTCACAAGTTCTGGGAGGTTAGACATCAACATTCAAATGACCACAGGCAGGATGTGGGGAGCAGAATTCAGTGAAACTTCTTCCCGGGTGTCAAGTAGAGGATGGTGGAACCATTTGCTGTGTCCTGCCCAGGTCTTGCCACTCTCATACTGCGAATGGGACCTGCCACAGATAGCCAGCCTTCAGCCTCTGCCCTTCATAACTCTGGAGGAAGCTTCAGCCTCCAGCTCCCCCAAGATCACAGGGGTCTGTGAGTCTGGAGCTGCCCAGTGGTCCAAAGATGGGCTAGCAGTCCGCCTTAGCAGTGGGCCACCAACCACCCCCTTTCTGAGGTACTAGAGCTGAGGTACCAAGAGTTTCCCACTTTACACTGGAAAATAAGGAGAATAATTTTTAAATGGCTATCTGCTATTAATACTTGTTATTAACAGGTGATACTAAGTGATTTATATGGATTATCTCCTTTAATCCTTAAAAAATAACCTCTGTGGCAAATACTATCTTCATCCCATGTTCAAGATGAGGAAACTAAGGTGTATGAGGTTCATCCATTTGTCCAGCGCCGTTCCTTTAGCAAGAACTGTAGCTCAACCTTCAAACTAGCTTCCTTTGGTTCTAAAGCACGTGCTCTAATCACAACCCTGTTCTAGTGCCTACGTCAGCTGATTCCCAGTCTAGACGCCTATTCAGTAAATGATTAGAGGCAACAAAGTAGAAAAGATAAGAGCACAGATCCTGGACCTTAGCCACATGTAAACTTAGAAAATTGGGTCAATTGCTTAATTTCTATGTGTCTCAGTTTCTCATCTAGAAATTGGAGCTAAAAATATGACCCATTCAAGAGGGTTACAATGGGGATTATATGGGATGATATTGGTATTATGTACGTGGAACACAATAACCAATCATTGTTAGCCATTTTACTGTTATTTAACTGAATAAGCGTTGTTGTTGAGAGTAGAGAGTAGACACATCTTCTGTCCAGTGAGGACTGGACTAGGGAAAGGTGTTCTTTGACATGGAACCTTCGAGTGAGGTTGGTGATCAACATCTTGGTGCATAATCTAGGTCCAAAGAAATGTCCACTCTCCTGCAAAGGGTATGCAAGGGCCATCGCCACGGTAAAGGGCCTTCACCTGTCTGTTATATAGTGTCATCTTTCAGCTCTAAACTCCCTTCTACAATTTGCACAGGAAGACTGGGGTCAGAACTTGGCCAACTCTGTTTGTCCTCTGCCAGATGCCTCCCTGTTAGGCTCCAGCAGTTGGTGGCACTGGATGAAGGCTGGAAGACCATAGGAGAAGGACTTTCTATTCCTGTCTGCATCCCCCCAGGGACAGCCCTTCATCCCGGCACCAGCAGGTCGATCCTGGATGCAGGTGGCTCCAATTACAGGCTTCCGCTCACTGCCCCAGAACCTGGCTCCCAGGACCGTCACCCCTCCTCTGAGTGCCTACACCTGCCGGGAAGCACCCTCCCCAGAGACCTCAGTCCCCGCTCCCTGCTTCTGCTGTACCAGCTCCTGCCAGGCAATGTCCCTTCCTCAGAAGTCTGTCACTTCTATGGGTCCCCATCCAGACTTCCAGATCCTGGGGACCCCAACAGTTCCCCTTGTTCTCCCAGCCCTAGGGCTTCCACCCGCTTCCTGCAGAGACTCCGTGTTAATACTGTGTTACATCTGTGTTCTCTTCTCGCTTTTTCTGCCTCATCAACAGCTGTTTGATCAATTCCTTCGAGTAAATTCTCTCTATTAAAATAACTTGTGTGGATTCTGTTTCCTGACTAGATCCTGAATAATAATAATACACTCACACACACAACATACTTAGGTACAAACACTGCTCCTGGACATTTGTGTAGATATATGCTTTCTAGATGCAAACTCATAGCACTTCCCTCAACTTGTTACAGCCCTGCACCTGCTCCCTTGGCCCTTGTTGACACTCTGTCCTTTCCAGATTCTAAAATACTTCGTAAAGAACAAAGTGACAGAGTTCTAGATGATGCAGAGATCTTTTCCCTCTTATAAACATAAGCATCTGTTCGACGCTTCTATAGTCAAAAACTTATAGGCCAACTCTTTTTAACATCAGGCACTCGTGTTGGTAACATTTTTTTTTAAGATTTTATTTATTTGACAGAGAGAGAGAGACAGCAAAAGAGGGAACACAAGCAGCGGGAGTGGGAGAGGGAGAAGCAGGCTTCCCGCAGAGCAGGGAGCCCAATGTGGGGCTCGATCCCAGGACCCCGGGATCATGACCTGAGCCAAAGGCAGCCACTTAACAGCTGAGCCACCCAGGTGCCCCTGATGGTAACATTTGTTAATGACTTACTGGCTCAAGTGGGAAATGTTAAACAATTCAATGATAGAAAAAAATCCCTATTGAAATTGTCAATGAGTTTCTTCGTTTATCCAACATACAAGCATTTTCCAGTTGCTGCCCAACACTCTTCTAGATCCTTCTGATCCATGAAATAAGACAAACAAAGTCACAGCCCTTGCGGGGGAAAGGACAGGGGAATGAGGGATGGGGAAATGATGTGTGCACAGACCTGTGGCAGGGAAGACAGGTATGGGGGCGACTTCAGACAGGTAGAATAGAGGCTCCATGTGAGCGCTCTGGAGTCTAACCATCTGGTTTCAAATCCTGCCTTGGCCACTTACTGGCCAAATGACCTTGGGAAAGTTCCTAAACTTGTCTGTGCCTTCTGTTCCCTTTTTACAAAATGGGGATGATAATAAAGACCTTCTTCAAAGGGTTGCTAGGAAAATTTAAAAAGAGAACAAATAGCGCTTGCCACAGTGTGGGCTAGCTATTATTACTATCAACGTAAGTGGTAGCTATTGCTGCTAAAAACACCATCAGTACAGGCGTGCTCGAACGGCTCATTTGCCCTGGAAATCTGACTCATTAATCTGCCAGGGGACCCCAGAAGGGCCAAAGGCATTACCTGTTCCACCTGCCTGCTTCCCTTCCTCCGTGATAGGGTTGTTTATCGGAGTTAAGACATTTCCCTAATACGTGTGTTAAATCACCATTTGGTCATTTGATATCTAAATAATTCATTATGCAACAGTTTGCGGAAGAAATGAGAATTTTTATAGCGCATAGGAGCTTCTGCCTGGCCCTGGTGAAAGGTCAAAGCGTCCGAATAGCAGAAGGAACACAGAAAGGGGGGGCGAAGCGGCACTAGAAATGATTTTCTCCCACATGGCAGGGCCAGCCCCATGGATGTAGCCTGGGCTGCCATAGCATTTCACACAAGACTTATGAATCACACTGAGTACCTTCTTTGGGTCATTTACTTCCCTCTATCAATTACTAGCTGAGCCAGACACAGTCAGAATTTCAACCAAATTGCTTTCTCTGCCCCCCACCCACTGCAAAATCCTCATTGGCATCGTTATCAGGGACTGCTAGAGCTCCAGCCTTCCAGGGAGGGAGACAAAAAAAATGCCCACATCTTGAAAATAACCTTCCCAATTACATGTTTTCTCCATCCTGATGAGCCTGGCAGAATCATGAACCCCATCTCTGGATCTCATAAACAGTCTCATCAGAGCCAGAGACGGGCAGTAGCTCTCCTCGTCGTCGGCTTAGCGTCCCTAGCTTGCTGCTGAGCACTGCTTCTTGGGGTTCTTTATCATCTTAATTGCATCTTGCATGCCCACCTTTTCTGCTCCAGGAGCTCCAAGTATTAATCACCTCCCAAGTCACTTTGGGTAATGCTGAGTGCTTTATCTTTTGCTCTGCCACCAACACAGGGACATGGGAGGTCGCAGGCAGGCAAATGGCTTCCTCTTCAATCACAGCCTCCCTGAAGTCCTAACCACTCATGACCCTGGAGCAAAACTTCTGGCCCTTTCCTCTGGGTAGCCATTCTTCACTCTAGTGAGTTGCCTCCAAGGCCAAATTCATCAACGTCCATTGTAAAAATGACCAACCTGGCTGATGCTTTGTTAACCCTTTGCAGGCACCATCCACAGAAATGAATGAAAGCATCCATGGGCCAGTAGTTTCAAAAAGCATGAGTAGCATTAGCATTGCCTGGCTCTTGGAAATGCATGAATGTCAGCCCCGGTGCTGGTTTCTCCTGCTAAAGCAAGCTCTTTGAGGGGAGGGAGCACGTTTGTACACCAGCGTATAGCCAAATGTTTGGCATTTAATAAGTGAGTGAATCAAGGATGAATAAATGTGTTCAAAAATTCCACAGGCATTTGGCAGAGTTGTGTCTTGGAGCCCCTTCAGTTACCACATCCTCCCCTTACCCACCCCAAAACACCCCTTATTTGTTTGTGTACCTCTGAAATCTCTGTAAAGAATTGACTCAGACTTTCCTTTTTCAAAGATGCATTAAAAATCTGTCCTCTGATAGATGTATCTTAAAGCTCATTGTTTTAGTGTGTGGTGCACAATATCTAAGTGGGAGGTGTCATAAAACCATTTATTTAAAATGTTCCTGCATTTCTCCTTCTGCAAGAGCAACAGATCTTCTCCCTCAATCATTGTCCCTCAGTAGACGGATTGGAAAGCTCAGGCTTAGGTCTCCTTAGTGAGGTGGTGTTAGCATTTCCATAAGCCATGCATAAAACAAATACAAGTGTGTGAAGATTTTATTGCCAATTCTGAAACCGTCCTCATAGACCAAGCAGTAGTGTCTAAGGATTGTGGAGGAAAAAGCCTCAGGGATGGGGATGTGCCCATAAACGGCCTCACTATGGACACATATGCTGCTCACACTCTCTAACACACTTTCAGGAACTTTGCCTAAGATGTTCTGTGGGTAGAATTCTTAGATGGTGTCCACGATCCCACTGTCCCCTGGTGTACACACACCTTCTCCCAGTCATTTCACCAAACACTAATCTAAGTGCTTCTGTGAAGGGATTTTGCAGATGTAATTAAGGTCCCAAATCAGGTGACCCTAAGAAAGAGAGAGGGAGATTATCGTCAGGGGGCCTGAGCTTCTCAGGTAACCCTTAAAAGCGACAGGACTATCCTTGGCAAGAGAGATTTGAATCGTGAAGGACATCCTCCACCACTGCCTTTGAAGTTGGAGAAGGTCACAGAATAAAGAATACCAGTGGCCACCAGCTGAGAGGCAGCAAGGACACAGGACCTGGGTTCTATAGCTACAAGGAATTAAATTCTGCCAACAACCTGAATGAGCGTTGGAAGCCGATTCTTCCTTAGTCGAGCCTCCTGATGAGACCACAGCCTGGCTGGCACCTTGATTTCAGCCTTGTGAAGCCCTGAGCAGAGAACCCAAATACGTTGCACCCAAATTTCTGACCTACAGACTGTGAATTAATAAATGGGGGGTGTTTTGAGCTGCTAAATGTGTGGTATATTAACAGACAATAGCAAGAAACTAACACAGATGCTAATAGATAATGCCCCCTCCTTTATCCTAAAAGGTAAGTCTGCCCTACCCTACCACATAGATAGCTGATGTATACCCCATGCCTACCTCTCACACCCACTGCCATGTTTAGCCTTGCCAGAGAAGGCTCCAGAAATATAAAAATTCCCCCATTATAACAGAGGGCAAACATATGTGTGAGGCCAGGCTGCTCTGGGACAGAGAGTGTCACACCCACATTACCTGCCTTGTACCTGAGTGTGGATATCATGTGCTTTTTGCAAAGAATTATTTTTATGTCTCACATCACCTAGCACATTACCTCTCACCCTCACTCCAAAGCCATTCTCAACTCAGGGCCCTGAAATATCACAGATGATGCCAACTGACTTGTGATTTCCATGACCCTCCAGTCGTCTGCTTTGTTTTATTGGCCGTAATAGATGTCCTGACTATGCTACACCACAAAATCAAGACAGGCCCTATTCTTCAAATTTCCTCACATGCATGCTGATGGAGAGTCATTTATGGTCTCTCTGGCTGGACTCTTTGTAAACCACAAAGCTGAGTTTATAGGCTAAACGTTCCCCAGGAATATCCAGCTCAAGCTGAGCAATTTCCCTGCAGGGGCAATTAGAGGGAAAGTGAGGGTGGTGTCTTTTTTTTTTTTTTAACTTCCTGGTCTTGGCAGTTAACATTTAATGTAATACAAAGCCATGAGTCACTGGGGGAGGCTCTCCTACAGTACTCATTAGCTTATTAAAATGAACACACTGTTCTGGTTCATCTAAATTATAGAATGATGACAAAAATAACAATAATAATAAATCATATATCCATTTCATCCCCTCTTCTGTAATATTTCAGCTTGCCCTTCCCCAATCCTATTGAAGAGGGATGAGGACTTGTAACCAAAAGGGAAACCTGCCACCCCCACCTAAGGAATGCCATTCTTTCAGCACAGGATGGCTCCCACCTAGGATGCTCTGCCTTGTACCTAAGGGAGCAGGAAAGGATGAGCATTCCCCTCTGCATGCCCTGATCAAGCACCTGGCCTCTGTTTTTTTCATTTTTTCTTTTTTTTTTTTAACTGAAGTATAGTTGACACACAATGCTACATTATTTTCAAGTGTGCCACATAGTAATTCAACTTCTCTATACATTATGCCACCCTCACAAGTGTAGCTTCCATCTGTCCCCATACAACACTCTTACAATACCATTGACTGTATTCTCTACTCTGTGCCTGTCATCCTGACTTATTCATTCCATACCTGAAGCCTGTACGCCCCACTCCCCTCACCCTCCTTCCCTCTGGCAACCATCAGTTTATTCTCTGCATTTATGAGGCTGAGTCTGCCTTTTGTTTGTTTGTTTTATTTTTAGATTCCTTATATAAATGAAATCACATGGTATTTGTTTTTCTTGGACTTATTTCACTTAGCATAATTCCTTCAAGGTCCATCCATGTTGTCTCAAATGGCAAGATCTCATTCTCTTGTATGGCTTAGTAATATTCCATTGAATATATACAACACCTTCTTTATCCATGTTCTATCAAAGGACACTTTGTTACTTACATTGGCCTCTACTTTTGAAAAGCAATAGCCTACTAAGTAGTTCACAAATTTTACTCCATGCTGGAATCCACCAGTAATCTTTAAATAATACTGACACCTGGCTCCCACCGAAGTGTTGGAGGAGATAATCAAGAAGGCATGACCACAAGTTGACCCTGGAGCTGGAACTGGGCAATCAGATGCTCTGTACCCCTCCCCCGTCCTTGGAATGGTACACTATGCCTACTCTTCCCACAGGGGCGTTGTTCCAAGGACATAGCCTTGAGAGATTAAGGTGTTGCTGAGACCATCTGGATGGTATATGTGACCGAACCCAGTTAAGACCTGTTTATAAACTTTAAGATTCAGAAGGTGGGTGTGGAGATCTACTCATCCTGTGGCCACCCAAGACAAACCTCACATGTAAGTTTCCTTGCTTATTAAACCTGCCACCTACCAATCTGGAGTGGCCCACCTCTTTCTGCGGTTTCTCCCTGGCCTCTGAGTAAGGGGCTGGTACACCTGAAAACTCCCAAGTAGGCTTTGAACAAACACCAAGACACTCTGATTTCATTGGTCTGAGTGTAACCCAGGAAGAGGGAGTTTTCAAAGCTCCCAGGTGATTCCAATGTGCAGCCAAATGGAACCACTGGGCTGGTAATTAAATAGCATTCATGTCAAGGCTTTACCACTTAGAGGTGGACAACTGTGAGAAAGTCACTTATTCTTTCTATATCTCAGTTTCCTAACCTATAAAATGGGTATAATATTGGCACCTACCTCATAAGTACTACTAGATGAAAGAATGCATGTCCATGGTTTGCCACGGTGCCAAGCACTACTAAGTAGGCAGTGTGTGTTAGTTATTGACATTCTAATTATTGTCATCATTGTGATTTCTCTTGGCTTCTGTGGAGATCATGGAACCAAAGAATCTTATGTTGGCAGAGACTTGAGGGGTCATCTATGTTTGGAAACTACTTTTCAAAAATTCCTGGCAAACAATGATCCAGTTTCAACTCTTGAGCACATTCTCCACCCAATGGAAATTGCCCTGATATTTAAAATTCCCACATAAATGATCGGAAAGCATTGTCAGGGGGATAGACAAAGTAGGTAGCATACTAAAACTCCAATTAATTCAACAAGCATTTACTGAACATCCACTCCAGGCCAGGTACTTAGTCGAGCCTCCTGATGAGACCACAGCCCGGCCGGCACCTTGATTTCAGCCTTGTGAAGCCCTGAGCTTCAGGGCTAGGAATACTATGTGAGAGGCATAAACTCACAGTCCACTTAGTACAAACTCCGTGCTCTTGGTCACCCTAGAGCCAGTTAAAGCTGAGAAGCCCAGTTGATCCACTTGTAAATTGGTTCTTTTGCTGGGGTTTTTCTGGAGCTTGGAACCCTCGGAGCCCATCTGCTGTCTGGGCCTCCCCTGCCCCATTCCCCACCTCCCACCCCTGCCTTTGGATCTATTTCTTCTCATTGCTTTCCCCTGCCCTGTACCTCTCTTTCCTTTGTCCTCAGATCAACTGTGCCATTCAAAGATCCCAACTCTTGTGCCTTTCCCAATATTCCTCCTCTGCCTTTCCTCCATTAGGGTACTATCTATCCATACATCTTGTTAATCCTGACCACGCAACACATACCTGCCTCTTTCAAAACAACTTTTCTGAATGTCTGTCTAGGAATTTACTCCCTTATAAATTAATAATCAACATTTGAGAGAGTTCACTATAATTCTACCATTCTATTTTTCTCTTCCTCTTCCCAATAAAATGCCCCAAAGCACTTGTTTATACTTGCAACCCCACTTACTTTAGTCCTCTCCTTCTAAACCCCCCACAATCAAGCTTCCACCCCTACCATACCATTGAAATCCCACTCATAGTGCTACTAAGGAACCCCTGCAATATTGGCATTCAGTTCTGAAGCTAACCACATAGAGTTAGTGCAGACCCCACAAGTTAGGAGCTTAGTCCTCCACAAGACTGCTGCAAAGTTCCAGGGTCCCCAGGACCCCTTTCTGACCAACTAGCTACCAATTCAGGGGTTCTCACAGTACTCAGTTTTGATGATTCACTAGGACTCACAGAACTCTAGAAAGCACTATGCTTATGATTCCAGTTTTATTATAAAGGATACAAATCAGAACAAGCCAAATGAAGAAACACATAGAGCCAAGACTGGGAGGATCCTGAAAGCAAGCTTGTGAGCCCTCTCCTATAGAATCAAGGCATATCACCCTCCCAGCACATCAATGTGTTTACCAACCAGGAAATTCTGCTGAGCCTCACTAGTAGGCACGGTTGATTCAATCAGTGGCCACATGATTGAACTCAATCTCCAACTGCTCTCCACTCCCCAAGGTGAGGAGATCAGGCTGGTACCATGTGACTCAAAGCCTCAATCTCTGATCACATGATCAATCTTCCTGGCATGGCCAGCCCCCACCTGAGTTATGCCATTAGTGTAAGTTATCTAGGAGACCACCATGAATAACAAAGACATCCTTGGCAGTTGGGCAATTCCAAAGGTTTAGTCTCCCTGCGGGGAACCCAAGACAAAGACAAGCCAAATTCCTTATCATACAACAACCCCCATGATGAAGATCCAAAGATCAATGTACTTCTCAGCAGCCTTGGACAGTTAGGCACTTCCTTTTCTTGAACGTTTCCTGACTGATCTCTCCTAGCTCGTTGGACTTCAGATGTTGAGAAGGATGAGTCACTAGGCATTTCATAAGTGCCACTCCTAGCCAGGCAGATAGCTCTATATTCAGACCTACTGGGAAGAGGTAAGGAAATCTAATTACTGACCCTGACCTGGGGAAGCAGAGCTTTCTTTTCCCAAGTCACTCAAATTTTTCTGAAGCATGACTTAAGAATTAGTTATTCAACAGGTAGATTTTCCTCTCCTAGGGTCAATTACATCCTCATTAGAACAATGGTTCACAGTCTTGACCATAAATTAGCGTAACCTGGAGAGCTTCTTCAACAATACTAATGCCAGAGCTCCCCCCTCTCCTGACACTCTGCTTCTGTCCACTGAAACTGGGGCCCAGGTGACGCAAGGTTTTCAAAGCTCCCCAGATGAGTCTAAAGTGCATCCATAGTTGCGAACCATACACTTGAGTCTCTCTCCTGATTAAACATCTTCTGCAGGTTGTTTGGGAGGAGGCAGGTCTCCACCGCCCATCCTTCCATTTATTGAGTGCTTGTTATGGGGCACACTGAGGACTTTCATTCAGTTGTTTGCCTTAACTTGTCACCAACCCTGTGGGGTAGATGCTATTTGATCTCTGTTTTGTAAATGAGAAAATTGAAGTATACAAATGTTAAACAGTTGCCCAAGTGTGCAGAGTTAAAATACACAGAGCTGGATTCAAAGTCCAACCTGGTCACCCAAACCCATGCTGTCACCCATGATTGTAGTGCCCTATCACTGGGTAACCCTCTGGCTACTAAAATGATGCCCAGTTGTCCAATTCTCATCCCTTTCACAGAAGAGGCAGAAGCAAGGACAGAAGATAAATGTACCTTCACAGCTAGACTTGGGAAGTCTGACAGAAAGTTCTAGAGTCTTAGTGCTAGTGAAGACTGTCAAGGAGACCCAGTTCAACCACTTCATTTTATAGCTGAGGAAGCACAAATCCAGAAAGATCAAATGATTTCCAAAGTACATACGCAGGTTGACCTCAGAGCCCCATCTCCCAATTCCAAGTCAGATGACTTTTCCCTGCATGCGTTAATTTCCTATTGATCAGCTAGTTGAGCGGAAACAAGTGGATGGGCCTGGTGAACTCACAGTTTGTTAATGGGAGCATTATAAGGTGGGAGCACAGAGCAGGAGGAGCTTGCTTACAGCTGGTTGAGGTTGGAGAAGATGTCATGGAGGAAGACGCTTCCAATGGGAGCCAAAATCAGGCTTTCAACCTGCTGAGAAAGAACATTCCACGGGGAAGGAAGAGTGTCAGCGACGGCAGGAAGAGGGGAGATATGTTCTGGGAACGGAGGGTGGTCTGCATCCTCTTGAGAAGAAACCAGAGACAAGACGAGGAAGACAAGCCAGGACACCATCCAAGGGCGCTGCCCTCCAATCGAAAGGCAGTAGGACCATGGCCACTGTGTTCAGGGATGAATGACAGCTTCAGAAGCAACAGGGCACAGATGGAGGTGGACAAAAAGGTAGTGGGGAAGGGGAGGGAGTAGGGAAGTGGGAGCAAAAAGCCACAATGGGGAAGTGTCTGAGAATACGGGAAAGGGACAGATGGGAGGGATGGACACCACCCCCAGGGGCTGCTGGAACTTCCTTATGTGGGGCCTTACCCGGTAAAACAGAAGCTAGAGAAAAAAGTAAGGGTGGGTGATAAGACCCTTCTTCTGGTCGCCCCACTAAAAATCTACTTTCCTAGAGACGAACCATGAGAGACGATGGACTCTGAAAAACAAACTGAGGGTTCTAGAGGGGAGGGGTTGGGGGGATGGGTTAGCCTGGTGATGGGTATTAAAGAGGACGCGTTCTGCGTGGAGCACGGGGTGTTATATACAAACAATGAATCATGGAACACATCAAAAACTAATGATGTAATGTATGGTGATTAACATAACAATAAAATTTAAAAAAAATTCTACTTTCCCAGGTGAGAGCTCAGTGGGAGAGGAAAGTGCTGGGAGCCTGAGAGGCAGGTTCAGAGGCTGTGGGGTAGGAGGTGAGGGGCAGCGTTGGGGTTGGGGGGCAGGGAAAGACCCCCAGAGAGGAAAGGGGGGCAGGGGCAGAAGGGCCCAAACGAAAGCCTCCATTTTCTGCCCTTTGTCCTGCTTGGGTAGGTAACGAAATGGTCTCCGTGGGGATAGGAAGTGACGATGAACAAAGTTCTGGGGGGAACGTCATGGACGCAGGCCTATGGACTCTAACCCTCTCGAAGGCAGCATATTCCCCGCCCTCAGCTGAGCTCCCGGAAGGAGACAGAATTCCATTCAGGTGGTTCCACGGCAGAGACTTTAAGAAAGGTATGGGCAGAGCTAAAGAAACCATTTTTCAGGGATGCCTGGGTGGCTCAGTGGGTTAAGCATCTGCCTTCGGCTCAGGTCATGATCCCAGAGTCCTGGGATTGAGCCCCCATTCGGGCTCCCCGCTGAGCGGGGAGTCTGCTTCTCCCTCTCCCTTTGCCTCCCCCCTGCTTGTGCTCTCTCTCGCTATCTCTGTCACTGTCTCTATCAGATAAATCTTAAAAAAAAAAAAAAAAAAGAAAGAAACCATTTTCCAGGGACAACACAACCCGGGTGGCCTGAGGAGAGGGCTGTAGTCACAGAGGATGGTCGTGTCCTCAGCACCGAGCGGGTGCAAGCATGCTGACTTCTCTCTTCTCCCATCGCCGGGCCCCTGCACGGTTCCCATCAGCAGAGCACCGCGGGAGGCGGCAGACAAGGCCGCCCAGGTGATGCAGTTCTCAGTTCTCCGGGATGGGCCTTCCCAGGCCCCGAGCGAGCAGAGAAGGTCAGAGGGCGAGTGTGGGAACAGGCAAATGGAGAAGAGGTAGCACCCCCAGCAAGCCGAAGACCCTGGCTGTGAGCTCCGTGGGGCCCGCGGCTGTGTGACAGGTGCCTGGCCGAACTTTCGGGGGACGGTGCGAGTGGGGAGGACAGCTACCGACTCGGATAGCCTTGCTGCTACCACTCACGGGTGCCCCCCCAGCGTCTGACGAGCGGCATTTTGGGAATCTCGGGGTGGGTGCTGTGTTTCCTAAAACCTACGAGCAGATGAGCGCGCACCTTTCGCGCGATGGCAAACCTTGCCCTCCTGGGCTCATGTTTCCCAGACACTAAAATGGGTTATGCAGTCTGTCGAAGTATTTTTGTCCTTTCCGAGTCTGAGAAGAAGCTTCGGAGATGTGGTTTGGCAGCTGAACTGTTGAAATTCCCGGTTATTTGGTTTTTTGAAGGTAAGGGGGGAAATTATCGGATGGCTCCTAAGGCCTGTTAGCATGCGCCATGCCAGAAAATTCAAAAATGTGTAGCTTTTGGAGCGGGAGGCAGGACACGCAGGGAATAACTTCTGATCAAAATGTAAAGTCACATAAGATTAGAAAAGACACTTACAGATGAGGGGCAAAGCTGTGATTTATTTGCATAATGACAAGAGCCAGAGCGTTCCTTGCCCAGCCCGGCTCACCTTCCACTGCACCCACTGTCCAGCTCCAGGAGATCAGTACCCTCCTGACCGCCTCTGACCCTCAGCAGGCCCGACAACACCGCCCCCCTCCCCCGGGCCTGCTAGCCTCTCATCCTTGTTGGACAGGGTGCTGAGACTCCCATCAAATCCAAATTGCATTGTCAGTTTAAAAATAGCTTTTCTTGAAGGGAAAAAGGCACCACCGCATCATATGTGCACATTGGTTTTCAGAAACATAACATTAGAAAAAAATCTTCCATCAAACTTCAAATCTTCCAACTTCCAGGGTGCCACCTAGAAGTTGTTTTCTTGATTACAGTAATTCTCACGAAATTGCCAAAGAGTCGGAGTTGGCCTGGGGAAGGAGGAGTCTGCTAACCTGAAGGACTCTGCCCTTTGTGGAATAGGGGAAAGGAGATACCTTTGATCCAGGAAAACTGTCTTCAGCCCATTTGGCAACCTGTTTCTGAATCTTACTGCTTCCAGACTTTCATGCCAAGACTTCAAAGGGCTTTACTGAGTCACTAGTTGTATTCCAAGAATACCAGCTAAAGAATCGGTAGAAAGGGCAGGCATCAAATCTTTTTTTTCTGTTCAGCTATAGCGAGGCCTCCCAAAGTCACCTAATTATCAAAAGTACCTGCAGGTTTTTGTGAAGTGATAGGAGGACCATGAGGTAGAAGTCCCTTTTAACATACAATAAAAAGGTATACCCCACTACCTCAAAACCAAGATGAAAGCTTTCATGGGGCCATTGCTAAGGAGGAGAGGAGTATCCAACAAAGGACAGAAGATTAGGGGATCTGCTTTGTCAAGAAGGCCAGGGAAGTATTGACCTTGGATCTGAAGGATAACTAGAAGTCAATTAGGCAAAGAGCGTGGGGAAAGTATGTGCAAAGGCCCTGTGGTAGAAAGAACCATCTGTGGGCAAGTAGGAGAGATTAAAAGAAGTTAGTGTCACTGGGACAGAGAAAGTTGGGAGGTAGGGAGCTTTGAGGCCAAGAAGGTCTCAAGGTCCATGCAGAACCTTGCAGCCAATATTCAGGAGTTGTCCTCTGTTTGCTTGCTTCTTTGTTTTCTATCATTCAAGCAATTAGGGTTGGGGGTGAGATCCTGAAAAGCAGGAGAACAGCATTAACAGGCTTGCCTTTCAAGACAGTATCTCTGGCTATAGTATAGAGAATGGAACATGGGGGTAAGAATGTTGTAGAAGACAAGTGAAGGGACCATAGCAATAGTCCAGGTGAGAGATGGTGGGAGTTTAAACCATAATGGCCAGATTTGAGAGAGATTTAGAAGGAAAAAAATCATTGGACCTGGTGACAAATTGGAAATGGGAAGGAAGAGAGAGTTAGTTATGAAGGATGGTACCTACATTTCTAGCTTGTGTAACTGGTAGAGCCATTCACCAAGATGGCAAATATTGGAAAAGGACCAGGTTGGGGGGTGGGGAGAGGTGGTAAAGGGTGATGAGTTTGGGTTGGGGCATATTGTGTTCAGTTGCCTTTGAGAAAAAAGAGAATATGCAGCAGGAAGTTGGGCAAGCAGGTCAGAGGACAGATGAGGATTAGAGGTGGAAATCTGAGCCTCTCGTTGGTTTTCTCTGGCTCCACAATAAATTACCACAAACTGGGTGCCTTCACATGACAGTTTATTCTCACAGTTCTGGAGGCTGGAAGTCCAAAATCAAGCTGTTGATATAATGATGCTCACTCCAAAAGCTCTAGAAGGGAATACTTCCTTGCTTCTTCCAGCTTCTGGATGCAGAATCCAATCTCTGCATCCATTATCATGCAGTCTTCTCTGGGTCTTCTCTCCTCTCCTCTTCTAAGAACATTTGCCATCAGATTTAGAGCCTACTCAAATCCAGGATGATCTCACCTCTAGATCCTTAACGTAAATACATCTGCAAAGACTCTTTTTTTCAAATAAGTTCCTATTCACAGGTTCCAGTAGACCTATCTTTGCCCACCATTCAACTCACTGCATCCTCCCATTCCCATTTCCTGAAGCACCCTTTCCTCTTACCTGAAAGTCTTCAAACTCAAAACCGAAGTGCCGACAATCCTATCCTTGCCCCTTAACACCCAGCCCTGGTCTTCCGCAGCCAGGTCATAACAGCCCCGACTTTGACGTAAAGCTGGGTGTCCTTCTCCCTGCACCCGCTCCCCCAGCCAGACTTCTTTTTTCCAGACCCCAGGTCTCACCACAGCAGGGAAATAATTTTTCTTTGCTGGATGCATTTCCCCCCAAAGACTCATTGCTAAACTGCATCACTAAGTGCTATCAACTTCTTTGTTCAGGACTTTGGGCATCTCTTAGGATAAGTGATATTTTATCGGCGTGGGGGAGAAGAGGGTAACGGACCACAGTTTAAATACACTGTAGTTTTCAAGTTCCAGGTGAACTTGAAAAAATATCCATTTCCACACCAGGGACCCTGTTAAGGCTTCCTGTATCAACTCCTGCATGAGAATTAGAACGCACGAGAACTGATTGATAATTGGTGCCTCTAACCATGGGGACAGACTCCGGGCTACATTAACACGTCTATGGGGTGGGCGAGGAGTCTTGCGGGCTACTCTCCCCTGAGAGCACAGAGGAATGATGCACTGGGTTCCAAGTAATTTTCACATGAATAATTAAAGACATTTTTATGGGCTTCATGACTCAAGAACTGTATCTTTTCAAAATGATCAAGAACAAAAAGTGGCCCTCCATTTAACTGCTACAATAAAGTGCTGTTTTAAAAATACCAGCTGGAATCTCTCTCCTCCCAAGAGCTCCTGATAGTCTATGTGTTTAACTTCATGAGACTTCAGAAGAGCACTTTCAGATATCATTTCCTCATGCGTTTGGGGAAGCTGAAGCACAGAGATGCTAAATGAGTGCTATGCCATGTCTTGGCCACCTGTGGGGGCAATTTATCCATTCTCACCATCACAAAAGACACTTAAGACTTAAAATTGTCCTTCAGGGGCACCTGGGTGACTTAGTCCGTTAAGCTTCTGCCTTTGGCTCAGGTCATGATCCCTGAGTCCTGGGATTGAGCCCCGTGTCGGGCTCCTGGCTCAGCGGGGAGTCTGCTTCTCCCTCTCCCCCCTGCTCATGCTCTCTTTCTCTCTCAAATAAATAAATAAATAAAATCTTAAAAAAAAAAAACTGTCCTTCAGAAGTTAGCCTGTAGCTGAGCAAGAAATAGGACGTAAGCCTCGTTTTCTGGGTTCTATGTTTTGTCTTGTAAATCAGTCCGTCCCAAATCGGGCAGTGGCTAAAACAGCTTGTTAGACTTTCACCCTCTGTTCTGCCTCAGACCCACTGAATCAGAATCTCCAGAGTGAGAGTAGGGTGTTGTTGGCCGCACCCCCCTCACCTTTTCTGATGCTCCATCATATTTGGGACCCCCACTTATGGGCCCCCCGGGGAGCTTTGCTTGGCTGTCCTTAAGCACTGGTTCCTGACCTTCCAGTAGCACCAGACGCTATCTGAACACACTTGGTTTTGGGTATCCACATCTGGGTTTATGTTGCACTCTGACAGATGAAACTGTACAAACAAACTGTCCCTCTGAAGGCTTCCCTAGTCACAAAAATGGACAGGGAATGTCTTTAAACCTAGAGCGAGCCTCAGGCAAACTAATGAAGTTCATTCTTTGTGTGTCCCAGCCTCCAGTTAGTATAGGGAATAAAGCATGGAATCGGACAGCAAGATGAACTTGGCCAAGCCTTTAACCTCTCCTTGGGTCTGAGCCTCAATTTCCCCATCTGTACCAAAGATACAGAAGGGGAGCAGGAACAGTGATATAAAAGGAGGGTTACTAAAAATAAAAAATAATATATATATAAAATGCCTGGCATGGTATTTAAGAAATGCCAATTTTCTTCTCTCTAGAAGGTCCTCGTTTCTATTACACAAATTCTGGGACTCCTTGTTCCTTCTTTCTGTTATAACAAGAGCATGGCCAATCATTCTGTGAGTGTTCTTACTCTAATATTTAAGTTAGAGTTTGCACTTTAAAATCTTAATTCCCTGACTTTGCCGGGTTGGCTGAGGAGAACCATTAGCCATTAGTTCCTGGTCAGATAAACAGCTCTTGGTGGCTACTCGCCTAATTCTTATCCAGCAGAATTACCCAGGTGAGAAGATGTTTGCAAATCAACTCTGCAATTTGGAGTGTCCATCTGGAGCTTGTCTGAAATCCTTGTTCATTGCTTTTATGCATCCATGGCATTTCCCAGCCAATAATCATGAGGCTTCTTGCTATATTCAGGTTTGTGGCTCATTTGAGAGTTCTCCTGCCCCAAAGCCCCAGAATGAATTTTGCATACTCCACAGACATCTCTCTTTTGCAGCAGATGATCTCAAGCATAACCTCCACATTTGGTGAGATAACGTCTCAACAGGCAGAAATATGATTTTATTTATTTGTATGAAGTAGAAGTCTTGTCCTTCCCATTGCCAAAATTCAAAGATTAGGAAACTATAGAGTGACCAAACCATCCCAGTTTGCCCAGAACTGAGGTGTTCGTGGACCTGGGAATTTCAGTTGTACCCCAAGGAACATCCCAGATGAATCAGGACACACTGGCCACAGCAGCAGGGAAGGGACAGAGTGCAATAGAAGACCTTCCCACACTCTTTCAACAGCACTGACTGGTCTGGTCGTCCACTGCTCAGCTGTGGGTAAAGCTGACCCAGGTAAGACATGCTCCTTTAGCACTGTCTCATGTACAACTCCATACTTCCTGCGGCACTCCAAAGTTTAGAGATAGCCAGGCTCTTTGAACCCTAAAAAAAATGTTGGGGAATGGCAGACAGAGCAACTGGGACTTTCTGCTTCTAGAACAGCGGGAATTTGCTCAGAATTATCTTTCGGTCATATATGATGCTCAGGACCAGTCTTGCAGCAGAGAAAGGGAGTGGGGATAGACTCTGCCCCTTACTAGCAGTGTGGCCTTGGGCAAGTCTTAAAGTTTGTTTGTTGTTTGTTTGCTGTCAATTTCCCCACCTGTGCATCAGGGATAATATCTCCTTCAAAAAACAGTGGTAAGAATGCTGGCGGTAATGAGCATTCACTTAAAAGACACCGATTTCACTCCTATTCTTCTCCCCATCCCCATGCTGTGATGAGATGTACATTTAGGGTTGGCATGACGACCCCTCTAAACATTCCCTCATGAGTTTAGAGTCTAATTCTCACTGTTAGGATTGCAGAACATCAGTTGGAATTTTTTTTTCACATTGTTTTCCTCTTCTCTAGAATGAATGTCACTAATGATCCATGAACCTGTAAATTCTAAAAATCCAGATTCTCCAATCTAGCCACTTGACAGATAAGGAAACCAAGGCTCAGGGTGGACAGGTGAGTGACATGCCCACTAGACAGCAGATCTAAAATCCAGGCTTCTGACTTCCAATCTTCAAATCCGGCCGCTTCTCTGTCACGTGTCTCCTAGCCTTTTCCTCAAGGATGCAGTCTCTGACAGAGTGAGAAAGAATCCAAGCCTTAAGAAGACACTAGCAAGAGCTGGTTTTGCTAGAAGGACACAGGAAGAACATTTAAGTATCAAATGCTTCTGGGAGGCCACTAGAGGGGAACAAGAAGACAGCAGGGTTTAGAAGCACTAACCAGAAAGAAGACAGCAAATGTTACGCAACTAGTTGTTTTCAGGGTGACCCCGATCAAGAGACCATGCTTGACGCTTGACGATAGTGACCTAAACTTGGTTACCTTTTTTAAGGGGTACAGTTCTAGTTACTGTGATGCTTACTAAAAAATGGGGCTCCCTGACCTGGAAATGTAGAAACAGAAGCCCCCCTAATAAAATGGGGTGCTGATGCCAGGCTTCCCAAGTTATCAGATGAACATCTTTTGTATCTAGGACACAGGTAATAGCAGGTTCACCCGGTTTCATTATATCTGTAATTCTGCAGTGCTTTTCGCTCACACCTCGGGGCTGCCTCTAAATTTCACCTTGTGCCTTAGGACGGCTCGCTCCTTGAATGAATCATGCTGCTAATGTGAAATCACTTTGTAAGCTGGGAAGGAACTGAATGCGTAATCAAAAAGCTGTACCCAATTTGCTCAGCCCAAGAATCTGACAGTTCGAATTGTAGAAAGTACTTCTTGCCAAGAATGGATGGTGAATTAGAATAAAATCTGTTACTGCAACTCCTGAGCAGCTCTGACCACTGCCCTGTTACCCCATCATTTTGCCCAGGAGGGAACTATGGGAATGGTTTCAAGTTGCTTTAACTGTGTTTTTTCCCCCTAAACTGTAGATAAGAATCAGGATTCAAAGCGAATTCCCTTCTTACTAATCTGTGAAGAAAAATGAGCCTGTTTATCAGGTTCTCAGGAAGTTGGAGATTTAGCTAGATTTAGTAATACCCTCTGACAAAGACAAAGTATTCCTGAAAATAATAGAAGCAATACAGAATGTGATACTCTAAAAAGTGTGTTCAATTATGCATTAGATTAGAATCGAAAACAAATTATAGATGAAATTGCACATAACAAGAGATTTCTACACTCTATCCCTGGCCGACTTATTAAGAACCACACTCAATGAGTCAGAAGTCCCGTATACCAAAAGAAGTATTATGTGATCCCTTGAAGTTTGTCAAAATGGATTTAACATGTAGTAGGAAAATAATAATAGCAGTTATGTAAATGCTTATCTTCTGCCAAGGGGGAAGCCAATCACTTCCGTGCATCTTATAGTTGATACAAAAATAAACATTCAATAAACATTGGGTATCATCATAGTTATCACATATAACCAGTACAAACCTATACCTTTACTGTTTCCATTTTATAGATAAGCAGACTGAGATCCCACGACATTAGGTAGTGTGCCCAAACTCTCAAAGCTGTATGTGTTGGACCTGGGGTATCAGCAAATATCTGTCTGACCCAGGAGGCCATGCTTTGGACCACTATGCTCTAGTACCTCCCTGCTCTCCATGTTACCCTTGTTCACAGCCTCCATCCATTTGGCAAAATCAGTTATGCAACTAATGGTAAGAATCATATGGATGGATTATGTATGTGAATTTTTAGCCTTATGCATGGTTAAGAGTATGGGCTTTGGGACCAGCTCTACTACTTATCAGTTGTGTGACCTTCCACAAGTTACTTAACCTCATTATTACTAAATGAACCTACTGTCTTAAATGCAAATAGCCTCTCAATGACATACTTGCTTATACAATATTTGTTAAAAGTATAGTAATGTCTTAGGATGATTTTTCCAACTTAGGAAGACACCCTCATCCTAGCCAATAGCCATAGATTCTAGGAGACTGAGCTTGCCCCAGCCCTGTGCATGATGGTTTGAGAGAGTACCTTCAGCCACAGGAATAGAGACTCTATTTTTGAAGCAATTTTTCCCCTTGGGATTTGTGGACACCGATGATCACACATTGTGCGAAGATGACTAACATGACCAGAGTTATTTTCGCATGGACCAGGTGTGAAACATTCATTTCAGTCATGGGCACAGCTGGCTCAGTCAGCTTCTAGTTAGAGGAGGCTCCCCACGCAGGCTCTCCTGCCAGAAAACATGAGCACCATGTCTGTCATTCCACCATTACATCTCTCCAGTTCCCAAAGGCCCTTTCTCCTGAAGAAGCCACTAATAGGATTTGAATATGCCTGGAAGTTTCCATGGTTTATCAAAACCCACCTTGATGGACTCTTCCGTTGACACCTGTACAAGCATCCAGATGAAAAGTGAGATACTCCTAGGAACTGGACCCAGGAGGGTGAGGGAGCAGGCCAACCTTTGGGACGCTGTCCTTTTGTGGGTATCCAAGCTCCTCAAGGCATTAACAGTATGTCTTGCCTATAAAGAGACATTCAATAAGATGGTGCTTTTACCTACAAGATTCTACAGAAAAACTCGAATCTGTAAATCCCACGGTCTTTACATGTCCTCACCAAGGACCCCAGGAATAGTCCGAGGCTTTCCAGAACAAATGAAGGGCCTGATAATTAAATCATGTGTGTCATTAAGCCATTAGTGATTCATACATTTAAGTCTAATTAAAAATGGGCTACTCTGCCTAATAATTGTCACAAAGAGAAAGCTGCTCAGTAATTCCAAACATTTAACCTCCATCCAGCAGGAAACGCAGCTCTTACCAAAAGCCAGGCCACTGGGGACTTTCTCATTAAACAGAAGTCCCTCTCAGGCAGGTTGAACTGTCCTGCTCCTGTTAAGGATGCTACCTTCAAATGCTAGACGCTGATGTTATTCAGTTATCTCTAAGATGAGGAGGTAAGACGAAAAGTGAAGTTAGAACATTTGACCATAGAAGAAATTCTCTCTCCACTTCTTGGTAGTTCGAATGAAAAACTATTCTTACCCAATGAAAAGACGTTCAAGATTCATGCTTCAATGTTAATTCTAAAAAACAAAACTATGTTTTCTTCTTGTGTGTTGTATTTTGCCTTTTTTTTAACCCTCCAAAGTATGTTTGTTTGTTTTAAAATCCAAAGTGTTATAATTAGTTTACACACACACACGCACACGCACACGCACACGCACGTATTGCCTTTTGGGCTTTCTTTTGTTTTTGATTCATTGAAGAAGAAACTGACTACAAAATTATCATGCTGATACCTTTATAAATCCTTGCTCAGTCCGCTGGAAAATCATGGCTGGATATTTCAGGCCTGTCCTTCCTGTTCAGTTTTCTAGTTAGGGAGATACAATGATAGTAATCATTCATAAAGGCAGACGGCAGAGAGGAATACTGTTGTAATTCTTTCTTTCCTCTCCTATCCTAATATAAAATCCAGGAACTATATTAGCCCTGGACCAAGGACCCAACTTTTGTCAGAGCCCTAAGAGCTCTGCCCTCTTCTCCTTACCGGGGACCCCAGCAGGGGGAGGATACAGTTGGTTCGGAGGTCCCAGATGCACCCAGAAGCCCCCTCTCCTGGCAAGAGAGGAAGCAGGTTTGGTGAGATATGAGCTGCGGTTTGGCCTTTGAATCCCCATTCTGCCCTAAGTAGCTGCTGGGATTTGGGAATGTTCCCCAGCCTCTTGAGCATCATTTCCTCATTTACAGAGTATGGTTCAAAGTAAGTACATCATAGATTTGTAATGACGATTGAACGAGACCACATTTGGAAGTGAATGACAGAAGATACTTAACCAATGTTAATTTCCTGCCTCTGATCTGACGATTGATTATGAGTTTCTAACTCCTTCTATAAGCCATTCTCCTTTTCAGGATTTTAATCTAGTCTTATCTTTGGCAGCTCTCCCCAAAGGAGTTATGATTTATGAAGGGTCAGGACAGAATGCTAATTTAAAAACTGCTAGCAAGACTGCCTTTAGGAACACACAGAGATCAATAAATATTTGATGTATACTGGGTTGAATAGGGGTCCTCTACTAAGATATGTGCATACCCTAATCTCAAGAACCTCTGAATGTGACCTTATTTGGAAGAGAAGTCTTTGCAGGTGGAATGAAATTAAGGATCTTGAAATGAAGAGATTTCCCCCATTTCACCCTGGATTATCCAGGCAGGGCCTAAATGCAGTGATGTGTCCTTATAAGAATGAGTGATAGGCAGATAACATGGAAGAGGAGCAGGCAATGTGACCATGGAGGCAGAGACTGGAGTGTTGTGGCCACAAGTCAAGGAATGGTGACAGTCACCAGAACCTAGAAGAGGCAAAGGACAGATTCTCCCCTAAAGTTCTCAGAGGGAGCACAGTTCTGTTGCATTTGGAACTTCCAGCCTCCATATTGAAAGAATAAAAATCTGTTGTTTGAAGTCACCAAATTTGTGGGGCCTTGGTACAGAACCCCAGGAACCTTCTACAAGGTGCTATTCTTATTATTAATAAATATAGATTTCCTTTCTCTTGATTTTGTTGTAAAAACCTAAAACTGCTCTGAAAATAAAATTTTACGTATATATACACACACATATCTATACACACATATGTGTATATACCTATGTATATATGTATGTATATAGGTGTATGTGTACATATGAGGAAAGAGAAGGGGATTGGTTTTAACCATTTAAACCATTACATTTTAGTCTTGATACAGAGAGGGTAGAAAAGCCCCTACTCTTGGCATTTTTGCAACAAGGTTTGTACTAAAACAGTGGCAGTCAAGGGTGGGTGGAAGAGTTTCTCAGCATGTTAAAATCATATTAAGTCATCTGCTTTGAATCACCAAGGTGTCCCCTGAGTACTATGGAGAAATAAGAAGAGAAACCACATTTAAAGAACGTTTGCCTTTACACTCTTGCATGTCAATGTTGATGGTGTTGGGAGGCTGTGAATACCAATACAGTCTGCATTATTACCGGAGAGGGACTTCCCATCGCTACCCCCATTGTATGACCAGCCCAGGTCTGGTCAACAAGGACGATGAAGACACCTGATGACTCCATCACCTTTCTTGCATCACTTGCAATGCTGATAACCCTCAACATTTAAATACCCAAATAAAGTGTTGGCACCTTCAGAATATCGTGTTCTTTTCCTGAGTATGCAATGAGCTAAGGTTCTCTCAAAGGTATAGATATGTGCTTAGGAAGAAAAGTTTATAAGATTCTCTTCTTAACTCTAATAACTGAAAATTAGCTCTCTCATAAAAAAACAATTTCCCTTTTTTTCCCAGGGGTGTAGTAAAACTGGAAGATCAGAACACATCAAGAACAAAATATCCAAATTGAATGTAAACATGTATTAAAGGTGCTTTGAAACTTGGGGCAGCAGTGGGGTACCTGTGGGATCTGTGCTTTTATTGAGATTGGAGTTTGAGGTGATTGTTCAGTCTCAGTTCAAATGAGGTTAACGGGCTTTCAAATTATCACTGGTTGGGGGAGGAGGTGAGGGGGCCGCACCAGCGTCTTTTATGTGATGAGTATGACTTCCTTGGCTTGTTTTGCAATTCCTTTAGTAAGTCGTGAGCTATTTTACTTAAGTCATACTCTCTCCTTTGGCTCATTTTTTCCCACTTATTTGGTACATGCTATTTTTCTCTTCCACAAGAGTCAAGAAAGCATCAGATAGAACTTTTACCTATTTTTGACTATTCAGGGGGAAAAAAATGTATAGAGACATTCCCTGCTTTTAAGTACAAGCTACCCCTGGAGACTCAGTGGCCCATTATGAGACAGAATACAAACTGCACATATTCCTGTACCTTTATTCCCAGCACCACAGTAGATACTCAACACATATTAACTGGCTCCTGAAGGAATATGTTTAAATGAACATGTTGAGCATCATAAGTGAAAAGGCATCACATGAGTAAGTCATGAAGCAAAGAGTAAGTTTTACTAGGCAGCATGAAAAGAGGACCAAAAAGTGATCAGTATTATATAAGCGCCTACTATGTGTCAAGCACTTTTTAGGTACTGGGAACGCAGTGAGCAACACAAAGCCCCCTCCCCTGTTGGACCGCCATTCTAGCCAGGGAAAAAGACAATGAACAAATATGGGGCACCTGGCTGGCTCAGTCAGCCTTCGCCTTCAGCTCAGGTCATGATCTCAGGATCCTGGGTTGGAGTCCCGCATCGGTCTCCATGCTCAGCGGGGAGTCTGCTTCTCCCTCTCCCTCTGCCTCTGCCCCTCTGTCCACTCATGTTTTCTCTCAAATAAAATCTTTAAGAAAAAGAAAAGTTTAAGGTAAAGTTAGGAGGTCTACTTGAGATGCCTGTAAACATTCAACCCAAACCAATTGTAAGTGTTGGTTAACTTCCAGGTCAACTCACTCTGGTCCTTCTTGAAGTCTTATTTTAAATCCCCCCAATTTTAATCTTTCACAGTGCAGCATATTTTCAATGGAAGAGACCCATGTCTGCAAACCTATGTTTAGAGCTGCCATTTTATGAAGGCCTTTTCCAACTGTATACCACAGCCCAGAGCAGGTACCAAAAGTCTAGCCAGTTTCCCAAGGTGTATTCTGCAGACCTGAAAATGGGGGTTATTTGTTTATTCGGCTCTTCAACAAAATATTTATTGCATGCCATATACCCTTCTGAATACTAACTTTGGGGTTACAGAGGTGAATGTATCAAAACCCCTCTCTTCTCTTGGAGCTTATATCCTGGGGAAAGAGGCAGGCAGGTAGCAAAGAAATACACACACATTGACACATTGATAACTGCTATGAAGAAACACAAAGGAGATACATTTTAAATAAGATGGTCAGGAAATGCCTATCTAATGAGTGATCACTTGAGCAGAGTCCCTAATGAAGTGAGGGAGTGAGCCATGCTGATGTCTGAGGAAGAACATTTTAGGCAGAAAACAGCAAGTACAAAGGCCCTGAGGCAGGAGATCAGTGTGACGGGAACAAAACGAAGAGGAAAGTGGTAAGTGGTAGGAGATGAGCTCAGAGAGAGAATAGAGCGCCAGATCAGGTAGGGTCTCATAGACCACCATACAGGTATTGGCTTTAACTATGACTGCCATTGGAAGATTTTGAGCAGAGGAATGACACGACTTAAGTTTTTAAAAGCTGCTATATGGGGGCGCCTGAGTGGCTCAGTTGGTTAAGCGTCTGCCTTCGGCTCGGGTCAGGATCCCAGGGTCCTGGGATCAAGCCCCACATCGGGCTCCCTGCTCCGCGGGGAGCCTGCTTCTCCCTCTGCCTCTGCAGCTCCCCCTGCTTGTGCTCTCACACGCTCTCTCCCTCTCAAATAAATAAATAAAATCTTTTTTTAAAAAAAGCTACTGTGTGGAAAGCAAACTAGGAAAAGCAAGTGTGGAGACAGAGAGATGAGGTAAGTGGCTAAAACAATCCAGGAAGAAGATGGTGACAGGTGAACTTAGGATGGTTGAAGTGCAATTGCTGAGAAGTGATCAGATTTGGGGTAGGTTTCACAGCACCAATAGGATGTGCCGATTTTTTTTGCATGTGAACAGTTAGAAAAGGCAAGGAGCTCCCAAGACTTAGGGACCAAGAAACTGGAGAGTGAACTCACCACTTCCTACGATGGGGAAGATGAAAGTAGGCTTGGAAGGCAGAGGTCCAGAGTCTGTTTCTGACTATGTTCAGTTGGAGATGTCTTATACATCCAAGGGGAGCTACAAACGGATTATGCCAGGTCAGAAATGAGGGCTTGCATCACAGGGAAGAGTGTTCTATGGACGAAGGATCTGGAAATACTAGGGTCGACCTAACAGGTTGTTTTACTCTAGACCTTCTTAGTTTTTAACCCAAATATACTTTGTGAACCTCCAAGAGAAAGATTTAAGGCTTAGCAAACCTATTTATTTGTTAAGTTTTATCACTCTTATTATGGGGAGCTTCCAGCCACACTGTTACTCTATAGAATTCCCTTCGTAGAATACTGTTGAAGACACCAAATACTAGTTTTTTCATAGACCTATCTCTACCTTGAAGCAAGGTAGCACACAAAGCAATGAGTTTAGAATCTGTGACCTTTAATCAGTACTTGATGACTTTTGTGCTACTTTGCATTTCCTCCTTGTGAATCAATAGAACCCCATTCTAGTTTGGAATGCTATTTTGAGTTTGGTGATTTGAATTGAACCCCAAGATCTAGATCAGCTCACCCCTCAGGGTGAACTAACAAAGTTAAATTACTAAACCTGCAGAGCAAAGGGTTCAACCCCACTTCAACGTGCCTTTATCCATCACGTTTCTTCAATGCAGTGGGTCTTACAGATTTCAGCCATCACCTGACTCACCACCTGATTTTATTCATCTTGATCATGTTTAGGCTGGGACCTCTTGTCCTATCATCATCTTAGACCTCTTCCTTGATGATCTCATGTTCTCCCATAACTTAAACCACATACACACCAATGGCCCCCAGATCCAAATCTCCTGCTCCCAGCTCTCTTGAATTCCAGGATGAATTTCAACTGCTGTCAGGATCTCTACTATGGTATCCTAGGAAAACCTCAAAACTTGGTCTTCCTCCTGAAATGTTTACTTTGATGTACAGCACCACTGTGCTCCTGCTGCCCCTACAGAGAAACCTGGAGTCAGCCCATCTCTCTCCCTCTCCCTCTCCCCAGGCCCCCGACACGCAGCCATTCATCAGGTCATGTCATTGCTACTTTCTGAATCCCACCCAGGCTTCTTCCTCTTCCCCGTCCACTGATACTCCCTCAGTTCATGTCCTTATTCTGTTTTACCTGAACTGTCTCATGAGCTTCCGGTGGTCTTCCCGCCTTCCCTATGGGGCCACGACCAACAACCAGTCCTCCTTGCGACTGCCAGTGTTGCCTTGTCAAATGGAAAACTCCTCTTGACTAAAAACCATCCCTTGTCTCATCTTCTCCAGAATTAAGCCCGTGTGCTCAGGGCCACCTTCCCTGCTTCACCTCCCACTACACCTCCAACACACACAGAACAGCTCTTTCTCCCCATGACCTGAGCTTTCATATCTCCATACCTTTGCACAAGCTGGAGTTGTGCCTTCACTGGAACATGAAGGAACATGTCCCGCCCCGCTTCACCACTACCCAAACGAGCATCCCTTACTGGACCTACAGAAAATGAAACCTCTATTGAGAGTCTTTCTTCTGGACCCCTCAAGCAGTCAGATCTCTCTAGTACTTAGAACCTTTATTTTAACACAGGGTTTCCTGGACCTTTGCAGCCTGGAAATACAGTGGAAGACTGTAATCATCTGAGTGAGAGTCTCCTGCTCTTACCCCTACCAACAGAAGTTAGGCATTGGATGTTGAGACAAACACTCTGTAGGTGGGTGTTTCTAAGGCTAATAACACTGGTGACAATGACTCTTAACATTCCAGGCAAGGAACCAAGCCCATGGAGGACTGAGGAGTAGCACAGTGGAGTCTTATAGAGACTGGAGCTGAGAATTTGTCCAGGAGCCAATGGGAAGCTCTTGGGCACCAAGTCGTCTTCTTGTCTCGTCAGCAGCTAGAGTTCACGAAGCTCATTCTGGAGCTCAGTTATTCTTTCTGTGTCTGCTTTTCTCTGGATCTGTCCATATCTGCAGCTCTACCAACTGCCAAATCTCTCCCTACTCCAATACTCTCAACAACTGAGATTCTGATAGTCAAGCCCACGTTGGAGGCCTCTGGAAGGCCTTTAAAATGCTTCCCTCAGGTCAGGTATCCTCACGTGGGCCACACAGTTATGGTCATAGGGGCTGCAAGAGCAGAGCCCTCAGCAGTGACTAGATCCATGACAAGTACTACAATGTCTTGTCAAGTTCAAGTACCTTCATTCTGTTTGGAGAATGCCTTGGTTCCTTCTGTGTCTACCATGTATACTTGAACCACCATGATGGTCTTCCACTTCCACATTTTGTGGCATTTACTCTTTTTCCCTGTTACCCAGATGCTCTATCTATGTATGCCTCCCTGGTTACTGCATAGATAGATGTCACTTCTGTTACACAGGTGTGTTCCTGTGGCCCCTGCCTTCACCACCCTCAAGTCAGCTTGTAACCTCACTATTGTTAGCTTAGTCTGCAACCAGGCTTGTGTCAGAGCACAATGGTCCTCATCCAGCTCATGCTAAACGCTCTTGAACCACAGGGAGTTTCCAGCAGCACCTATTATGATTCAGGTTTTTTCCTTTAATTTGCTTGTTTGCTTCCTTACAGCTCACACACTCTGGAGGAACCTGACACATTTAGGAGGTGAGACCAGGAAACAGTTTGACCACCACCCTCAGATGCATTCTGTCAATCCCCAGCCACTATCCCAAACCAGATTGGGCGTTTCCACTCTCTCTCTCTCCTCAGGGTGAGTTCCTTTTCCTTCGAGGACATCACCTAACAAGTAAACTGCTTATAAATCTTAGCATAAGGGTGAAGCATCAGTCAATTTCTCCACGGACTCATTGTCTGCCCCAGGAAGCTCATCAAACTCCCATAACCCATGACGTTAGCCCCCTATGGCACGCCTACCCCACCAACCCCACTGAGCCCAAGTCCTCTCTCTTGCTCCGGGGATATACAACTCTGATTATCCTAACACTTGCCATGTCACGTTAATAATTATCTGAGAGAGAAGGAAACCAATATTTACTGATACCTAGTATGACCCAGATTTTTGTATTAGATGCTTTACATACATGACGTTATTTAATCTTCATGCCCACCTTTGGAGAGGGGTACACCTCCCTCTATTTTACACATAAGGAAATAGGTCCCAGAAGTGACAGGTCCTGTCACAAGACCACAGGGCTAAAGAGGGCCAGAGCAGGAATATCACACCCGGGGGCCTGGCTGAGTACAGATTCGCCCCTCTCCACCATGCTGCCTCATCTTTATTTATGCCTACCTCCCCCGCTCTGCCCCCACCTGCTGTGAGCTCCTCCTTGGCAGTGACTGTCTGTAATTTGTCATTGTATCTCCCGTGCATCTGTCACACTCCAAGTAGGGGCTCAAACAACACTTTCCAAGCAAAGATGGAAGAGAGGAAGGAAAAGTAAAAGCCCTGGATTTTGCCTTACACTCAGTAATCACTTAATAGATATTTATGAATGGATACCAAGGTTGGAGAGAAGCCCTCAAAGCTTTCCCCTAAGGCAACTGGGTGATCTGATTGGCAGGACTCAATTTATCAGCCTCCTCCAGGCAAGCTTGGGAAACAGAGCAGGAATGATGGGGCTGAAGCTAATGCAATTTCAGATGAATCCATTAGAGTCGGGTCCCTGGACTGTTGGAAACTGGGACGCAGAATTAAAGTGCCCTTTGTAATTTATACTCAGACACAAACGGCATATGGGTAGTGGAATCCTTACTTTATATTCTGACTCCTTTCCTCTGGCCCTGGAATTGGTTATCCAATGATGAGAGCTTCCAAGAGCTTCCTTAAAGGAAGAAAGCTGGGGATCATTTAAGAGCAATCCTCAGCCCCGTCCCAGAGCCAGGTGAGCTGACTTGTTGAGCTCCCCAGCAGTCTTTCAAGCTTATGATTATACTATGTGGGTAATAGGAGGCAGGAGAGAGGAGGCAGGCAGACTGGGGGAGCGCCTGTCTGAAGAGAAGCTGTCAGGTTCGAGAGAGCAGGCAGACAGGCTGGAGTCTATTTCATAGTGGCCCTCGACCCTGTTACTGAGACACTGTAATCAATAAATCATCGCATATGAAGGTATCGATGTTTCCAGAGCCTCTGTGCGTAAGCGGGGTCAGCTGGGAAAGTATGAAGTCTGCATCCACGGAGCTCTCTTATTTAGCATTCATGAAGAGATAGAAAAGGATATTTCAGGAATTGCTGCTTGGAGCAGAAGTGGAGAGAGAGAGGGAGAGAGCACGTGAGAGCACATTTTAAAATTTACACCATTGTCTTATCCCTGGGAAGAAATCAGGGGAATCAGAAAGTTAAAGACTGCCAAGGCAGATCTCCATCTCTTAAGACTGCATGGACTTTAGGATCATAGGATTTTAGAGCCAGAAGTGACCTTTTGTGCATCTCCCTGATGTTGTAGATGAGGGAGCTGGGAAGCACTGGGCTCATGCTTGCAATAGTGAGAAGCAGAGCCCAGGCCACACCAGGGGCACCTGAGGCCAGCTGCAATCCTGGAGTACCAGATTCCACCAGCATCTCTGGACTCAGCATCCTCCAGAAAACAAGTATAATAACTAGACCTAGTCTTTTTAATTCATCAAATGAGATAACATGTCGGATGAAAATGTTTTGCATGTTATAAGCCCTATAAGGTGCTATAAACCTCTGAGTAACCATAAGCATCATTAACATTGTTGACATTAAAAACCATTTACCCTGGGGCACCTGGGTGGCTCAGTCAGTTAAGGGCCTGCCTTCAGTTCAGGTCATGATCTCAGGGTCCTGGGATCGAGCCCCATGTCTGGCTCCCTGCTCAGCGGGGGTCTGCTTCTCCCTCTCCGTCTGCCTGCCGCTCCCCCTGCTTGTTCTCTCTCTCTGTGTCAAATAAATAAATAAAATCTTAAAAAAAAAACATCTGCTTCTATTATATTGTCACTGTAAATAACAACGACACATTTCCATTCTTTGCAAGTGACTTTTCAGTTGACACTTCCTTTTTAACTCTCGAATAACAGTTCCTGTAAGTTTTCCTTACAAGCTCTTTTTTCTCATTATACAAAGTAATATATGCTTATTATAGATAATTTTCAAAATACCAAAAGACATAAAGAAAAAAAATGTCATCCATAGTCCCCAAACCCAGAGATAATCACCATTAATCTTTTGACGTATTTCCTTCTGGTTTCTCCCTGTGCATATTTTAACAGAATTACAATGGTATCAAACAGAATATTCTATTTCTTGATTTTTTTTCATTTAACATTGTGAAACATATTTTCCTATATCACTAAAAACTTTTTAAAATGCCTTAATGGTTGTATAACATTTTCCCCTACAGATATACCATAGTCTACTTAATCATTCTTCCTTATTAGCTACTAAGTGGTCTCCTTTTGAAAAATATACATTAACACAACAACTAATCATGAATAAAGCTTTTCTGCATCTCAATCTATGAACAACATTTTAGGAGAGATTATTAGAAATAGAAATCCTAGGGCACCTGGGTGGCCCAGTCGGTTAAACATCCAACTCTTGGTTTTGGCTCAGGTCATGATGTCAGGGTCGTGAGAGCGAGGCCCGTGTAGGGCTCCACGCTCAGCTGGGAGTCTGCTTGAGATTCTCTCTCTCCCTCTCCCTCTGCCCCTCCCCCACCACGTGTGCTCCCTCCCTCTCTAAAAAATAAATAAATCTTAAAAAAAAAAGAAATAGGCATCCTGAGAATATAAATTTTTAAGGTTTTGATACATTTGTTGAATTGCTTTCAAGATTTTATCGGGGCACCTGGATGGCTCAGTTGGTTAAGCATCTGCCTTCGGCTCAGGTCGTGATCCTGGAGTCCGGGGATCAAGCCCCATGTGGGGCTCCCTGTTCAGCAGGGAGTCTGCTTCGGCTTCTCCATCTCCCCTTGCCCCTCCCCTTGCTCATTTCTTTCTCTCTCTCAAATTAATAAAAATCTTAAAAAAAAAAAAGATTTTATCAAGTCACCCCTGTCCGTCAGAACTGTAGTAACAAATGACAACAAGCTAGGTGGCTAAAACAAGAGAAGTTTATTCTCTCATAGTTCTGGAAGCAAGAAGTCTGAAATCAAGGTGTCAGCAGCGCTACATTCCCTCTGAAGTCCCTGGGAAGAATATGTCCTGGAGTCTTCCAGCTTCTGGTGGTTGCCGGCAATCTTTGGGGTGCCTTGGTTTATAGCAACATAAGTGCAATCTCGGCCTTCCCCTCTGTGTATCTGCTTGTTCCCAAATCTCTCTCATAAGGACATGTCTTTGGATTTGGGGCCCACCCTAATTCATTAGAACCTCATCTTCATTTCATTGCATTTGCAAAAACCCTATCTCCAAATAACATCACATTCACAGTTTCCTGGGGGTTAGGACCTCAGCATATCTTCTAGGGGGACACAATTTAACCCACAACCCATCTCACGTAGTCCCCAGCAATATCTCACTTCATATTTTAATTGCTTTATGTATACCCTCAAAACAGAAATAGATTTCCATAAAGATCTTCACCAATGTTAAGCATGGTGGAGAGATGACTTTTCAGGGGTTTTTTAGGCTACAGTCTTTTTTACATAAGCTGACTTGATATTTATGTTGATTTGGGGAGCAGCCCTGATCTTTTTTTGATGTCTATCTGTATGCCGTCTCTGCTGTGGGGCCAGGCCTTCCCAGAACCTCAGGGAAGGAGCTTCTATCAGGAGCCATCTGAATGAGACAAACCTGTGTTCAAATCCCAGCTCTGCCACTTGGCACTGTGTCACCTTGACCATGCACTTTGTCTCTCTAGGCCTCCACATATGGAAGGATTGAGCACTTAAGCCAGTACACGGTAATTACTCAGGACATGTTAGCTATGGTTATTAGTGTTTGCTCATGTGGTCATTATTGGCACTATTACCACGTTGCTGCTGAGCCTTCTCAGTTTCCATGTCATAGGGTCTGCCATGTCTGCCATGTCTGCACCTAGTCTTGCCATGTCTGCCATGTCTGCACCTAGTCTTGCCATGTCTGCCATGTCTGCACCTAGTCTTGCCATGTCTTGCCATGTCTGCACACTATTCCTGGAACACAGGCATTTTCTGTCTGGCTCTGCCTCTCTGCTACCCCAGCATTTATTGTCTGGGTTCCCGATGCACCTTGCATGCTTGGATTCTCACCCAGATGTCTGTAGGTTCCCTGCAGGGCCTTGCATGATCTTCCTCTCATGTCAATGGGTGTCCTCTGCTACAGAAACAAGCCAAGGCAGTTTGGTTTCCTCCTTGTGCCCAGTCATATTTCAGTACTCCAAACCCGACCTGCACATCCAGAACTTGCTTTGTGTCTGAGCCCTCCTGCCCAGACATCAGATACTGCCTAGCATTTCCTTTCAGCCAGACCTTCTCTTCCAAGCACTATGGCTCACTGTGATTTTTCGAAACTTGATGACCTTTTCTGGATAATACCAGGCCCAGATGCTTTTTCTTAGCCTGTCCAATCTCTTGTCTATTCAAGTCCTGGTGTCAAGAATTGACTTTGCCAGGATCATCCACAGCCCTGGCTTTGAAAGGATTCTTCAGTACCATCTACAAGAATTCCTGGAATTAAAAAAAAAAAATGGCATTTCCCCCCAATTCAGCAGTTTTCTGCTCCTCAATTACTTTACACTCAACAGAATCAATCATGGGGAATGGGAGGGGAAGAGAGGGGACAGTCGATGCTAAAGTGGTCAGGGGCCATGCGATCGTGCACACATTCTCTCCCACTTCTGATCAAGTAGCAAATTATTTATTCCGCTTAACAAGGTGAGGGAATCATAAAACTCATTTACATACATTTTATCATGTGTATTTATGTTACTTTGGGGTTCCTGCTTCCCGGAGCTATGGTCAAATCCATTAGAGATGAATTTTATCTCTTCTTAATGTCAGAGCCATCCGCTTGACCTCCCTTCATGCATATTCATAGTATCATTAACAGCGAGGCCATGCCCCTCCAGACAGCAGGCATAGAACAATGGGTCTTCCATGACCTGGAATGGCATGGTAAAAGATCACACTTTAAATGATGTTCCACACAAGGTAAGACTTAGTCCCATGAGTCAGAAATAGCCTCTTTGCCCTGCAACACTATGAGTTCTCCTAAATGCTGCCAGACATCTTCAAGCTGTCAGGGACCGGCACCTTCGTTGTTGCCTTCTCCAGGACAAACCTTTTAATTCAAGAAAACAGCCAGAGTTTTAATAAACGCTTAGAAATGCCAAGACTCTAGTTCTGATGAAGGCAGATGTCAAGAGGCAAGATAAAAGATGCCATACTGGGTCTGATCCAGTTTCTCCAGTTGTATAGCTCATTTCCATGATTTATAACTCAGTTTTCCATGTTGTATTACGGGCCTATAGATAGACCTACATACACATGCAGGCCTATTGAAAAGCCCTACTGTAACATTCCCATACTCAAATTCACAAACTGGTAGTGGTGCTGCTCAAGGACTTGACCTTATCTTACTTTATCAGGAAAAGGAGTGACACAGCCCTAAGAGTGGGAGATCTTTCCCTCTGGGCCCTTAAAGTCACTCGATCTTTCTAATCACAAGAGGGTCTTGGGACCTTCCCAGGGTTGCAACCAATATCTAAGGGTTTGCATACAAGATGGTGCTGAGCTCAAGTTCAGTTTTTTTGTTTTGGTTTGGGTTTTTTATTTTGTTTTATTTTTTAAAGGAGACTCTGCACCCAGCATGGAGGCCAACTTGGGGCTTGAACTCATGAACCTGAAATCAAAACTTGAGCTGAGATCAAGAGTTGGACGTTTAACCAACTGAGCCACCCAGGCTCAAGCTCAGTTTAAGAAAACAACTGCAGGATGGAATTCTAGAAAATTGGGAGCTTAGCTATTGTTACTATAGTTGCTTAACTCTCAAAGGATAGCATCTCATGGGAAATCAGATGCCATGGGATATTCACATGATGGAAGAAATGATAAACTGATGAAGGAATGTAAGGCAGTTGGGAACCAGTTTAGAATCCCCCTAAATCTGACTGAGGTTAACAGCTAAGATTTGATCATTTAAAGAACCATTATTTTTAAGGGGCGCCTGGTTGGCTCAGTTGGTGGGGCACGTGACTCTTGACCTTAGGGTTGTGGAGTTTTGACTGGGTGTCAAGATTACTTAAAAATCTTTTTTTAAAAAGAATATTTTTATTGCCCAAAAGAAAATGAGTTTGTGCTAAAGTATAAGCGGTCAAGAAAAGTCTTATTCACAGAACTTACAGAACTGCTTGGCGCATGTGAATTATTTGCTACAATCATGGTAAAGGGGAGAGGCTTATAATAAAGTGAAGGAAGCTGAGCTCTTCGCTTTTTGAGGATGCAGATCTCGGAGCTGAGCTACACAGTAAAATCCACTTATGATTTGGTCTTAGAGGTCTGAGACTGGGACTGAGGTCTCTGACTCAGGGCTGTAGCCTGACATCAAAGGGCATTTCACTCCCTCCCAACACGCTGATGACCTCCTAAGTCAGTCACCTTTCACATCCCTCTCTTGGGGCGGCCTGTCTGGCCCTAATCCCAGGGTTCTGAAGATCTGGAAGGTTGCTCTGCTAAACAGTGGGGGCAACCAGTGGTCATTCACTATAAGGTGGGAAAAATTACTTTCTCATACTCCTGGGGCTCTCAGCAAGGGTGACAAAATGAAACATGAGTTTCACTCTGCTTCTGAATAAGTAAAAACCTATTAGCCTACAATTCTTAATTACATTTTTTTCTACATCTTCTCTCCCTACCAGGAATGGAGACTATTTTAATCTCCCCTTTCCTTGAAACCAGCGTCCACCCCTTTATTCTCAAGAGTGTTCTTTATGTCAGAGAACTGTCATCAGGGGGGTTATCTTTATCTTCATATTGTTCAATATGAACTAGTGTGCATTGACTTAGCTACACTGTATGCAGGACTTTGAAAAATGTGTGGTCAATCCCAATAGTCAGCCCCGATTTATTCATTTGATCTCTTAGCCAACGTTTCTACAACTCTCTCACTGTGTTATGGCTTACAGATTCAGAGCTATGGGTCCCCTCAGAAAGTTGAGATTCAGACAGAAAGAGGAGCGGGTAGAAGAGTTTAAGATAAGTCCGGAAGATTAGCTACCAGATATGCAATATAATTTCAGGAGTTGAAGAAAACGTACGAGAGCCTCAATGAAAGACTTGAAATTCCTATATGTCCTTAAAAATATGTTATACTACAAAAATAAAGAAATTCCCTAAAGGGATTCAGAAGGGAAAAAAGGGACAAGTTTCCCAAATAAAAACAAAAATTAGATTCCACAGTGCTGTTTAGAAGATAATGGTGCATTATTCTCAGTTCTGAGAGGAAAAGTTTATAACCCAAGAATTCTATTCTCAAATTGTTAGTAAATGAAAATACAGATATGACATTCAGTTAAATTTGAATTTCAGATAAATAATGTATATGTTTTTAGGATAAGTATGTCCCATGTAATATTTGGTACATACTTATCCTACAAACATATTTATTGTTTATCTGAAATTCAAGTTTAAGTGAGATCCTGTATTTTGTCTGTCAACTCCAATATAAAAAACATGTATATTTCAGACATTAAAGAACTATAAGATTTACCACACCACATTGTTTTCTACAACAAGTACTTAAGTTATTCACAAAGTATACAAAAATTTGAATAAGAGTGTCATGATTTAAGGGGGTTAAGGACTAGCAGTGAGCACTCAAACTAAATTCAAGAAACCAATGTAAATATGGTTAACATTCTAGGAGAAACTCCATATTATTAAAAAGTAATCATTTAAAGGGAATAGAAATCCTGACAATTTGGAGTCTCTAACTGTCCCAAGAAGTGGATGCAATCAGTGGCTGGGGACAAATTTTTTGTATATTCAGAGGATATTTCACACCATGTAGCAAGGTTAGAAAGAGGAATGATAACACACCTCCTTATTTTGTAGAGTGCTGTTGTATATACTATGCCATTTTGTTCTCACATAGCCCCGGAGGGCTGAGAGAATTAATAATAATAAGGCAGGCAAGCACACATTTCTCACCTACACAGTTGGAAAATGAGGCCAGGAGAGCTTGAATGGATCACCCCATGTTTAACTCCTAGTAAGCAGCAAGCTGTTGTCTTCAAGTTCAGAGGGCTATTCCAAGCCAAAGTGAGATATTCTGTTGGGGTTAGCCAACCCTCAAATCCAGCTTATTGTTACCTAAGAGGTCTGAGAAGCCAGTCCCACTTGATAAATATTTGTTGATTAATTAACATTTTCCTGGTCCATTCAAGTGTTTACTGAGTGAGTTCCATGTACCCATTCATATTCTCTGAAGTATGTAGAAATGGTATGAAATATGACCTCTGTCTTTTAGGTTTAAAATCTACTTAGAGGGGTGCCTTGTGGCTCAGTTGGTTAAGCGTCCAATTCTTGACTTTGGCTCAGGTCATGATCTCGGGGTCATGGGGAGAGCCCCACATCACAACGGGCTCCACACTCAGCAGGGAGTCTGCTTCTCTCCCTCTCCCTCTGCCCTTCCCCCGACTCGTGTGTGCTCCCTCTCTCTCTCTCTCAAATAAATAAATCTTTTTCAAAAATCTACTTAGAAAACCAACACACATGGGACAACCTCAAGACTTCAGGGAAGGGCTATATTTCTGAGCCAAAGCATTATAAAATAGTATTAACAAAATGATTCTAATTTTTCTAATTGATGTATTTTTAATTATGCTTAGAAAGAAAACCCTGGAAATAGAATACTGTCAAGTTTTGTTTTATTCCTTGTGATTTTCTGCATTTCCCAATTTTTTACAGTGAATAGGAAATACACATCAGGAAAAAACATCTTGTTTTGTTGTCTTTAAAGATGTTTTTCAGAAGAACAGAACTTGGAAATGTAGCATTCCAAAAAGGTTTTATGTGATTCTAGAGCTGCATTCTCTGCTTTGTGGCTCATCCAAATTTCCATGGGGTGTGTATTTCACTCCATATATTGAAGACTTGATATAAGAAAAAAAAAGTAAGATGTCTTAACGAGTTTTATATTGATTATTACAGGTTGGAATGATAATGTTTTGGCTATATTGGGTTACATAAAATAAAATTAATCTCACTTGTTTCTTTTTACTTTTTAAAATATAATTACTAGAAAAAAATGTTTTAAGGCGTAAAAGGTATTTTAATAAGTTGATGCTGCATTACTGCTCCATTTCTTAGAAAAACTCCAAAGATATCAGGGACAAATCAAACATGACACACCAATAAAAAAAAAATGGACAGCATAACTACTTAAGATAGGCAAAGGCTAAAAGCTACTGTCTGACCTTCAGCACATAGCAACCCTGTTCCCAAGACTGTCCTAGGCCTATCAAGGATAGCAACATCACAGACACAAAAGGGAAGTTCTGGGTTGTCCTTACCCAAGATGAGAGATGGAGGCAACTGAGCACAAGATTTTTTATTTTTTTTTATTTATTTTTTTTTTGGCACAAGATTTTTTAAAGATACACTCAAATGAAGATGTCTAAGAGAAAAATGTCTTCCTTAGGACACAAAGGGACGACAGGATGAAAATAACAGACCAGGGTGTATGTTGTCCATGACCTCTGTGGGCATTTGCCTGAATCCCCACCTGCACATGTACGGGGCAATGCGGCTGAGGTCATTGGGGAATGTGTGTTTTTGTGGTGTATGTGGCAGTGTCTCTGGGGTTGGGGGGTTAAAAGATGAGAAAGCAAATAGAACAGGATGGACAAAGAATGGAATGATCAAGCTTAATGGGGGCTCTAACTGGATCCCTTTTGCCATGGTTCCCCCCACCCCCAGGCCCTCAACAATCACATGAGACTTCAGGAATGCACCACACAGAATCAATTAGTTCAAAGATATGCCACATGGAAATAATTTGTTAAATATCGCCCCTCCCTTACCCTCAGCCTCCAGCATACTCCCTTAGAGTTGTACAGTCAGAGAAGACTTAACAATTGGGAGGAATCCCCCACACTTTTCCAGGGCAGAATTCTGGCTAGTCCCAAAAAGGGTTCTTCTTTTAAGGATTTTGGGGAAACTTTAGACACTGAAATTTTTATCAGCATTGGCGATGTTTGGAGCAAATTCAGCTCCAGGAGCTGCACAGTTGAACACAGGAGGGGTTCCACCAATTGCCCCAATTCCTTCTGTTGTAGCAACTTGGCCAAAGCATTCAGTTGTTGGTGGAGTTGATCCCAAGGTTCCATCTGGCATCATAGTGTCAGGTCCTGGAGGAGCTGAGGTACCAACTGGCACTGTAGCATGGGGCATGGCACCTCTGTTGCTGATGCCCATAGAACCTCCCATAGCCATCTGGGCATCTCCTGTTCTCTTGCATCAGGGCATGTTCCCTTGAATCCTTCCTACTGTTACCGCATCTCTTCCTCATGTACCTGCACTCCACCTCCTGCCTGAGTGCCAGTTGCTTTCCTCGCTGCACTTCTTGGTTGTGCAACTAACTCTTCCATCCTCCAGAGTTCTTCTCGATGCCTCATCAAATCCTGTCTCAGCACGACCTGGTGCTCATGGCGAACAGCCTCCATCTCCATCTGCAGCTTCTCACCAGCTTCCTTGATGTTGTGGTCCACTTGGTCCTGCTGCTTTTCCATCTCAATGAGTGTCTTCCAGGGCATGGCATACTCATACTCAAAGGAACCAGGCTGCACAAATCTGGGTGGCTGCTCTCACTCCTTGTGAAATTGCTGGTTCTTTATAACCAGCTTCTCTGGAAGTCCTCTTCATCATCCACTTGGGCCTTGGGCTCCACAGTCACAGGCTGAGGAAATGTGGTTAGCAAGAAGGAAGCTTCACTGCACCTGTCCAGAGCCTTCCGAGCCACTGGCTTCCCTGAGAATTCAACAATGCCTTTTCCTGAGTGCCTTCCTCAATCAGTCACGATGACTTCATCCCGCCCTTTCCACCTGGCCAACCACAGAAAAGGCTTCCTGCAACAGTTCGTTGGAAACACTGAGGAAGGTTTCCGTCAGTAAGGGATGCACTATGGCAGGCAAAACGCATGCGCAGCTGCTTTCCACGGAGTGCCATGTTGTCCAGCCCTGCTTTAGCAATCTCCACTAGGGTTCATGTTTCCAAGTGGATAAAGCCAAGAGGTATCCTGTGAATGAAGACTTTGCCTGCCTTCCCTTCTGCCTCAAATAGTTTCCTCATCTCCTCGGTGATGTCAGGAGGAAGATTGCCTACAAAGGGCCAGCTACGTTGGGTGAAGGTCTTCTCTCCTGGTTTCGTAAAATTCTTCAGGTCAATAGTCAAGTCTTCATTTGGGCTGCTGGCTTGTTGCCCACTTGCAGGTATTGGTGGCCGTGGTGGCCGTGGTGATGCTGCTGGTGATGCTGCTGATGCTTCTTTGGAATATGGTTTTGCTTCTCCAAGTTAAAGGTTTTATTGCTCTGCATCTCTGCACCCTTCTACCGACTGTTCTGTCCTCAGAGTAACAGCAACACTACACAGCCTCTAACGTCCCAAGACTGATTACTAGAAAATCTTTAAATGACATGTATGGCTTGCATTGGTTTTCACATCATGTTTCAATGGAACAGTGGGGCTCTAGACTGATAGAACATCTACATGGGGATCAGATTTTCAGATAATGCTACAGATGTGCCATTGGGGTGTCTACAAAGCCCATGGAAGTTCTAAGTGGGCATGCTACCAAAACAGTGAGTTTCTATTTAAAATTAGGGGAGGGACATCTGGGTGGTACAGTTGGTTAAGTGTCTGATTCTTGGTTTCAGCTCAGGTCTGATATCAGGGTCGTGGGATTGGGGGTCTGCTTGAGTTTCTCTCTCCCTCTTCCTCTGCCCTTCCCGCCTGTGCTCTCTCTCTCTCTCTCTCTCTCTCTCTCTCACTGAAATAAATAAATAAATCTTTTAAAAAATAAAATTAGGAGAAAATCTCAGCAACAGGAATCAGTGAATCTAAGTCAGGAATCATTGAGTAGGGTACTTTGGGTTTGTATTTTTAAGATCTTTCTCTACGTGGTATATTCTTTTCCACTACAGTGTTTTGCATTTTAGAAAATATAAAGCAGAATCGCATTTCTACAGTTTGTGGAATAGACTCTACCTACAAGTTAAAGGGCAGGCGATGGATGGGTATTTAAGAGAGGTTCCTGGACACGGTGGTACATACACCGAATCTGGAAGGATGGAGAGTTTTTGACAAAGAAATAGGAGAACAAGGCTCTCAGCCCGGATAGTGTCCTGGGCAGGAGACACATACCGAGCACTACAGGAGGTGGCTGAGAACCCAAACATGCCTGTCTTACTGCCACTCACAGGGATCACTTTTTAACTTCTTTGAGCCTTGGTTTCCTCGCCTGTAAAGCAAAGACAACAGTGCCAACCTCAGTGTGTTGTTGCAAGGAGGAAATGTGATACTTTCTATAAAGTGCTCAGCACAACAAAAGCACACTCCACAGAGTGATGGTAACACACTGTCTCAAGGTACTGCCGACTAGAGGTCTGAAATCAAGATCTTCACCTTGATTACATCCTTTGCCATTCACAGGTCTGCCTTCTAAAGTAAGCTATTTATCACAGGCTTCATATCTTTGGGGGACAGTTTTCACCCCACCACAGGTGGTAAGGACCTAGAGAAAGCAGATTTTCTAACACTCCTGGAGCTCCCAATCATTGGGATATTAACCCCTGGTGTGCTAGGTCCCAGGTGAATGGCCAAGGGCTGGCCTGGGGTGAGGGAAGCACTCACCAGTAGCTATTTGCCAGGTGGGATGGCTTTACCAGTACAGGTTAGCAGAATATTAAGCCTGAGTGGGGGATAGAAAAGGAGAGAAAGAGGCAACTATGAGAGACTTTTTATAGGCAAAATTGATGGGCCTGGTTATGAAACATAAATCTCAACAGACACTGTGTAAAGAGAGATGTTGATGAGGGATAGAAAAGGAAAATGTTCACCTTTAGCCCAGAAGGCTGACCGACAGCCTGCATAGTTCCAATAAGGATCAAATACATGCTGGTTGCTACGTTCTTTTTTAAGATTTTTTTTTATTTTTTATTACATTCAGTTAGCCAACATATAGTATATCATTAGTTTTTGCTCTAGTATTCAGTGATTCGTTAGTTGCGTATACCACCCAGTGCTCATCACAACACGTGCCCTCCTTAATACCCATCACCCAGTTACCCCAACCCCCAACCCCTCCCTTCTGTAACCCTCAGTTTGTTTCCTGGAGTCCAGAGTCTCTCATGGTTTGTCTCCCTCTCTGATTTCTCCCCCTTCAGTTTTCCCTCCCTTCCCCTGTGGTCCTCCCCACTATGCCTTATGTCCCACATGTGAGTGAAACCATATGATAATTGTCTTTCTCTGCTTGACTTATTTCACTTAGCATAATCCCCCAGTCCCATCCAGGTCGATGCAAATGGTGGGTATCCATCCTTTCTGATGGCTGAGTAATATTCCATTGTGTATATGGACCACATCTTCTTTACCCATTCATCTGTTGAAGGGCATCTCGGCTCCATCCAGTTTGGCTTTTGTGGACATTGCTGCTATGAACATTGGGGTGCAGGTGCCCCTTTTCACTACATCTGTATCTTTGTTGCTACATTCTTAAAGGGTCTCATGACTGCCTGTACATCTCACCAACAATCAATATCAAAGTGAATGATAAGCACCAGAGAAATCTTGTGAAAGTAGTTTATGGATAGAAACTTAAAGGAGACATTTAGGATCTAATACTCCCTGCACATCCCCCAGCCCCCCTTGAGCACTAAGCATATAACCACCAGCTTCATACAGCAAAAAGTGCAGCTCTTTCGGCTGATGGGACCTGTCCCTGTGCTACTTAAATAAACTTACGAAGTTGCACCATACAACGTCTCAAGAATTCTTTCTTGAGCATTAGGCTCCACGACCCCGCAACAATATCCCTCTCCGCAAGAAAAATATAAGGGCTTGTACTCCAAGCCATCCAATGTTGAGGCTTCCAGTATATGTTCCAGCGTTGTGTTCTGGGTCCCAGTCCCTGATACCGCTGGAACAGCGGAGGACCCTGCCCGGCCCACATTAATGAATTCACTTCTCAGTCTTCAGACCTGGTGAGGATCCTGGTGTGAAGCTGCCAGCAACAGCAGTGTGTCAGAACAGACTGTTTACCAAGCTCCCGCAAACATGCAAACATCACTAAACCCAGGGGACTGCTCTAAATGAGGAGAAAACAGGTTCTTTCAAGACAGCTAGTGCCCCTGCCAGAAACTACTAATAGAGGGCTGCTTTTCCGTACCGTGTGAGCTGATTAGGAGGTTGATGGATCCTAATCAGAATGTGAGGTTTATTCATCTGTAAACTTGCAAAAGGAATGCTCTCTAGGGAATGTGAATCAGCAAGAATTGTTTCCCATTGGCCTGGCTTAACAAAAAACAAGACAATTTGCCTCTCTGTTTTTCCCGGTAAGCAGGTAGACTGGAAGAGAGATTATTTCTTGATGATCTTTTTCAAATTCTTATTAGACATCAGTACAGGCTTCAGTGATCTAGCAAATCAGCTCCTAGTATTTTCAATGAGAAAATGATATGAACGCTCATTAAAAGTGCATAATTTGACCCATGGGCCAGGAAATTGAGAACTGAGGTCAGTGGGGAAATTTAGACTCCATTCTTTGCACTGATGAGTAATCATGATGGGGACTGTATGCTTGATCAGAAAAATCTCTGGTGAACGCTACTGAATAAGAATTAGATGGGTGCAATTTGCACTTATTGCAAAAGTGGGGTTTGTTTGCTATAAACGTGAGATAGTAATAGCAGGTTGTGGTAAGGCTGGGCCTCATTCCACCCACCCCTGTCCCCACATGATCAATGTGAGTTTACTTATTTTTGCTGTTAGGCAAATATGGGAAACAAGTTCAAAATTTAATAGACTCACCATGTAAGAACAACTGAGTCCTTTTCTGTACAGAAACCCACTAAATGTCACACAGATTAAGAAAAACAACCCTTGCCTTCCAAGAGTTAACAATTTAACAATCAACTTTCATTGCCTAGGCAAAAATTATTTCCATTTCATTACATTCATTTGTTACAGATGCTTACATTTGATTTCTCAAGAGAATAGGCATAAGACTGCCAAAAACGCTTCGACCTATATTTTCTGAATCCTTATCTCTAGCTAATCCCAGAAGTCCCCGTTCACAGCTGAACACTTCGTTGGTTCTGTTTTTTCTTAAGAAATGTGTAATAAATCCCAAGGATCAGGACTGTTTAATACTCAGCCACACACTTTAATGAAATGCCCTAGGGTTAGACCAATTGTATCGCCAATCAGCAACTCCATCTTCCTGCATTTAGACACTCCCAAACTGCCTTCTCCTCCAAATATCCCCAACATCTACTCCTGGCAAAACTTGTCCTGGATGAACAGAAATCAGTCACAGGACAAAAGAGGGGCCTGGCCCTAATTTATTTTTCACACTCCAACAAAAGAGTAAAGTGGGACTGAGTCTGAGTCTTGACGAGAGTAAGAAATGAGAATGAAGCAGTGTGGCAGCCATTAGGAGAGCCCCCAAATCTCCTAATCCGGGAGTGCAATTGCCCAAGAGCCCAGGGCTGTGCTCTGAAACCCCTCACCAGGCTTCCCCCCAGGCCGGTATCCCCTGGCTGTGCCTGTGGTCACTATGGCACAGCCAGGATACTTCCCCATTCGGTGGAAAGTACGGGACTCTTCTGGCAGGAAGCTTTGCCCAGATTTCCTTACAATTGTATTGCCATCTATATCCCTTCCTCACTGGGGTCAGACTTGCATCAGGGTCTGATGGATTTTCAAGCCTCTCCCGGCTTCCTCCCCTTTCCTTTCAGGCATTTCACCTAATAAATTTCTCATACATTTAATAGATCTTGGTAACTGCTTCTCAGAGGACATGGACTAACATAAGTGGGGATCCACCAGGAGGAGCAGAAAGCAGCTGGGGGAGCAGGGAACAGGAAAACATGGTATTGGTTTAAAGACCAAACTGACTTCCCAAAATACGGGCCACAGTCTGAGGCTTTAATGAGGCTCACTCAGTGCTCATTCACAGTGATGGCTTCGTAATCTGCATACTTGGCCAGGCTGGACTACATTTCCCAGGATTCCTTTTCTTTCCATGTTTCAGGTCAGTATGGGCTCCAAGGGACATTCTCTCGCGAGAGTTGGAAGGAGGCAAAGGAGCGGCAGCCATCTTGTGGCGTGCAACCACTGGCTGCTGATCCCCCCTCATGCTCAGGTGAAGGTGCTGCTGGGCCCGGGGTTACCCTCCCTTTCCGCTGGGTCTCCCTTCCTTTAGTTTCTCTGCACCCTGTGGCAGATGAATCCTTGTTCCGCAGTGTGACGCAGGGCCTCAGCTTCTGCAGAGTCCTTTCATCGATAAGGTCGGGAGGAACAAACGGCATGGGTTTCAGTCTGCCCACGTGGTGTTCCAGCTTCTGCTTATGGGGGTTCTAGCCTGCCCCCCCCCATGAGCTTCCTTTCTTGACTGTCTTATGGATTTCGAGCACCAACATTGGCCAAGACAGCCTTGTGGAGAGTGCCTGGCTAAGCTCCCCTAATTGTGCACGTCCGTTCCTAAGAATTCATGTATATTTTTCAGTGATAGATACATGTACATACACACATATATGTACTTCATAGTTAAACCCTGAATGATGCACTCATTATATTTCCTCCTCTCGCCCGTTTGCTTGAGGGCAGCAGTACACTGGAAGTGGAATAGGCACTAGGGCTTCAAAGAAAACCATGCCAACCCTAGGCTCTGCTGTTTTAGACAGACCTGGACGGCAACAAGATAGAGGAAGGTAGAACTGAATTGTGAAAACAAGTATGCGTTCCCAGCCCACCGGGCAGAGGGGCAAGATTCATGATTTGGTTTTGTTTTTTAAACTAAATTATATCCAGCTTTGTGCCCTTACCTCCCTAGCTGGGAGGACATCCCAAAGCAGTTATTATTGGGTCGCTTAGCACCACCACCAGTACCCTCACTACCTCCCCATTGTACAGAACCGGAATCCCGGGTCTCATAGAAATGGACTGGAACCTGGTCCTTAGTCCCGAGTGGTTGCTATCATTTCCTTCCTCTCGTTTCCCAGTGCCAGTGTTGAGCCTGATCCTCTGGCATCTGTCAAGCATAGCTGCCACCAAGAAGCCTCTCAACATTCCAGTCCAGCTCATCCTAGGTCCCAAGGCTTCAAAGCCAAGAAGTCCAGTGATAAGTTCCAGAGAGCCCTATACCACATCATCAGAGGTTCTGACACCCTCAGGTGTGCATGGGGCAGGTACCATCTCCTCCACTCACAGAACCTTCCATCCTGCAAGTCCCAGAAACCAATTCTCCTTGGGTCTACCTACATATCTACCCACTCTTTACCTCCTGTAACTTTCTGTTATCCATAGTAACAATCTGTATGTCATGTGTCCTGCAAACCACCCCCCCACACACACCAGATTTAGAGAAACCTGGAGGGGATATTGACTTTCACTTCCCTCCAGATAAATCTGTAAATATCTGTAATAAATCCCTCCTGATAAATCTGTAAATATTTCTTTTTTAAAAAAATTGTATCTATCGGATTAAAAATCAAAATAACTTTTATGCCAAGTGAAATAGTCTGACAGAGAAAGACAAATACCATATGATTTCACTTATATATGGAATCTAAAAAACAAACAAAAACCAGACTCCTAAATACAGAAAACACACTGGTGGTTGCCAGAAGGGAGGCAGAAGGGGGTGGGGAATGGGCAAAAGGGATTTAGAGGTACAAAAAAAAAAAAAAAATTAGGGTAGCTTTGGTTGGAAGGATGGAAGTAAAAATTAGAGGGATCACAACGTGGGCTTTTGGGATGCAATGTGTTATTTCCTCATCTGGGTGATAATGATAATCCATTGAGCTGTACGTTTATGATTTATGTGCTTATCTCCATGTATTATACTTCAGTCTTTCAAAGTTTAGGAAAACCCAAATGCTAAAAATGTATATGGAAAAAAAAATAATAATCCCTTCCCCACCCATACATTCTATGCCCCATTTCCACTTCCCAGGTGAACAGCAAATTCAGGAGTTCCCTCCAGTACCTTGTGAGCATTGGTGGTCCTTAAAGCTATGCCACTTTTCCTTCGGAGCACATGGTCTCATTGCATTTCCTGGCCCTCCTGAGGTTGGATGGGATTGTTGTGTGACTAGTTTTAGCCAGTAGGTTGTAAGCAGAAATGATGTGTGTTACTTCTGGGCCGGGGCGTTCAGTTGCCAGAATGAGATCCTCTGGACTTCTCTTTCCCTCCTGCCACAGTGACATGCTGTTTTTTAGTGTTCTCCATCAGCTTTGGTCTCAGAGGGATTGTGACAAGGGGCCAATGCCTAACAAACACAGGCAAGAGGCATGAGCAAGAAATAAATGTTTGATGTTTTAAGCCACTAAGATGTAGAGATTATTTGGTAGCACACTGATTCATAGTGGTACCTCCTGGGAGGTGTGTGTGTGTGTGTGTGTGTGTGTGTGGTCTGTATATCTCTGGAGAGTACACCAAGATAAAGTTGAAGTAGAAACAGAAATATGAGAGGAAATATGTGTGTAGTTAATGTATCTATATCCATTAAGGTATTTTCAGCTTCATGTATGGAAACCCAAACTGAAAATTGCTTGCACAATAAGACTATTACTAATATAAGAGAGATATGGTGATTCCAGGACTGGTTAGTTCAGCTGCTCAACTGTGTCGTCAAAGACCCAGATTCTTTCCTCTCTGCCATTCTTGGTGTGTTGGCTAACTCCTGTTTTGGCTACAGCAGATTTGTATAATTCATTCCCTCCTTCCCCTCCCTCCCTCCCTCCCTTCCTTCTCTCTCTCTCTCTCTCACGCACACACACACACACATACACATCCAGAGATAAATAAGAGACCAACAAAATGCTGAGAATAACAAAAGAAGCAGATCAAGCCTATTCAGGATATTATCAGTTTAGCAATTCTGTGATGGTGATTTGAAGTCTCTCGTAATGGTTGGTATATTTGTTATTAGAGCTTTTAATGCAGTATAAAGTGTTCTTTTGGGCAACCACAAAATCAAGAAGGACCTGTGACAGCCAAGAATAAAGAAAAGTGACAGAATGACATTTGCTATTTCCTAGTACCTTGACTTTGCCCAGTGCCGAGCTGTGTAGTTTTGAGCCAGTTACTAACATCTCTAAAGCTTCTTCTTCTCCTCCCTATAAAGGGATTAACAGTTGTACCTTCATCACAGATCTGCCTGTGAGACTTAAGTGAATTCATACATATAAAGTGCTTAAACAGTTTCAGGCACATAGTAAATGCTATAGAACCAGTAGCTATTATCATTATAATAGGGCTTTGGGGAGAATTAAATAAGTCAATGCATGTAAAGGACTTAGAATAATGTCTGACATGTAGTAAGTACTCAATAAATCTTTGCTGCTGCAGCTACGACTGCTATTATTATTATAGCTTTAAATAAGATTGCAGAAGTTAAGGAGGGTAAAATATAGAGAGTTAATCCTTTAAAAATGAATGTATCAGTAGGAAGTACCTTTGTCATCTTAATTATCATGATCAATAATAAATTTCATTAAACACCCCTCTGTTTACAACAGAGTAAACTAATCAAAAAGAAGTCATCATCCCAAGTATGCTCTAACAACTTCCTAAGAGACCTGAATTGTGCAAACCATCTCTTTAAAGACTACCTAAGACAAATAAAACTACCCGGGAAATATTGATGTTTACTGCCATCAGCATATTTCCTATTTCCTATTGATCAGTTTATAATACTGAATATATTTTATGTGTTATTTATAGTTCATTAAGACACTTTATATTATCTTACTGTTTTAAAAAATAAAGCTTTGGAACAGTACCATTTGGGGCTGAACATACGGCTTGTAGCTTTGGGATTTACCAAGTGTTCTTAGTGTCAAGCCCTAATATCTGTTATTGATGGTGGAGAAGGCTCTGTGGCCCAGAAGAAACTGAAGGAAACAAAGAAATGCACATTTATTAAGTGTGTGATGGTTAGTTATGTTATTTTGTCTAATCCACACCACAACCCTACTTTGTGATATTATCATCTCCATCTTTTCAGGTGCGGGAATTGAGACGTAGAAATTACGTGACTTAAAAAGAGCAGGAACAGGTGCCTGGGTGGCTCAGTCGATTAAGCATCTGCCTTCGGCTCAGGTCATGAACTCAGGGTCCTGGGATCAAGTCCCACATTGGGCTCTCTGCTCAGCAGGGAGTCCGCTTCTACCTCTGTGCTTTCTCTCTCTCTCAAATAAATAAAATCTTAAAAAAAAAAAAAAAAAGAGCAGGAACCAGGAATTGGACATTGGAAGACCAGAGATCAGAGAACACATGGGATGATCTAGGTGACTAAGGGATGGCTATTGTACCCAACTACCTCTGAGGGGTTGCAACTTCCTGCTGTGCTAGAAAAGCTTGACATTTAGCAAATAACTCCAAGCTTTATAAGACAGTGTCTAAAAATGCATTGATAGGAGCAGATGTACATTTCCTGTTTTTGAATATGATTCTGAGTGGGTATTAATAAATGCTAACTGGCATTGCTTGCAGGTGTAAAACTAATAACGACGTTGGATCTGATTAGGAAAATAAAATCAGAGCTCTCAGTGTTCTTGTACCCCACCCTGGGACAGCTTAAAAAAAAAGCACAGGGTCCTACCACCTTGTCACCAAAGAAGGATTCATCAACCAACCAGTGTAACTTAAAACAGTACATTGCCATCTAAGGAATAAACAAGTACAACAAACAAATAAAAACAGAAACATTTTGGGGCCGCCTGGGTGGCTCAGTGGGTTAAGCATCCAACTCTTGATTTCGGCTCAGGTCATGATCTCAGGGTCCTGAGATGAAGTCTGCTTGAGATTCTGTCTCTCCCTCTCCCTCTGGCCCACCTCCCCACTCCAAAATAAATAAATCTTAAAAAAAAAACAAACAGAAACATTTTCTGAGCACTCTGATGTGCTTGTCATTCTCTAGGTCCCCCAGGCTCCCGAGGTTGAGAGTCATCGCCTCGTGGAGCCTTGTAGTGGAAAGTAGCAGCAAATGGGGGACAACCAAGAGATGGCCTCTTAATGATAGGACTTTGTTTTTATTTTGTTGTTGTTGTTTAAACTTTCTCTTTTGAAATAATTTGAGACTTAAAAGTCTTTCCAAAATAATATGGAAAGTGGGGGGAAGATGGCGGAGGAGTAGGGGACCCTATTCCAACTGGTGCCCGGAATTGAGCTGGATATCTACCAGACCACTCTGAGCACCCATGAAATCAGCCTGAGATGTAAGAAAACAGATCCGGATCTCTACAAACAGAATATCACACACACACACCAAAAAAAAAAAAATAATAATAATAATAATATGGAAAGTTCACATAATACTTTGACTCTGCTTCCTCTAATGTTGACAAATTATAAAACTAGCACACTGTCAAAGCCAGGAGATTAACATTAGTACAATGCTATTAACTAAACAACAAACCTTATTCCCGTTTCATGTTCTTTCATATAACAAAAATTGCGGGGACAAAAACTTGAAGAGAAGATGCAGAAATGAAAACTGTGTGTGTGTGTGTGTGTGTGTGTGTGTGTGTGTGTGTGAAATGGTCAGTTTAATGTACTGATTTTTCTTTCCTTAAAAAATTGTAATATATTTATTATATTGTCCAATTAAAAAAAAACTCAAATTGCCAGTATTATCCTCTTTTCTCTTCAGTAGGCACTTTCCCAGGGAAATAGGGTTGTTAAATTTAGCAAAAATTAATGCAGGATATGTAGTTAAATTTGAATTTCAGATATGCAGTGAATAGTTTTGTTTTGTTTTTTTTTAGTATTACTGTGTCCCATGCAATATTTGGAACATACTTAAAAATTATTTTTGTCTCTTTGACATTCAAATTTAACTGCGCTTACTATATTTTATCTGACATTCCTACAGGAAAAGAACATAAAGATGGAGAGTGGAGCTTAGTGTCCTGCACCTGGGAGGAGGGATGGCAGGACGTCTTCAAGGTAAGAAGATGAAAAAATTACTTCTCCAACATTCTTTACTATGTTGTGCTAAAGGAAGAATTTCTCTCGGAGGATAGAAAGTAGCTGCTGGGAAAGGAAACCCATTAAACTATTTCAGGAGCTATTTAGAGTTATTTTAGAAAACCATTTACCACAGCTGTTACCTGGGCCTGACCCGCCCCAACCAGACCCAGTTTGTGGGGAGGGGTACAAAGGGGTAAAATGGGAGTGAATGGGTGGAGTGGGTGGGTAATTAAGCATGGGGGCGTGCCTGGAAATGCAAGGGGAGAAGCAAATGCCCTCGGTTCTAAAAGCAACATGAGGAGACTGGCCTTTTCCCCACATGGCCCTTAAAAAGACATAAAACTGTGGGCCTATTCAGGTGCTAATAAAACTGAAAATATGCCTGTCCAAGCTAGTGCCGATTTCCTATTACTGCCTCTAGGCCCAAGCTATAGTCCTAAACGGACTACTCAAGATCTATTTCCAATGAGCTTGCTGCATGCCTAGTTCCAACATAAAATTGCTAGAATCCAAAGCAGTAATTTAGGAAACACCATAAAAAGCATCCTGAGGCTTTCACCAGTGGAAATCCCATAATCTGACAAGTCTCCTTTGCCTGGGAAATGTTGGCTGCTGCCTTACTTAAACTGTCACCAGCAATGTGCAGGGTCTCCAGCTCAGTGGCAGGGGTCTCTTCCCCTCCCACTCCAGTCCCCTGCCCAGCCCCCACACTGCACCTCTCCGCCACGGATGAGAGCGGCTGGTCAAGCTCAGAAGTTCACCAGGGTGCCCTGGAAGGGCCCTTGAGTCCCACGTGGAAACTACTGCTACCACCTGGGAACTGCCCATCATTGGAGCACCATGCCCTTCAGGGCACTTTTAATTTCAAACAAGGTTTTCCTCTGTGTGCTCCTGTTTGCCATTTCTCTTTAGAAATCCTCTCTGTTTTTCCACCTGCTTCTGCTAGTTCCCTTGGGGGCCCTAACTTTTAAGTGATTTGCTCCCACCATATGTGTTGACATGTGTTGATGATGCAGGTAGGCCAGGTCTAAGGACCCAGAGGGGGTCCCACAGGACCAGCCAAGAGGGTCCTTGGCTACATTCAGGGTAGATATCAAACACAAGCCAGTTGGAAGTGAGAGCAGAGCTTATTGAAGGTGTAAAGAGAGTGCAGATACATACTCTCTGGGAGACAGAAAGGAAAGGAGAGAGTGTTTCATCTTCGCTTGGGGTCTCAGGTCTTTATTGAGGTTTGTGGTCTGGTCTGCATGTCTTCTCAGGGCTCCGGAACCAGTTAGAACAAGGACAAGGGTCTGGGTGTCTGCGATAAGTCACTTATTCCTTGGAGCCAGGGGTCTTGGCGTTGAGATGTCTAACACTGGTGTTCTGGAATATGCACATGATGGCTTTGTCCTGTCATTCTTCCCCGGTCCTTCCTTCGATGTTATCTACTATGCTGGAAGACTCTAAAGAAATCAGTAACTCCTTGTCCCTTACTAAGAGGACATACTCTCTTTGCACTGTGAGGCATATGTAAAGTGGCGGTGCAGGTCCTTGAAAGAATAGAAGCAGGAAAAGGAGCAAAAAGCAGATTTTTATGGAGTCCTTCAGCTTCCCTGTCTCATTGACATCTAACCTTCAGAATCGTCCTTGAAAAGCATTCCTACTGTGGAGAGGCCCCTCAGGCATTGTGGGTAGTAGAAAGAGCATAGGATCTTGAGGCAGAAAACCTGAACTCTAGCACTACCTTTCTCCCTTACTCCCTACACGACCGCAGATGAGCTATTTCATTAACCTCTTCAGATTTCCTGTCTGTCAAAATGGATAGGGTTCTTCTGGCTTACCTCATAGCTTTGTTACATGGAAGAAATGGAAGGAAATGAGAGTGGTTTGTAAACTATAAGCCTGCTGTGCCAATAATAACAAACATTTCTCAGTATCCATCATGTGCTAGGCATTGAGTTTAGATGCTTATCTGTTGAATTCTCACAGTAACCTCACATGGTAAATACTGTCATTCCCATCTTACAGATAATCATACTGAGGCACAGAGAGCTTAAGTATCTTGCCAAAGCATCATAAAGGTAGTAAATGGTAGCCCTGGAATTTGAACCCAAGTCACCCTGCAGCCATGCCTTCTTACCACTCTGCTGAGCTACTTCCTGGTGTAATTAATGGATTAAAGTCAATGTTCAAAATTGAGGGTACAGATACTCTTTCCCTAGCTTCACTGGTGCCCTCACCTTGGGCTCTCTTCTGTGACTTTTTCCTTTTGTGCCCTTAACTGTAGGTCCCCTGGTGAGGCCAACTTGGAGGAATCAGAACCACTCACTGCTAACTAGGTCTTGTCTGTGTCTACATTTTACATTTAGGGGACATATCTAGCTAACAGCATATCCCAAATGGCATACTAGTGAGGCATGCCATAACAGTCCTGCTTTTCTAAGACTGACAACAAAGCAGAAACAACTGAAGACGTCAATGGCTGTGCAATATCAGACGTGCCAGTGGTAGCTCGGTGTAGCGTGGGCTTTTATCAAAGGCCCATCTAATACAGACACATTCTTAAGGAAAAGAATGCTCGTGGATTTTGAAGCTCACTTCCTTGGAACCCCAGTTTGAGAAATGCCAATGTGTGATAGACAAAACAGTGCTGAACCCGCACTCAGGATATCCAGGCTCTCATCCTGCCATCGCCATGACCCAGGGCATTATTGTTGCCTCAGCTGTAAAATGAGATAGGCCAGATCAGTGCTCCTGTGGCTGCTTTTCAAGTGACATTCCACAGATTTAAGAGTACTTCCATGGCATGAAACTAGAGGGTATTATGCTAAGCAAAATAAGTCAATCAGAGAAAGACATGTATCATATGACCTCACTGATATGAGGAATTCTTAATCTCAGGAAACAAACTGAGGGTTGCTGGAGTGGTGGGGGGTGGGAGGGATGGGGTGGCTGGGTGATAGACATTGGGGAGGGTATGTGCTGTGGTGAGTGCTGTGAATTGTGTAAGACTGATGAATCACAGATCTGTACCTCTGAAACAAATAATACATTTTATGTTTTAAAAAAAAAAAAAAAGATAGTAGGAAGGGAAAAATGAAGGGGGTAAAACCGGAGGGGGAGATGAACCATGAGAGACTATGGACTCTGAGAAACAAACTGAGGGTTCTAGAGGGGAGGGGGGCGGGGGGATGGGTTAGCCTGGTGATGGGTATTAAAGAGGGCACGTATTGAACAGAGCACTGGGTGTTATATGCAAACAATGAATCATGGAACACTACATCAAAAATAAATAAATAAAATTTTTTTAAAAATTTAAAAAAAAAGAATACTTCCACGGCTAACAATAAAATAATTGCTATTTAAGGGCGTTCATCTGCAACCTGTATTTGTAGATAGAAAAGTCTTTATGGGGGCACCTGGGTGGCTCAGCTGGTTGAGTGTCTTGATTCTTTTTTTTTTTTTAACTTATTTGAGATAGAGCAACAGCAAGAGAGCAAGTGAGAGAGAAAGAGAGCATGAGCGGAGAGGTAGGGGGAGACAGAGGGAGAAGCAGGCTGTCTGAGCAAGGAACCCAGTGTGGGGCTCGATCCCAGAACCCTGGGATCACGACTGGAGCCAAAGGCAGCCGCTTAACCGACTGAGCCACCCAGGTGCCCCAGAATGTCTGATTCTTGATTTCAGCTCAGGTTGTGATCTCGGGGTCGTGGGATCAAGCCCTGCGTGGGGCCCCGCCCTCAGTGGGAAGTTTGTTTGAGATTCTCCCTCTCTTTCTGCCCCCCTCCCACTGCTCTCTCTCTCTCTCTCGAATAAATAAATACATCTTTGTTTTTTTTTTTAAGTCTTTATGGTGTGCTTTTTTAAAAAACTCTTCAGTGGGTCCAGATGGCTGGAATAACGAGGTATCATCCCTCAGAGGCAGCAACTCACTGCTTCTGCTTCTGGACATACTGTTTGGGTGGGCTCAGTGTCACTGAGCACCTCTGTATTTCATCACAACCAAAGTGTAGGAAAGAAAAGCCTGGCTCTAAAGAAACACCGAGTTCAGCCAGCCAGCCTGTTTCAGTCCCCGTCAGGTTCTTTGAGCTTATTTAGCAGCAAATGGTGGTGGTGTTAACTTCCCCGGAAATGGCTCCCTAAAAAGCAATTAGTCTTGAAGGCAATTTCTCCTGGCTTATAAAGCTCTTCTTAGACCTTTAACTGCCCATGTGTTTATTCTGTGGAGGAAGAAGCTGGCATGTTCGGGAATGCATGCAGCTGAGAAGCTGAAAGTAACACAGCAATAGAAGAGTCCAGGAGCCTCCCCTGGAAACGTGGGAGGGAGTTTTTGCCATATTTGCACAGTTGAAGGCTGTAGAGTGTTGAAAATACTGGCAGTCCCAACAGATAAAAACTGCTGTTTGGATATGGCAGGGAACCCGTGTGTGTCTGAGTGATGTGTTAGCTACAGACTTGGCTACCTTTATTCTCTCAGTGATGGCTCTGCACTTTTTTACCACATTATCAAAGCCCTAACCTAGGGGAGGGGGATTATTTAGAATAGTCTAAGGGAACCAAAGTGAATTGAAGAGAATAAAAATGAAGCAAAGAAATACAAAGGTAGGAACAGAAAGATCTCTCAAACATTGCAATGTGATGAGCTTAATGAGTTTCTCAAAGGGAAACAGCCAGAAGGTCCATCTTAGAGAATATAGAACTGAGATAAAAACCATCTCATGATAGTTCATTTTAAAAAGGGCTTTATGTTGAGAGTGGAAGCAGAAAGTAAAGGACTGTATGATGTTTTCCCAAACCTGCACATGCCTCTAACCCTCACACCCCACAAATCTGAAAACCTCAAGTAGTGAGATTACCAGGATTCCCTGCACTTCCCACAATACTACATCCTTCTCTTGAGAGGGAAGGTGTGTTGACTCCCTGAATCTTCCTTCAGTTTGATCCAGTTTGTCCCATACCTGGTATAAGGTGGACACCATTCCAGCACTGGGCTGGGTGTCTGTGCTTAAGCATCTCTCTGTGTCTTTGGCTAAGTGAAGTCTACAAGCCTAGGGGGTAGCAATACCACTAATTTTCCTGGAGGTCTGGCTAGATCAAGTTTTGTTTGCTTTTTTTTTTTTTCCAGAGGAGCTCATATGGATTTAGGAATAGAAACATTACAAAAAGGTCTTTGATAATGTTCTGTACAGAAATCCTCTCCCACACTGTCACACACTTTCCATTCTCAAAGGCTTTGAGACTCTTGTGCTTCTAAAGGAGATCAGTGGTATGACCTTTCTTTGCTTTTGATGCAAACCCATAATTCCAGATGGCCTACAAAAGCAGGAGGTATGCCTCTCTTTTCTGTCCTGTATGTTTGCGATTACATGAAGGCAGCACTTGTAATAAGTGCACTACTAGAATGTCATGAACCGGAGCTCAACTGTGAGAAACATCAGTGGCTGTGCTAACTCAACCCTCGTCTCTTCTGAGTTTCTAGACATGTGTATTTTAAGTGTAAACCTAAGCCCAGAAGTTGTTGAGAAAAGCACTGTTATTTAGATGTTCACTGACAGGCCCAGTATATCAGATGTTCTTCTGTCATTTCATCCAAATTTATGTTTTGAAAGGTGCCATTTTATTTAGTTGGCAGGGCTTACTCTATTGTTTTTCTCTTCAACCCTCTTTGAATTTCCTCTACAATGTAGAAATACCAAGCTGGTGTAATAGGTAGCTTTGTCGGCCAGAAGTGATCATCAAAAGACAAAATTAACAAGTTCTAGAAAAGACCCCAGCAGTTCTTGCACAAGCCGTTTTGTGGTATTTTATTTTATAAAGTGGTCTAAACTTAGTTTAATTCTTTAGTTAATCCTTTTTCTTTCCTCTGGTAAATTATCCTTCAGCCTTGAAATGGAGATTCAGATAAATACTTGGCAAAGCAAATTTAATTACTGCATGTGTTTTACCAGATGGGAGACCTCCATCATCTCTCTAAAAGCTCTGTGGGGCCTCACTTAAGTGCTGTTTAAGTAGCCTCTCTGGAGAATCACAACACTCACTCTCTCCTTGACTATAACACCCTGAAGAGAATTCTGTTTCCTTCTTTATGTCAGTATAAGGAAATGAGTTTCATGGAAGAATATAGTTATTTGGACAATTCTTGGCCTCCTCACTTGATTTAAAACAAAGATAGTGGGCACATTTCATCAGCACTATCTCCAGAGACTAAAATTTTCTGTTTCCTTCCTAAGGGAGAATTTAGAGAACCTAGCACCTCCCTTCTCTATTTTTAAAAACTTTTCCTTTGCAAGAAGGCGCCGTTCTTTGCTTTCTCCGACTTGGTTAGTTAATTTCTATATTGGACGCTGAACCCCAAATTCCTAGCTACAATGTACCACATATGCCCTCAGTGGCTCTCATAATCTTAAGGATACTGGGACGAGGTCATGCCTGTGGAACTTGATGGACTTCAAATCCCTCAGAGCTCGTGCCTTTTAGACATTTTCTGCTATCAGTCGACCTCAACCTTTGCTCAAGTTCTTTTGACAGGGTTGTGTGAAGCCTGCCTGCATTCTGCCCTTCTCCCTGATTAATTTACTTAGAACTGGGAATTGCTCTTTAACTGAGAACATAGATAACTCCCTCGCCCTTGGAAATCATTGTACACCTTCCTTACAAGTCTCCGTCTTCCCAAGGAACTGCTAATAAAAGAATTTGAAGGAACTTGTTAACATTCTCTGTGTCTGGAAAGGCAGAAAAGCCGCCCAAGAAAGAGCTCATCTTCATTGGATGCAGTGCATAGGCAGTGGTATGCTGCCCAGACCCCCGCCCTCAAGGAAGTCAGGGATTCCTTGGCTATGGACAACCCCCTTGGCCAAGGTCACTCCCCTGCCCACACACCTCACTGGCTGAAATGGGAGTATAAAGACCACGTCATCTCAGCCCAACTTGGGATGATTCTGAAGGGCCATTCTAACTCCAGCACTCCCAGTGAGCTGTGACTGCTGAGAGGCCTGCATTGCAGTCATCTTCTCTCTCAGCCCACAGATGCTTCCTCCCAGAGGAAGTTCCTAATGCATTATTTCTGAAGCACCAGAAGTTGTTCAATAAATGGGTCTATCGTTTTCACTGGATCATAAGCCCCTTGGGGGCAGAGATGGAGCTAATTCAGCTCTGGCTTCTTGAATAGTGCCTGGCAGTATTGAGTGCCCTCTAATGACGCATGACAAAATAGATAGGAATCAAATCATGGTAGAATGGGAACCATGATGGATCCTGAGCTCTGCCAGTAGTCACCCACATGACTGTTGGAAGCTTTGCTGGGTCTCTGTTTCCTCAGGGGTAAAATGAGGAGCTTTAACTGGGTCTTCTGTACAATTCATCCTAGCTTTAAAGTTCAGTGATTTTTGTGGATATGACAAAAGTTTAGGCACAGAGATGGATAGAATGGATCAGAGTTACCTCCAATCCATCTCTCTCTCTCTCTGTCCTTCACACAGTGACAGCTGAATACTAACTTGACTTGCAGGAGAGGGAAGGGAGAGTCCCAGGAGTCAACAGCAGAGCTTCATCCTCTATCACAGCACTTTTCAACCTTTCAACCAAACTACCTTGTTCCTTAGGTCATCTTGGAGGAAGAAAGGGACAGAAGCCCTAATGCTAACCAGAATTTAAGTATTGTTCTGGCCAAATTTACTAGCCAAGAAGAAACCTGGAAAACACTGAAAGCTTAGGAAGCTTCAAAAAGGAGGGATGCCCCTCTCATTTCAGTAAAGATGATTAACTTTGAAGATGTGCCGTGTCCATTAGTTCAGAATCACAGATATTTTCAGATTTTTGTTTTGTCCTAGCTAAATTCTTATACTGGTAAATCTAGTAACTTCTTGTCAAGCAATATGGATATAAAAGACTTAAGAGTTGGGCAGACTTTTGATAGAGAATTTAAAGTAAGGTCATAAAAATACTCACTGGACTTGAGAAAAAGAGTGGAGGATCTCAGTGAGGCCCTTAACGAAGAGATAAAAATATAAAGAACCAATCAGAGATGAAGAACTCAATAACTGAAATTAAAAATGCACTAAAAGGACTAGTAGACTAGAGGAAGCAGAACAGATCAGCGACCTGGAGGACAGTAATGGAAAGCAAGCTGAATAGGAGAAGAGAAAAAAGAATAATAAAAAATGAAAATAGTGGGGGGCGCCTGGGTGGCTCAGTCATTAAACATCTGCCTTTGGCTCAGGTCATGATCCCAGGGTCCTGGGATCAAGCCCCGCATTGGGCTCCCTGCTCGGCAGGAAGCCTGCTTCTCCCTCTCCCACGCCCCCTGCTTGTGTTCCCTCTCTCACTGTGTCTCTCTCTGGCAAATAAATAAATAAAATCTTTAAAAAAAAATGAAAATAAACTTAGGGAACTCAACAACACCATCAAGCATAACAACATTGGCATTACAGGGATCCCAGAAGGAGAAGAGAGCGAAAAGGGGCAGAAAATTTATTTGAAAAAATAATACCTGAAAACTTGTTGAATCTGGGAAAGGAAACAGAAATCCAGATCCAGGAGGCAGAGAGCGCCCCCCCCCCAATAAAATCAACTCAGGAGGTCTGCACTAAGACACATCATAATTAAAATGGCAGAAAGTAGCGGTAAAGAGAGATTTTTAAAGCAGCAAGAGAAAAGAAAACAGTTACATACAAGGGAAGCCCCATAAAGCTACCAGTTGATTTTTCAGCAGAAACTTTGCAGGCCTGAAGGGAGTGTCATGATGTATTCAAAGTGCTAAAAACAACAACAACAAAACCCTCTACAACCAAGAATACTCCATCCAGCGAGGCTATCATTCAGAATAGAAGGAGAAATAAAGAATTTCCCAGACAAAGAAGGAATTCATCGCCACTAAGCCAGACTGTTAAGAAATGTTAAAGGGGATTCTTTGAGTGGAAAGGAAAGACCATAAGCAGGAGTAAGAAAAGTAGGAAGCACAAACGCAGTAAAATTAAGTATATCTATAAAAATCAGTCAAGGGATTCACAAAATAAAAATATGTAAAGTATGACAGTCTATACCTAAAATGTGGTAGGGAGTTGGGGTAGGGGCAGGGAATAAAAATCTAGTGCTTTTAGAATGGATTCAAACTTAAGTGACCATCAAGTTAATATAGACTCTTGTATGCATAAAATATTATACATAAACCTAATGGTAACTAAAAATTTTTAAAAAATGGTAATATGCAAAAAATAAAAGGAATCCAGTATATCACTAAAAAAAGCCTGCAAACCACGAGAGAAGAGAGCAAGAAGGGAACAGAGAAGAACTACAAAAATACCTATAAAACAAGTAACAAAATGGCAATAAGTACATACCTATCAATAATTACTTTGAATGTAAATAGACTAAACACTCCAAACCAAAGACATAGGGTGACTGAATGGATAAAAAAGCAAGACCCATTTACATACTGCCTGCAAGAGACACTTCAGACCTAACAGCACATACAGATTTAAACTGAAGGGATGGAAAAGCATTTACCATGCAAATGGAAGCAAAACAAAAACTGGATAGCAATACTTATATTAGGTAAAGTAGACTTTAAAACAAAGACTGTAATGAGACACACTACATAATCATAAAGGGAACAATCCCACAAGAATTGTAAATATTCATACACCCAAATGGGAAACCCAAATATATAAAGCAGCTAATAACAAAGGAAGTAATATAATAATAGTAGGGGACTTTAACACCCCACTTACAGCAATGGATAGATTATCCAAACAGGAAATCAACAAGGAAACAGTGGATTTGAATGTCATATTGGACTAAATGGATCTAAAAGGCATTCAGAACATCTCATCTGAAAACAGCAGAATATGCATTCTTTTCAAGTGCACCTGGAACATTCTTCAGAATAGATCACATAAAACAAGTCTCAAAAAATTCAAAACACTTGAAATCATATCATGCATCTTTTCCCAACGACAATGCTATGAAACTAGAAATCAACCACAAGAAAAAATCTGGAGAAAACACAAATACATGGAGGTTAAATAACACGCTACTGAACAATAAATAAGTCAGCTACAAAATCAAAGAGGAAATAAAAAATACACAGAGACAAATGAAAATGAAAACACAATGGTCCAAAATCTTTGGGATGCAGCAAGAGCTGTTTTAGGAGGCAATTTTATAGCAATACAGGCCTACTTCAATAAGCAAGAAAAATCTCAACTTAACCTTACACCTAAAAGAGCTACAAAAAGAAGAACAAACAAAATGCCAAACCAGTAGGAGGAAGGAAATAATAAAGATTAGAACAGAAATAAGTGAAATAGAAACTTAAAAAAACAATTGAACAGATCAGTGAAACCAGGAGCTGGTTCTTTGAAAAGATCAACAAAATTGATAAATCTTTTGCCAGACTCATCAAAAAAAAAAAAAAAAGGATTCAAATAAAATCAGAAATGAAGGAGGAGAAATAACAACTGATAGCACAGAAACACAAAGGATTATAAGAGAATATTATGAAAAAGTATATGCCAACAAATTGGACAACCTAGGAAAAATGCATAGGTTCCTGGAAGCATAGAACCTCCCCAAACTAAATGAGGAAGAAATAGAAAATTTGAACAGATTGATTACCAGTAATGAAATTGAATCAGGAATCAGAAAACTCCCAACAAAGAGAAGTCCAGGACCAGATGGCTTCACAGGTGAATTCTACCAAACATTTAAAGAAGAGTTAATAACTATTCTCAAACTATTCAAAAAAATAGAAGAGGAAGGATAGCTTCCCAATTCATTCTATGAGGCCAGCATTACCCTGATACCAAAACTAGATAAAGACACTACAGAAAAAGAGAACTACAAAGCAGTATCTCTAATGAACATGGACGCAAAAAACCCTCAACAAAATATTAGCAAACCGCATATAGCAATACATTAAAAAAGCTTTCACTGCAATCAAGCGGGATTTATTTTAAGGATGCAGAGGTGGTTCAGTATTCACAAATCAATGTGATACATCACATTAACAAGAAAAAGGATAAAAACCATATGATCATTTCAATAGATGCAGAAAAACCTTTTGACAAAGTATAACATCTATTCAAGATAAAAACTCTCAACAATGTAGGTTCAAACTCTCAACATAATAAAAGCCATATATGAGAAACCACAGCTAATATTATACTCAGTGGTGAAAAACTGACAATTTTTCCTTTAAGATCAGGAACAAGCCAAGGATATCCACTCATATTTATGTTATTCAACATACAACTGGAAGTCCTAGACACAGCAATTAGACAAGAAAAAGAAAGAAAAGGCATCCAAATTGGTAAGGAAAAGATAAAACTTTCACTATTTTCAGATAGCATGATACTATATAACCCTAAAGATGCCACAAAAAAACTACTAAAATTAGGATACAAAATCAATATACAGAAATCTATTGCATTTCTATATGTTAATAATGCTAGGCAGAATGAGAAATTAACAATCCCATTTGTACTTGCACGAAAAATAATAAAATACCTAGGAATAAACTTAACCAAGGAGGTGAAGGACCTATTCTCGGGAAACTATAAAGAAGTGATGAGGGACACCTGAGAGGCTCAGCCAGTTGAGTGACTGCTTTCAGCTCAGGTCATGATCGCATCAAGCCCCTCGTTGGGCTCTGTGCTCAGTGGGGAGTCTGCTTCTCCCTTTCCCTCTGCCCCTCCTCCCATCTGTACCCTCTCAAGCGTGTGCTGTCTCTTTCAGAAATAAATAAAATCTTTTAAAAAAATGATGAAGGAAATTGAACATTACACAAATGGAAAGATACTCCATGCTCATGGATTAAAAGAACCAATATTGTTAAAATGTCTATATTACCAAAAGTAATCTACAGATTTAATGCAATCTCTATCAAAATGCCAACAACATTTTTCACAGAACTAGAACAAATAGTCCTAAAATTTTTATGGAACCACAAAAGACCCCAAATAGCCAAAACAATCTTGGGAAAGAAGAACAAAGCTGCAAATATCACAATCCCAGATTTCAAGATATACCAAAAAGCTGTAGTAATCAAAACAATATTGTACATTTTTTAATCCTACCTCCGTCTCTTGGAATCTGTGTGACTTTAGATAGGTTAATCACCATCTGAGCTTTGATTTTCTCACTTGTTAAAGAGGAGTGTAGGGGTAATAATGCCCGTATCTTAGAGTATTGTGAAGAATATGTAAAGTATCTAGCATATAAACATGTAAGGAAAGATTTAATAGAAATTGTTCCTTATTAGCAAGCTAGACCACAGTGAAATGGTTGACAAGATAGAAACATCCTATCTCTAGCAGTGTCGCAAGATATCCCTTCCTCCCACCATCCACTGCACCTCTAAGAGCTCCCCCCATTGGATAAAGTGAAAATGCATCGGGACATCACAGCATGGCACTGAAATTGCCTCCTGGCAGAGTCTGAGAGTTTTCTAATTCATTACTCAACTTTCTGGATTGTTAGTTGTTTTCCTTTTGTCATTTCATTGCTCCAAGCTTTGCCCTGACAGTTTATTTCCAATGAATTACTCCCAATTGGGGTCACGTGACAGACCCACTGGTATAAGGAGATAACTGATCAACAGCAGGTGTTGGAGCTGGACTGCAATTACACCAAGCTTGAAGTGCTTTTTATATTTAGATTCCTAAAAGGGACCCTGAAGAATACTCTCTTACAATGAAGAAAATACTTTGTTGTAATTAATTGGTTCATTACTGTGTTCCCAAAAGATGTAGTGACAAATATCAGGGACATTAAACCCCATTGTTTTAACTGGCTCAGCAGACTTGGCCTATCTTGTCAACTTATTCATCCAGCAATTCCTTCTTTCGCAGTCTTCAAATTAAGACCCCAGCTTGACAAGCAGTTGTTTGCCAAGCACTCTTTTACCTGTGTGACTTATAGTTCATATGCCTGTATAGCTTAACACTAACTGTCCCAGGTATTGGACTAAAAATTTGACATGTTGATCTTTGCCACATCCCTAGCAGTTAGTTACTGTTATTATCCCCACTTAACAAATGAGGAATCTGCACTTAGCCCAAGTATATGCAACTTAAGAAGCACAATTGGGATTTAAATCCAGGTCTAACACCACAGTCCAGGGTTATCAATTGTAGGGCTTCCTACAGTTGAGACTTTCTTCCTTTTTTGAGACTATCTCTCGGGTAGTTTCATGAAACTTATGGACTTCTTCTCAATCATGTTTTTAAATTTAAAAAAGAGAAAGGAAGAGACAGAGATTTAAAAGGAAGCCATATTGAAATATAATTATCAAAATAACAATTTTTTCATATAGTAATTTTATTCACACACTAAACAGCAGTATCTAGAGGCAGATCTAATTATTTAAATTTTGCAATGATTTGGGGTGTAAATAGTATTTTGAGATAGCTGCAACAACCATAATGTGTTACAAAAGTATCACTGGTTTCTACTGGTGACAGGTACTCCAAAAACTCCTGGGGATTGTTTCCTATACTCATAACTGAAGGAAATGCCAAATGTTTCCTTACATGTTACTGAAAATAGAGATGTCATTTTTCCTCACCCTAGTTTGTAGGCCCCCTGAAATCTCTCCATAGACCCCCACAGGAGTCTATGGATTCCAAGTTAGGAACTCTTAGAAATAGACTGACTCTTAAAAATAATTTAACACCTTTCTCTCTGCATTATCTTCCATTTGTTCTATATACATTTATTGAGCACCTAGTGTATGCTAGGCATTGTGCTAAGTACTGGTTATACAAGCTTTGAATAAGACATTGTGCCTATCCCTATTCCCCACTAAGATAAATGTGTTAAACTGATAATACACATTACAATATGGTACCAAGATGTAAACAAATTATTGTGGATGTGCTTGTTTGTGATTTCTAAGTATAAACTATAGTCTTTCCCTCTGGCTAAGCAGTCTAAAATAGACTTCTACAATTATGTTACTTTTCTCTCTCATTTCTCATAAATGCCTTCCACTATGCATCTATGCTAAATTGGGGATTTTCCAATTTGTTGCTCTATTAGTGTCTGATTATCTAAAAACAGAAGATATTTAATGCAGGGAATTGGTCACACAGATTATGGAAAAGTTGACGATAGGGAAAAGTGAGGCAACAGAGATTAGAGAAGGAAAGCCTTAACTCGGGGTTGGCTGGAGGAACAAAGGAAGAAGGTCGTGTTACCAGCACCCAGAGAATGGGATAGCCCACATATCTATACAGCTCTTGCTATATAGATAAAAGCTGGCGAAAAGTAAGGGATGGTCCAAAGGTAAACATGCCCAAGATTAGCATAGTTTCATTTGTTCTTGACGTGCTGTGCTACTTCCTGTCCTTCCCCTAGATATATGACCTCTGTTAAACTGATTCAGATCTACATTCAGTGGCCTCCACAAATATTAGCAAACACCAGACCATGGCTTTTCTTCTTTAGATCTGTAAGTGGATTTCTCAAACTTGTCAGTGCCTATGAATCTTAATTTTGCTCCAGAACCTTAGATACTACTACCTTTTTTGTATATCTGAAATAACCCACTATGGGTCAAGGTTCTCTTATGTTCTATACCCAAAGGATGTATTCTCAACAAGGGTGACACCACTCCCAAGAGGGCAAAAATTGGTTCTTGGCGGAAGGCAAAGGAATAGTTGAAAAACCTTAGATTTTACAATGCTGTGGGATCCTCCAAAGTTCAACTCTGCCTGACAACATCTTATTCCTTAACATTTAATTTCTCTTATCAGGGAGAGATTTAATTTTAAACATTAAATCATTGATTTTTTTTTCTTCTCAGAGGGCAATAGTGAAGAGCAGGAGAGGGTAGCAAAACATTGCTCCGACAGGTGAAGAGTACTTTCTTCTTAACTCATCTCCTTGACACACTCTTATGCCAATAGAATTTTTTCACTCCCATTCTGAAACTTTCTCCATGGATTATTCTTTCTGTACTGTTAAGAAACTCTACAACTCTACAACTAGAACCCTAGTTGTAAAAATAAAAATCAAGCCTGGTTGATTTAACAAAAAACCATTTTTTTAAATTAATAGGATATTGGGATCTTAAGAAATATTCCAAATTACAACAAAATAAGTTAAAAGAACTAGAAAGAGGGGCCCTTGGGTGGCTCAGTTAGTTAAGCATCTGCCTTCAACTCAGGTCACGATCTCAGTGCCTGGGATTGAGCCCTGGCATCTGACTCCTGACTCAGTGGGGAGTCTGCTTCTGCCCTTCCTCCATCCCACCCCCCACCCCCCGTTCATGCCCTCCCTCCCTCTCTCTCTCTTTCAAATAAATAAATAAAATATTTTTAAAAAAGAAACCAGAAAGAATTAATGAAGGAGGGGTGCCTGGGTGGTTCAGTTGTTAAGCGTCTACCTTCAGCTCAGGTCATGGTCCCAGGGTCTTGGGATTGAGCCCTGCATCAGGCTCGCTGCTCAGAGGGGAGCCTGCTTCTCCCTCTTCCACTCCTCCTGCTTGTGTTCCCTCTCTCGCTGTCTCTCTCTCTGTCAAATAAATAAATAAAAATCTTTAAAGTAACAATTCGCATCCCAACAAACATTATCCAAGTGGGCTTGAGTGAAAAATGTCTTTCTAATCCTTCTGAATCAAAACTCCTTAAAAAAAGAAAAAAGAATTGATGAAGGAATGAAAGGGGAAAAAGAAATTTATGAAAATAAAAATAAACAACAACAAAAACCCAGGTAAATACAAAAGTTAATTCTTTGAAAGGAATGATAAACACTTCTAAAACTACAGATAAAAGAGGAATAATTCATAAGTGAATACTACATGCAACTCTATGGTAAACATTTTAAAATCTAGAAGAAATAAATAGTTTTCTTTTTTCTTTTTTTGGATTTTACTTATTTATTTGACAAAGAGAGACACAGCGAGAGAGGGAACACAAGCAGGGGCAGTGGGAGAGGGAGAAGGAGGCCTCCCGCGGAGCAAGGAGCCGGATGCGGGGCTCAATCCCAGGACCCTGGGATCATGACCTGAACCGAAGGCAGACACTTAATGACTGAGCCACCCAGGTGCCCCCAAATAAATAATTTTCTAGCAAATTTAGGAAACTTAAGAAGAAGAAAGCTTGAATAAACCAGTTACCGTAACAGATATTGGAAAGTAGTTAGAGTCTACCACTGGACAAAATATCAGAACCAGATGGCTTCCCAGCTGAGCCTTATCTAACCTCTAAAGAACAAATTATTCCAGTGTTATTGAAAATATTCTAGTCATTGGAAAAAGATGAAACCCTCTCCAATTTATTTTATAAAGATAGTACAACTTTAATACCAAATCCAGAATAAAATTTTGGATCAATCTCAGATGTGTATAGAAATTTATAAATTCTGAATAAAACTTTAATAAACTCCAGCAATATATCAAAGGAATAATACATTATAAAAGAGCAGAGCTAATTAAAAAAAACCTGAAAATAATAAAGCAGAACTTGCATAAAGTGCAAATGAATGTCAGGAATATTGTTAATATAATCTATTAAATGAGCAATTAAGGGGGGGAAAGCAGATGTTAAAGATCTTCTGATGAAATTTATTGCTTAACCTTTATAAAAAAAATCAAAGTAAGATTGCCTTCCCTGATGGGAGAGGATGGCTACAGGGAGCCTGGCATCTCTGCCTGCAGGATTAAAAGTAGGCAAAGTGTGAGACAAAAACTATTAATCTGCCAGTTTCTTTTTGAAAGGGGTGGCACTCATGAGCAGCTCTGATGGATCATTGGGGCAAAAGCTAATAACACTTCATTCATTCATAGGTCATTTACTAAAAACCTAATATGTGCCAAATGCAGAGCTAGGTGCTAAGGAAACAAAGATAAATATGACCACAAAAAAGTAAGATTAAAATAGAAGGAAATGACTTATATATAATAAAGACTAGTTAACAAAAAATAAAACTGAATACTATTGTAAATGATAAATCACTGTAACGATTTCTATTAAAGTCAGAAACTAGACTGCTATGTCACCATTGCCATTTTTATTTAATTGTCTTGGAAATTTTAACAATTGAAACAAGAGTAGAAAATGAAATAACTGATGTAAACATTGGAAAAGAAGAGGTAGAAGTAGAAAACCCAAGAGATCCTGTTACAAAAAGAAAATTATTTGACTTAAGAGCTCTAGACAAAGTAGCTGGATAAAAGATAGGTATACAAAAAAAAATAACTTTATCCTATAAATAAGCCTAAAAATGAATATCAAAGAAATTATTCCATCCGCAATAGTGATAAGCATTATAAAATGCTTAGGAATAAATATAATTTAAAAAGCAGAGTATAGGAAATTATAAATGTCTTAATGAAGGATACAAAGACATACACAAATGGAACGTTTGGATGGAAACACAAATCATGAGTTTAGATGGAAAAAAATTAATATCATAAAAATCTCAATCCTCCTAAACTAACATATAAATTTAATGAAACTCTATTCTAGTGAGAGTTCTTTCATTGCAAAAGGCAGGAGAAGATGAAAGGAGAATTAAATAAATGATTTTAGAGTTTATACCAGTGGATAAGTATCCAAGAATAACCAAGAAGAGTATGAAAAATAAGATTAGTGAAGGGGAGCAGGGGGACATGCTTCAACAGTTAAAATAACACACCATCATCTGTTTTGATAAAATGTTATTGGCATAGGATAGACATCAAAATATTATAAAGATAGCATTTTCATTTAAGTGGGGAAAGAGTGAGTTGATTAATAAACAGTGGTGATATAGTTATCTGACTGAAAGAAAATAAAATTGGACCTTCATCTTACACAATATATAGAAATAAATTCCAGATGGCTAAAAGACTTAAAAGTAGAATTAAGAAAAAATTACACAAAAAAATTTAAAAGACAACATGGGGACAAAGCTGGAAAAACAGACACACAAATAAAATAGACATTTTATCATATATAAATTTAAAACAGTTTTATAGCTAAAAAACATAAAGTCAATAACAAGTTTGAAAAATAATTGCAATGTAGAGAACATATAGGAGTTAATTTTAATATACAAAAATCTCTTTCAAGTTGAAAGAAAGAAATAAAAAAACTTAGGCAAAGGATACAAAGAGACCATTCATAGGAAGGTAAATTCAAATGGTCAACAACATATGGAAAGATGAAACTCACTATTGAGAAAATGCAAATTAAAGTAATAATAAAATATCATTTTACACCCAACAGGATGACAAATATTTTCAAGTATTATAACACCAATTGCTGGCAAAAATGCTGAAATGTGAATTGTTTCAACCTTTTGAGAAAGCAATCTGACAGTATTTATTGCATTTAAATACACAGAAGCACACCCCTTTTGAATATTTAGAGGGGAGAAAATAGAAAACCGTATATTTAGTGGTAAAATATTGAAAACATTCTCTTTGAGATTAAAAAAATGAGAAGAATTTCTAATAACACTTATCTAATTTAGCATTATAATAGGTCCTAGCCAGAGTAGTAAGACAGCTAAAATAAGGAAAAAATAGAATTGTCAGAGAAGATTGGCATTATTTGTAGATAACAAAATTGTAGGTCTAGAAAACTTGAAAGAATCCACAAAGAAATTACAAAAGAGTTTAGCAAGTTTGCTTTGTACGAAGCTAATATATAATAATATTTCTAAATACTTGCCACCAAATAGTTAGAAAATAAACAACTTTTAAATTGTATTTATAATAGTATCCAAAATACCAGATGTCAAGGAATAGTCCTATCAGAAAATATGCAAGACCATTATGGAGAAAACTATAAAAATTTTGAAAGAACTTAAAAATGACACAAATGGAGAGACATACTATTTTCATGGATTGGAATCCTCATGCCAATTTTCCCCAGTTCGATAGATTTAGTGTGATCACCATCAAAATTCCAATAAATCCTTTTTTCATGGAACTTGGCAAGTTGATTCTAAAATTTATTTAAAAATACAAGAATAGTATTTGGCCAAGAATAATTAAAACCCTTCTGAAGAACAGGGTGAGAGACTAGCTCTACCAGATATCATGAATTTTTATAAGCTTTTAAAAACTGAGAGATTATAATATTGGCATAGAGATAGACAAATAGACTAATGGAATAGTAGAGAGAATCCAGAAATAGGCTTATGCACTATAACTCATTATCAAGTTACAAGTTTTTTCCTCAAAAGAAGAATTGTTACTTACCTAGTGGGGTGGGGTGGGGGGAGATTATTTTTTTTTATCAGAGAGGGAAAGAGCACAAAGCAGGGGGAGTGGCAGGCAGAAGGAGAAACAGGCTCCCCACTGAGCAAGGAGCCCAATGTGGGACTCAATCCCAGGACCCTGGGATCATGACCTGAGCCGAAGGCAGATGCTTAACCAGCTGAGCCACTCAGGCATCCCAAGGGGGTGTGATTTTGTTTAAAACCCAAGGGTCCTCCACTGTAATTCTCCTAACAGATTTTTCAAAGAATCTGTCCAAAGAATCCATAAATATATTTTCTGCCACAAGCACCTTGAGCACCACTGGTAATAACGGCCAAGGGAGAAAATTGCCTGTACCAATGCCTAGACAAGTTGGAGAAATTTCTCTGGGCCCCAGTCAAAGCTACTGTCTTTCCAGTCACCCAATAAATGAGTCAGTACGGCACATTTGTATCAGTTAGGCATTGTCTTAGGGACAAGGAATCCAACCATAATAGTTTAACCAAATGGGGGGTTATTTTGGTCACATGCTAAGAAGTATAGAGGTAAAGAGCCCAGGGCTTATGCAGTGGCTACCTAAAATCAATAGTGTCACAGGACCCTTCAATATTTCTGCTCCACCGTCCTTCACTTGTGATTTGTGCTCATTTTTATTGCCTTATGGTCATGGTCACATTAGCCACACTCTGATAGTTGGTGACTTCCAGCTGCAGGGGTGTCTGAATATTTTTAACTGAACACATTGCTGCTCAAACAGAGTTAGGGTTCCATTAAAAAGAAGAAATCCATATTGGTAGACAATTATTAGTGTCTGCCTCAGCATTCAAATGTGGTACATATGATTTCCAAAATTTAAAAAGACCTATAAAGCCTTGTACCTCTTTCTTAACGGTAAGAAAAGCAATGGACAGCTACCTATCTTTGATTTTGTGGGAGAATATCCCAACGTTCCCCAGTTCCCCAGCCCTCTCTGTCTCTCACATCCACACATGCACACACACCTGGAACTTTATAAGATAACAAGCCCCCTAGTTATATGTGATTTATTCTTCACCTTCAGACACACATGATTTACTAAGACTGCTAGGCTTATGATGTCATTACTATGGTGAGCCAGTTCCATATTCTGTGGACTAAATTTGATACAAACCCAGAGAATTGGCATGACCCTGAGGCACTGTGGTGAAAGAGTATTGCTGACGCTGACAAGTGAAAACACTCCTTCTGATGTCTCTTACTTATAGGCACAGAGGAGGGAAAAGCCAAGGATACTCAGTGGGAATTCAAGATTCAGAATATTCTGAGTAAACCAGGTTAGACTGCAAGGGCTGGTCTTGGGTTCAAAAACTAATGAGAATGACGGTTCAGACTTGGCTTAAAATTATTTTAACTTGATTTAATTATTAAACCAGTAAACAATAATGCAAAAGAACAAAACAAAATGTTTGCCAAGTTTGATAGCTTCAGTAGTACTCATGGAGTAAGGATTCTGATCTGCCATTTATACTGTTTTGTTCTTGAAGAGGCATAGAGGAATCTGCCAGTATTCAAGGGTCCATCACATCACGATGTAAGGAAATTCTATATTCAACAATTAGGTAATCGGGTCTTCTCAAGAGTTCAATGCAGCAGGAGTGCTTGGGTTGCTCAGTTGGTTAAGCATCCAACTCTTGATTTAGGGCTCAGGTCATGATCTCAGGGTCATGAGATCGAGCCCACATCAGGCCCCACACTCAGCCTGGAGTCTGCTTGTCCCTCTCCTCCAACCCCCGCCCCCAGCTTGCATGCACTCTGTCTCTCTCTCAAATGAATAAATAAAATCTTAAAGAAAAAAAAAAGAGTTCAATGTAGAATGTCTTGGTCACGGCCTCCATGAATCATCTAAATCTTCCCGTTGAAATTCTCCAGGCCCACTCTCCCCCAATCAATGTTACAGCTTTCTCTTAAGGAAACCAGCTCTTTTTTTCTTTTTTTATACCTTTATTTTCCCCCATGTTTTTATTTAAATTCCTGTTGGTTAACATGCAGCACAATACTAGTTTCAGGTGTAGAATTTAGTGATTCATCACTTCCATACCACACCCAGTGCTCATCACAAGTGCCCTCCTTAATACCCATCACCTTTTTAACCCAACCCTTTGCCCACCTCCCCTCCAGTAACCCTCAGTTTGTTCTCTATAGTGAATTCAACTCTTTTTAGTTCAGTAATTTTCAGGGTCAAACTGTACATTTGATATTTGGCTTTCTGCATACTTAAGCAGCAAGTGATAAATTCTTTTAAGAAAGGCACAGAAACCTCTGGTTTTCAGGGTGTGCTTTGAACTGAGAATTTGGAAATTTGAGCATGTCTTTCTTTTTATTTAAAGCTATCAATTATCATTAGAAGAAACCATCTCATCCCATAGTCCTTGAATTCCCTGTGACCTTCATATTATTCAATAGTATTGATTTCTTGGTTCCCTGAAGCTTTGCCTTCAATCGCAATTCAGTCTAGATACACACAGACGATGATCTGATTAACTGCTTCACCAGATCATGACAAGAACCCTTAACAACACCAGCTGGATTTTCATTGCCTTCAGCCTCAACCAAGCCAGATGACACTTCCGTATTTCCACATGCATCCCATCTTTCTGTGGGGCTGTATTGCTTGCACCCTCTCCCTTCCAATTTCTGGATCATTCACCGGTCGTAGTTGCAAAGACTAGAAACCAATCTGTCAGATTGAAGGGGAATTTATTGAAGAGTATTGTGTGGCTCATAGAACCTCTGGAAGGGCTGCCGAGTTAAGTTTGTGGTGAGGCAGCCAGGAAGAGTACTCCAGTACTCCTGAGAAGGGACATGGTGACTTGCATAGGCTTATGGGACCCTGGGCCCCACTAGCCCTTCTACACTGTTGCCCCAGAAGCTTGATCATTCTGTCGTCTCTGACCCTGAGACACACTAGAGAGCTTGTTATGACTTCATCTTATGCTATTACTCATACCTCACTCTAGAAGTGGAGGCAAAGAAAGCAAATATCTGGCACTTCAGTTTCTATAGTGGAAAGTATGCTCTTTCATGGACACAAGGTGGGCAAATCCAAACATGGGAAAGGGTTTCAGATACTGAACAGTCAAAAAGAAGGATAAATGTTCACTTTACCTTCTAATTAACCAAAAGAGGGCAGACTATTCAAGCCTCTTGCCCTTCTTCATTAGGGAGATAAGATCACATCCAGCAAGAAGACAAATATGGCACCCATCCTGGAGGTCACTGAAACACATTTGTAACTGTGCCTATTTCCTGGGTCTCACATTGAATTACATGTTGAAGTTCCCCGCCCCCTTGGTGTCAGTAGCCAATTCACCACCTCTCTTCACTAGAGATTTGTCATAACACAAGAGCTTGCTTGGCTGCTTTCCTCCCTTTGGGTTCCATCCAGTACTGACCTACTATTAGCTTTTGCATTGATTTTTACCACAGTCTTGTCTTTCTTTATATTCACAAGGACATAAAAATTCACATTCTGCAAGGAAGGAACCTAACGAGGAAGGGTGATTGATGATTAGAAAAATGTAAGTGCTCAGATCCTTGACATTAATATCCAACATTTAAAGTATCTGAAAACAAAAACAATAACAAAAATCCCCCAAACTTCAGGGAACTCCCCTTGCGCTTGGAATAAGCCCAGACTCCTAACCATACTGGGCCTATGGGGCCCTCGAAGATTGGGTCCCACCTCTCACACTGACCTCATCTTCCACTACATGTCTACACTCACTATGATCCAGCCCCCTCAGCCTTCTTTCTGTTCCCTGACCAGGCCAAGTTCAGTCCCACCTAAGTGTTTGCTCTTGATGTTCCCTATTCTTCATAGTCTTCTCCATGACTGGCTTCTCAGGGCATCCGTGAGCACTCTGTGTAAAATAGGCACTCTCTTTCCAGTTACTCCATCTGATCAGTCATATTTCCACTATGTTGTGTATTTACCACACCTCTTCCCACCAAGAGCATATGTTCTCAGAACAAGGACCTTGCCAATCATGTTCATTGCTCTATCCCTAGCAGACTGCATAGTGCCTGCACATAGTAAGCTGTCAAGAAAGGTTTAATGTGTGAATTAAAGCATACATGAAGGAATGGCAAAGTCCAAAGTGATAGCAAGGGCAACGGTGGGCATGTCACAGAATCAGGATACTCAATGATGCAGGTCTCCAAGCTATGCCAGGACATCCTAGATTTTCATATTTTTCTGCAGATCTTTCTCCCCCTTTATAAGTCTTGTCAGAAAGTGGAAAGGAAGTATCTTTGGTCCAGTCCAGAAGAATCACATGGGTATTACGGCATTAAACGCTGGGAGACCCCGGTTTGGTCATCATTTAAAAAGACAATCTCTTCCAATAGGAGGAAAGCATTTGCCTGCTATGTAATCTCGTTGCAAAGGCAGGTAACTGGGGAAGGTGTCATTCTGGCCTTTCCTATATAGTCAGAGATGGCAGTATCTGCCCTCTTATCTGGTTATGTGAAAACAACAATGTGCTCGGTCTCATTACATTTCAGGACTAGCCGCAAATAGCAGGACAAGCTCCAAATCAGCTGCTTCTCTTGTCAATGTAGCAATAGCATTGGCAACTTTCACTTTATCTCAGTACTCTGAAGCTATTTATACACTGGCATAGAAAAACACATTATTTGCAGAAATGCCTCCGGATCCTATGTCATTTATACCGAGATAGAAGATGTTTGCAAAGAACCATATTTCTGTGGTATTTTTGCGACAAAGACCATACAGCACACTGATCTGCCAGGTTGTGTGGGTGTAAAAACAGCCCCCATTAACTAATCGTCAGTTCTACTTTGGCTGTTTCAATATCTATTCAGGTTTTCAGTCTGTCCATATTTAGATTTTGGGTTTGACTCATGATCAATTTGCAAGCTTTAAGAGTACAATAGAGTGTGTATGAGTTCCTTTCTCCATCCTCTCCTCCTCTGTACTGGGTTTTATTGGAATCGTGCCAATATCAGTGCACTTTGGAAGTCCCTAGGCTCCTGTGTTAGTTCAGGTCCTTCTAGAAGCAGATGCCAAAACAGAATTAGACATGCAAGACATTCATAAGGAAAATGCCAAAGAGGGGGGAAGGGGAAGGGGCTGAAGGCAGTGAAGGGTACTAGGAATGATGAGAAGGAAGTAGTAAGTGGGCCTGGGTCAGCAGTGTCAGACTGCAGCCCAGTTCTAAGAATTTCTTAGCCGGGTTGACGGAAAGAAAGGCTTTGAGCCAGAGTCGCCCATCAGAGGAGTCCCCCGTCTTGCGGGAACAGGCCTGCATAAGCAGCCCTGTCACATTCAGTCACTGACCAGTAGCAGCCCCTGGGGAGCTTGGACTCAATGCAAGTGCCGGAGGAAACTACCGTCTATCACTATGCTCCCTGAAGCAAGAGATCTGAATGTGCATTTTCACGGCCACCGCAGCTCCCACCCAGTTTTCTTTTAAAAAGGAAAAGGCAATGGCTTTTAAATTATTTTCTTTAAAGCTCTGGGGTCCTAAAGTGGGCCATCAGTCCACATAGGGAGGGAGAACAAGAGGTCAAGAACCACTGTAGAGACCCCTCCACCTTCTTCACCCAGAGAGGCTTTTTTTTTTTTTAAGATTTCTTTCTTTATTCAAGAGACAGAGAGAACACAAGCAGAAGGGGCAGAGGGAGAGCGAAGGAGAATCCCAAGCAGACTCCACACTGAGCACAGAGCCCAACGCAGGGCTCCATCCCATGACCCTGAGATCATGACCTGAGCCGAAACCAAGAGTCGGAAGCTTAACCGACTGAGCCACCCAGTCACCCCCAGAGCTTTTTTACTGTTGTGGGTACATTTGAGGGTTCTACATCTACATTATGGGGAAAATGATTCAGCTGTCTTCTGAACAGTTTCAGAATAGTTAAAGGAAAATCACTGGTGGAGAGATTCTTCTTAGAACCCAAACCCTTCATTTGTGGGTCACAGGAGGGGGAAAAAAAAGATTTTTTTCTGCATAATACTTATTTTCCCCTACACAACCGTGGCTTTCTGAATGCTGTTCCATGTGCCTGCAATGCCTTTCTTCCTCTTTTATACCTAGAAAATTCCTCGTCCTTCAGGACCCATCTCCATTGTCATCACCGCTCTTAGGCTTTCCCTGACTTCTGTAAGCACAGAAAGCAGTTTCTGCCATTGCTTTTCCGTGGTGCTTTGTATCTTGATTAGAGCATTGGTCACATTTTTATAATAATTTGTTTATACATTTGTGTCCTCCAAATTATAAGATTTTTATCTTTTATTCTTTCCCTCTTTTACTAAAGAAAAAACATTGACATTATTCCATAAATGTACATGCTGGTAAAATTTTCTTATTTTACCACCATGACTAATACCTCTAGCTGGTTAAGAAAAACCCATGTACTTCCTAAGTAATTTTGGATTTCCACTATATGCTTTTAGAAGGAGTAAAACTCTGACCAAAGCAAAGCAACAAAACAAAAGTTGGCATTCAAAAGGTGGCTCTAAACTAATTATCAATATGGGATCATTTGCATGACATCTTTGTGAGAACCATGAAAAGCAAATAAAATGAGAAAATTATACCTATCATTCATGTATCCATCCATTTCCACAAATACTGACTGAGAACCCATTGTGTGCCAGGCAGTGTTCCAGGGGCTACCATGATGCAAATAAAACAGTGAACTGATAGGGAGTGATAGAGAGGCTACCCTAGGCTGGGTGATCAGGAAAGGAGCTTTCCATAATGTGTTAGGACCTGAAGGCCATGTGAAGCTCTAGGGATATAGCATCCCTGGCAGAGAACAGCCAGTGCAAAGGCCCTGAGATGGAAACACACCAAAACCAGGGCGATAAAACTGGTGAGCAAGGCAAAGAGTGGTAGACATTGTCAGAGACACAGGTAGGAGTCAGTTATGCAGTGCTTTGTAAAACAGCAGAAGGATTCTAGATTTTTTTTTTCCTATGGGGGAACAGGAAGTCACTGGAGGATTGATTGTAAGCAAGCAAATGGTATGATCTGATTTATATCTGTAAACGGTCACTGAGGATGCTGTGTATAAAATGGATTGCAGTGGGTTAAGAGTAGAAATAAGACTAGCAGGGAGTCGTTGAAGTCCAGACAAGAGCTAATAGGGGTTTGGATTAGAGTGTAGCAGTACAGTGCAATGTTAAAGTATGCAAAGAAATACTATATGCACACACAGAGAAACATACATATCATAGTGAAAGTGAAAAAATTAATTCTGTGACCTCGTACCTCTGTAATGTCATCCCAATTATGCTCTTGCAAGAAACAATTAAACAGAGCTTGTAAACCCACTTCTACCCCTGAGCTCTGTTCTCTGTTTTCTAATTATTAAGGGAAATGATTAAACTGAGCAGAGAGGGTAGGAATTTCCGTTTGAGGGTCTGGAAGGATACAGGTTATAGAAACACAGAGTATGATCTGTAAGGCTGCTTTTCTTTTTTGTTGTCCAGGTCTGCATTCATGAATTCAAGGTGATACATAGTTGTGTCCCCTGAGCAAATGTACTAGTTATAATATTCTGACTGAATTAATTAGGGGGAGGGGGCTTGGTGTTTAATTAGTTGACCATCTGTTCTCTTAAATCATCTCTTACCTTGACGAGGCAGAGGCTCTTAATTGAGCTCCCTCTCTCCAGTGTAAACCTCCCAAATCCATTCACCATATTGTCGCCAGAGTGCTAGAGCTAACAGACAACTCTAACTGTGTTGTTGCTCCCCTGCTCCATAAAACCTTCCAGAGCTCTCACCACCTGAAGAATGAAGTTTCAGCTCCTTTCATGCATCCAAGGCCATTTGTACCTCAGGCTATCTCAGCTCTGGCACCTGTCTTCACTGCACCTTTTGCTTGACTGACACTGAGGAAGGGAGACCTGCTCTTCACACTTGGTGCCTTTGCTTGTGGTGTTCCCTGTGTCTAGACAGTCAACCCTTTCTTACATATGTGTCCATTGAGCCTCAGCTCAGACCTGCTCTTCACACTTGGTGCCTTTGCTTGTGGTGTTCCCTGTGTCTAGACAGTCAACCCTTTCTTACATATGTGTCCATTGAGCCTCAGCTCAGGCTTTACCCTCTTAACAAAGCCTCCTGGCATCCTTCCAGGTTGTATTAAATGCCCCTTTGTGTCCTTAAAGCAGTGGTTCTTAAAGTGTGGCCTATGGAACCCTAGGGGAGAGGGGGTTCCCTAAATTATCCTGGGTGTCTACAAGGTCAAAATGAGTTTCATAGTAACACTAGGATGTTATCTGCCTTTTCTACTGGGTTGACATTGGAGGTACTAGCGCAAAACCAATGGTGAGTAAATCTGCCGCATCTGAACCCAAGTCAAGGCAATGGCACCAAATGACACTAGCTGTCACTCCTTCTAGCATAGTGTCACTCTTCTTCACATGCTACACACTTTCCACCACATACTCACAAGAAAGAAAAAAAAAGACCAATTGCCCTTAACAATGTCCTTGATGAAGCAGTAAAAATTAACTAATTTTATTAAATCTCAATCCTTGAATACACAACTTTTTAATATTCTACATGAGGACAGGAGAAATACGAATAAAGCACTTTGGCTGCATACCAAACCACAGTGGTTGTTACAAGAAGCACCTGTGTTTGAGTTGCAAGCTTTGTTTTTGTCTTTTTCGTAGAACACCATTTTTTATCTCAAAGAACGACTGACAGACAAACTAGGATGATTCAGATTTGGGCATTTGGCAGACATTTTTTGAAAAAGGAACCAAGTGAGCTTGTCACTTCAAGGCAAACAACTGAAAGTATTTGTTGCCAGTGATAAAATTTGAGCTTTCCAGCAAAAAGGAGAATTTTTACAAAGCATGTATCTGCCATTATTAACTTGACAGCTTCCCCATACTTAGAGACATTGCTGAGATTGGTGGAGATATTAATGAATATGTTTTCAATATATATTGTATAATGTGTAAGCATTTGGAAGATCTGCATGACTCAGTGAACCAATATTTTACAAATGACCAACACATGATGTTACAAAGTCCTGTATGGGTTAGATCCATTCACATTGTGAAATAATCAATGTATTTTAATGTAACAAAGTATAAAATGTTTATTTCTATCACCCCAAATGGATTTTAGAATTAGTGCAATCCTAATCAAAATGCCAACAGGCTTTTTTTTAAAAACTTGGCAGGCTAATTCTAAAATATATATGGAAATGCAAAGAAACTAGAGTAGCCAAAGCAATTTGGAAAAGAAGTTGAAAAATTTCTACCTGACTTCAAGACTTACTGTTAATCTGTAGTAATCAAGATAATGTGGTATTGGTACAGAGATGGACATATAGATCAATTCAATAGAGACCCTAGAAATAATTCTACATGTATGTGGCCAATATATTTTTAATAAAAATGCCAAGACAATTCAGTGGAGGCAAAGATAGTCTTTTCAGCAAATGATTCTAGAACAATTGAATAGTCATTTAAAAAAAGAGGGGGGGAGCCTCAATCTTTATCTCATGATATATACAAAAATTAACTCAAACTGCATCCTTGTCTTAAATGTAGGAGTCAAAACTATAAAACTTCTTAAGGAATACATAGGATGTAGTGGCCCTGGGTTTGGCAAAGATTTCTTTGAAAAAGCACAAACTTACATACAATGGAATATTACTCAGCCATCAAAAAGAATGAAATCTTGCCATTTGCAACAACATGGATGGAACTAGAGGGCATTATACCAAGCAAAATAAGTCGGTCGGAGAAAGACAAATACCATATGATTTCACTCATACGTGGAATTTAAGAAACAGAACAGATGATCATAGGGGAAGGGAAGGAAAAATAAAATAAGGTGAAAACAGAGAGGGAGACAAACCTTAAAGAGACTCTTAACTCTAGGAAACAAACCGAGGGTTGCTGGAGGGGAGGTCGGTGGAGGGATGGGGTAACTGGGTGATGGGCATTAAGGAGGGCACTTGATGTAATGAGCACTGGGTGTTATATGCAACTGATGAATCACTAAATTCTGCCTCTGAAACTAATAATACACGATATGTTAATTAAATTGAATTGAAATTAAAAATATACTCACATTATCCATGAAAAAAGCACAAACTATAAAAAGGAAAAATCAATAAATTAATCAAAATTTAAAACATTTGCTCTCAAAATGCCAAGAATATGGAAAGTAAGCCATAGCTTGTGAGAAAATATTTGCAAAACATATACTTGATAAGGCTGATATCTAGAATTGATAAATAGTTCTTACAACAATAAGAAAAGTTACCTAATAAAAAGGGAGCAAATAATTTGCACAGACCCATCACCAAAAAAGATCTATGAAAGAGAAATAATACATGAAAAGATGCTCAACATAATGGGTCATTATGGAAATGAAAATTCCATAGAATTGTCAAAATTAAAAAGGTCAACAATACCACTCATTGGAACTCTTCATAAATGCTGGTGGGAATGTTAAATGGTACAGCCACTGTGGAAAACAATTTGACAGTTTAATAAAAAGCTTAATATGTACTGTATGACCCAACCATCCCACTTCTAGATATTTTCCCAAGAGAAATGAAAACATATGTCCACACAAAGACTTGAACTTAAATATTCATAGCAGACTTATTTATAATAGCCAAAACCTTGGTGGTGGGAGGGAACAAATGTCCATCAGGAAGGGAAACGATAAACAAATTGTGTCATATCCAAACAACGGAATACTATTCAGAAATAAAAAGAACAAATTCCTGATACATTATAAAACATGAATACATTTCAACGTAATTATGTGAGTGAAAGAAGCAAGTCAAAAAGAGAATATATACTTTATAATTCCATTTAGATACAATACATCTGCGATGTCAGATATCTAGCCACTAACCATATATGGCTATTGAACACTTAAACCATGATTCATTCAAATTGAGTGATGCTGTTAAGTGTAAAATAATACCAGATTTTGAAGACGTAGTATGAAAAAAAGAGAATATAAAATGTCTTAGTCCATTTGGGCTGCTGACCATAGACTGGGTGGCTTATAAAATAATACATTATATGTTAAAAAAAGAAGAAGAAGATAGCAGGAAGGGAAAAATGAAGGGGGGGGAATCAGAGGGGGAGACGAACCATGAGAGACTATGGACTCTGAGAAACAAACTGAGGGTTCTAGAGGAGAGGGGGTGGGGGGATGTATTGGCCTGGTGTTGGGTATTAAAAAGGGCATGTACTGCATGAAGCACTGGGTGTTATATGCAAACAATGAATCATGGAACACTGCATCAAAAACTAATGATGTAATGTATGGTGATTAACATAACACAGTAAAAAGGAAAAAAAAAGAATTTATTTCTCACAGTTCTGAAGACCAGTAAGTCCAGGATCAAGGTACTGGCAGATTTGGTGTCTGGTGAAGTCCTGTGTCCTGGCTCATAGTTGATCATCTTCTCATACATGAATGTATCCATATGTCAAAACTCATTACATTCTACATTTCAAATATGTGTGACTTGTTATTGTATGTCAATTGTATCTCAACTAATCTGTACAAAAAAAATAAGTTTATTGATACATTTTCAAATTTAACATTAGAAACAACTTTTAAGAAACTATCACTTTAGGGGCACCTGGGTGGCTCAGTCCTTAAGCATCTGCCTTCAGCTCAGGTCATGATCCTGGGATCCTGGGATTGAGTCCCACATTGGGCTCCCTGCTTGGTTGGGAAGCCTGCTTCTCCCTCTCCCACTCCCCCTGCTTCTGTTCCCCCTCTCACTGTCTCTCTCTCTGTCAAATAAATAAATAAAATCTTAAAAAAAAAAAAAAAAAAAGGGCGCCTGGGTGGCTCAGTTGGTTAAGCGACTGCCTTCGGCTCAGGTCATGATCCCGGAGTCCCGGGATCAAGTCCCACATCGGGCTCCCTGCTCAGCGGGGAGTCTGCTTCTCCCTCTGACCCTCTTCCCTCTCATGCTGTCTATCTCTCATTCTCTCTCTCTCAAATAAATAAATAAAATCTTTAAAAAAAAAGAAACTATCACTTTAAAAAAACTATCTTTTCCCAAGTTTTTGTGTAATAGTAAAAAAGAATATCCACAATTATTTGAAAATTAGTAAAATACTATACCCATTTCAAACTATAGATCTATACATAAATGGGGGAAGTAAAAATTGGGTGCCTTTAAAATGGGTTCAAATATAAGCCACCATCAAATGAATATAGGCTGTTATACACATAAAATATTGTGTATGAACCTAATGGTAACCACAAATCAAATAAATAACCTAACCTTACACCTAAAGGAGCTAGGACAAGAAAAACAAACAAAGCCCAAAGCCATAGGTGGAAGGAAATAATAAAGATTAGAGCAGAAATAAATGAAAGACAGACTAAAACAACAATAGAAACGATCAATGAAACCAGGAGCTGGGTCTTTGAAAAGATCAAAATAATGGATAAACCTTTAGCCCGATTCATCAAGGAAAAAAGAGAGATGACTCAAATAAATAAAATCAGAAATAAAGGAGGAGAAATGACTGACACCACAGAAATACAAAGGATTATAAGATAATATTATGAAAAGTCATATGCCAATAAATTGGACAACCTAGAAGAAATGGTTATAAGGATAGAAACATATAACCCTCCAAAACTGAATCAGGAAGAAATAGAAAATTTGAACAGACTGATTACTAGCAGTGAAATTGAATCAGTAATCAAAAAAAACCTCAACAAACAGAAGGCCTGGATCAAATAGCTTCACAGGTGAATTCTACCAAACATTTAAAAAAGGGTTAAGATCTATTCTTCTCAAACTATTCCAAAAAATAGAAGAGGAAGGATAGCTTCCCAATTCATTCTACAAGTCCAGCATTAACCTGATACCAAAACCAGACAAAGACACTACAAAAAATGAAAGCTACAGAGCGATATATCTGACGAACATAAGTAAAATCATCAACAAAATATTAGCAAACAGCATACAACAATACATCAGAAAATCATTCACCATGATCAAATGGAATTTATTCTAGGGATGCAAGGGTGGTTCAACAATCACAAATCAGTCAATGTGATACATCACATTAACAAGAGAAAGGGAAAAAAAAACATGATCATCTCAATAGGTGCAGAAAAAGCATTAGACAAAGTACAACATCCATTTGTGATAAAAAAAAAAAAACTCAATAATATAGGTTTAGAGGGAACATACCTCAACTTAATAAAGACCATGCAAGGGCACCTGGGTGGCTCAGATAATTAAGCGTCTGCCTTCGGCTCAGGTCTTGATCCCAGGGTCCTGGGATCGAGTCCCGCATCAGGCTCCTTGCTCAGCAGGGTGTCTGCTTCTCCCTCTCCCTCTCCCCCTGCTTGTTCTCTCTCTGTCTCTCTCGCAAATGAGTAAATAAAATCTTAAAAAAAAAAATAAAGACCATGCAAAACCCACAGCTGATATCATACTCGATGGTGAAAAACTGACAGCTTTTCTTCTAAGGTCAGGAACAAGACAAAGATATCCACTCTCGCCACTTTTATTCAACATACAACTGGAAGTCCTAGCCACAGCAATCAGACAAGAAAAGGAAATAAAAGGCAACCAAATGGGTAAGGAAAAAATAAAACTTTCACTATTTGCAGATGACATGATATTAGACATAGAAAACACTAAAGACTCCACCAAAAAACTACTAGAACTGATAAATTCAGTAGTCTCAAGATGCAAAATTAATGTACAGAAATCTGTTGCATTTCAATACACCAATAATTAAGTAGCAGAGAAATTAACAAAACAATCCCATTCACAATTTCAGCAAAAAGAATAAAATACCTAGGAATAAACTTAACCAAGGAGGTAAAAGACCTATACTCTGGAAACTACAAAACATCGATGAAAGAAATTGAACATGACACAATCAAATGGAAAGATATTCCATGCTCATGGATTAGAAGAACCAATATTGTTAAAAAATGTCCATACTACTGAAAGCAGTCTGCAGATTTAATGTAATCCCTAACAAAATACCAACAACATTTTCCACAGAACGAGAACAAATAGTCCTAAAATTTGTATGGAACCACAAAAGACCCCAAATAGCCAAAACAATCTTGGGAAAGAAGAACAAAACTGAAAGTATCAAAATCCCAGGTTTCAAGATACACCACAAAGCTGTAGTAATCAAAATAGTATGGTACCAGCACAAAAATAGATACATAGATCCATCGAATAGAATAGAGAGCTCAGAAGTAAACCCACACTTATATGGTCAATTAATCTACGACAAAGGAGGCAAGAATATACAATGAGGAAAAGACAGTCTCTTCAACAAATGGTGCTGGGAAAACTGGACAGCTACAAGCAAAAGAATGAAACTGGACCACTTTCTTTCACCGTACACAAAAGTAAACTCAAAATGGATTAAAGACCTAAATGTGAGACCTGAAACCATAAAACTTTTAGAAGAAAACATAGCAATAATTTCTTTGACATCAGCCATAGAAACATGTTTCTAGATATGTCTCCACTGGCAAGAGAAACAAAAGCAAAAATAAACTAGTTGACTACACCAAAATAAAAGGCCTCTGAATAGTAAAGGAAACCATCAACAAAATGACAAGGCAACTTATTGAGTGGGAGAAGATATTTACAAATTATATATCTGATAAGGGGTTCATGTCCAAAATATATAAAGAACTTATGCAACTCAACACACAAAAACCCACAAATAATCTGATTAAAAATGGGCAGAGAACCTGAATAGACATTTTTTCCAAAGAAGACATATAAATGGCCCACAGACACATGAAAAGATGCTTAACCTCAGGGAAATGCAAATTCAAACCACCATGAGAGATCACTGTACACCTGTCAGAATGGCTAGAATCAAAAAGACAAGAAATAACAGGTGTTGGGAAGGATGTGGAGAAAGGGGAACCCTCTTACACTGTTGGTGAGAATGCAAATTGGTGCAGCCACTGTGGAAAATAGTATGGAGGTTCCTCAGAAAATTAAAAATAGGATTACCATATGATCCCATAATTCCACTGTTGGATATTTACCCAAAGAAAACAAAAACACATTCAAAAAGATATAAGCCGAATAATATTCCATTGTGTATATGAGCCACATCTTCTTTATCCATTCATCTATTGAAGGACATCTTGGCTCCTTCCACTATTTGGCTATTGTGGACATTGCTGCTATGAACATTGGGGTACATGTGCCCCTTCTTTTCACTACATCTGTGTCTTCGGGGTAGATACCTAGTAATGCAATTGCTGGATTGTAGGGTAGCTCTATTCTTAACATCTTGAACCTCCATACTGTTTTCCAGAGTGGCTGTACCAGGTTGCATTCCCACCAACATTATTCAGCCATCAGAAATGATGAATACCCACCATTTGCATCGACATGGATGGAACTGGAGGGGATTATATTAAGTGAAATAAGTCAAGCAGAGAAAGACAGTTATCATACGGTTTCACTCATATGTGGAACATAAGCAATAGCAGGGAGGACCGTAGGGGAAGGGAAGGAAATCCAAAGGGGGAGAAATCAGAGAGGGAGGTGAACCATGAGAGACTATGGACCTCAAGAAACAATCTGGAGGTTTCAGACGGGAGGAGGATGGGGGGAGGGGGTAACAGGTGATGGGTATTGAGGAGGGCATGTGCTGTGATAAGCCCTGGGTGTTATTTTTTTTAAATATTTATTTTTTTGACAGAGAGAGCCATAGCGAGAGAGAGAACACAAGCAGGGGGAGTGGGAGAGGGAGAAGCAGGCTTCCCACTAAGCAGGGAGCCCGATGCAGGGCTCAGTCCCAGGACCCTGGGATTATGACCTGAGCCGAAGGCAGACGCTTAACGACTGAGCCACCCAGGCGCCCCAGCACTGGGTATTATACTTAACTAATGAATCATTGAACACTACATCAAAAACTAATTATGTACTATAAAAAGTGGCTAACTGAACATAATTAAAAAAAGATATAAGCCCCCTATGTTTATTGCAGCATTATTTGTAGTAGCCAAGATATGGAAGCAACCCAAGTGTCCATCAATAAATAAATGGATAAAGATGTGAGATATATATATAATGGAATATTACTCAGCCATAAAAAAGAATGAAATGTTGCCATTTGCAACAACATGGATAGACCTAGAGGGTATAATAGTAAGTGAAGTAGGTCAGAGAAAGACAAATACCATATGACTTCACTCATACGTGGAGTTTAAGAAACAAAACAAACTAAGAAAAAAATATACAAACAAATAAAACCAAACTTAAATACCAAGAACAAACTGAGGGTTACCAGAGGAGGGGTGGGTGGGGGGATGGGTGACATAGGTAAAGGGGATTAAGAATGTACTTATTGTGATGAGCAATGAGTAATGTATAGATAGCATTTGTTGAATTATTATACACCTGAAACTAATATAACACTATGTTAATTTTACTTCAACTTATATGTATTAGAAAAATGCTATTCCCATTTTAAACTATATCTATGTGAGGCTATTTTTTTTCACATACTTCACAAAAACAACATATCTCAACAGATTGAATGTGAGCCATATATGAGAATCCATCTGTCTTCTATTAAGCCAGGTATTGAAAAGATTTGCAAAATTTTAAAATCTTGCCACTCTTCTGACTAAGTATTTCATGTTCTGGAAAATATAGTCAGTTATTTTTTAAATATCTTATTTACATTAACATATAATAGATTTATCATTTGTTACTTTGTATTGACTTATTCAACAGATATTCAAATTTTTTTCTGTTTAATTCTGTCTTAAAGATGGAGCCAATGAGACACAAACGTAGTTTTTTTAACATGTCATTGGAATCTTACAGAATGTTTGGATGCATTACATGATTATAGGAATGGGAATTTCTAAAAGAAGTTCTTATGAAAGCGAGGAGAAAAATATGCATATGTATTTTAAAAATCAATTCCTATGGAGGTGATTAAACATGTGTATCTGTAAATTCATTTCTCTGTATAGCCCAGTCAAGTGGACTTTAGGAAAAGGCTTCTGAGCTACAAATGAAGAAGTAATTTTTTCTTCTCCTATCCACAGGAAGTACTTAGCAATGAGTCCCATGCATTTAGTGAGGATTAACACTGACCCCAATCTTACTGTTTTAGGAAGCTCTATCAGTCAGGATCCAGAAAGAAGACAGAAATCACACCAGTTATTCTAACAGAGAAAACGTAACATAAAGGATTGCTAGCCAGGTCCTGGGGAACCAAAAAGGCAAGAAACGGAAACCGGTAGCACAGAGGTGGCATCCCCAGCATGCAGCTACTACCCCTAAGACTGAGGAACTAAAGAAAAAGGTCAGGGTTATTGGAACTCAGAAGCTTGGAGAATGGGTCTCACAGATGGGAATTCTGACCTCAGAGGAGGGGCAGCGATACAGATGATGCGGAGACCTCAGAAACTTAGGGAGAGGGTCCCCCGGGAGCTGGGGAGCAGACCTGTGAGGAAGGGGCCGGAGGTCCCTGCTCACCGAGGCCATGTCTCCGCAAGCGTATGACAAGGCTGGTTCTCCAAGGTGTAGAAAATCGGCAAACTGGAAGCAACTGCTGCTTCTGGAAGGAGCTGCTGCTACTGGGGTGCAGATCTGACAAAAAACAGGAAGCAAACAGGAAAGCACGCCTCTCTTTCTTCTCCACCCTTGCAGTCTCCCTCTGGTGCCTGATCGGCAGAACCTAAAGGAGCCAGCTGGGAAAGCAGGGAAAGTGGTTTGCAGCCATGGCATCATCAAGCAGAATAGATTAGAAGCATGGGTTTGAAGCTAGGAGACATTAGCTTAATACATAACAGAATGCCAGCATTTAAATCCCAACTTTTTCTGAAAATACTTCCCTTGATGAACAGAAATTCACATATATACCTATCTATAGGTTATAGTAACGTATATATGTCATGGCTGGGTCCCAACCTCCTCTCATGCTTATCTCCATAAACATGACCCTTGCTTTATGTTTTTCCCCCAAATCCTCTGGAATGCCTCTCAGGGAGCATATTTGTCCAGTAAACTATAATTAAATTAAAACAGCAAAGAATTCCATGCTGTTAGATTCAAACTTTAAAGCTTAGCAGGGTGAAATTTTCTCTGAAGAACTGAAAGAAATATGGGTTATCTTTTCAGAAGGAATTTTAAGATGTTCACTCTTGGGGTCCAGATTTAATGGTAGCTTAAAATGATGATTATTGTGGGCCATGATGTAAGATATATTTGATTCTGAAATGATCTTTTACCAATACTTGGGAAGAGAGCCCATGAACCCCATTTTTTTTCCATATGAGTTTTATGTAAAGGAATAAGAAACTCATAGGGTCTGCACATAGTTGATTTGATTAATCTCAAAATAAAAAGCTCCAAGAGATTAAGACTACAAGATAGAGCCTTTCCCTTCTCTATACGCAACAGGAATGTTAGACTACGCTACAAATACAAATGCATCAATACCAAAACTTCATAAGTCATCATTTACTTCATGTGAGGAGTCCTACCCAGCAACAAAAGGCAAACAGAGGCCACTGAGCACCAAACAGGGCCCTGCCTGTGAAAGGCTCTCCTAGGGGGAGGCATGGTGGAAGGGTTTCCAGACCTCAGGCTTTAAGTCTGACTTCACACCCTTATTTTAGGCTATGGACTTCCTGCTTTACCCTATTCCCACCACGAAATTCTTAACAGAGAGCGAGCGAGCTCAATGCCCAAATTCAGAAATTAAGAGCTCGTAAGCAATATAAATTCATCAATTAAAGTTCTGTAAACATATTCCTTTCTCAGTAAAATTACTTCAAAATAACAGTGCTCTACTCAATGGCTATCACCAGAAAATGTCAGAGGGTTTGAAACACTTGGCTTCTCCTCCCTCTGTAATCAGCCAACTTCATTATGCTTTCTGCTTAATAATTATAGATCTTATTAACAGAGATGGGTTTAATAACATAAAAATAATAGGCATTACAAATTGCATGCTCTCCCAAGGGACTAGAGATTTGTGCCATTTCATATACCAATATGAAAATGGGCCTTTTGTTTAACCCATGCGCTGGGGTTTCCTAAATATAGCGAAGGGATATGATTTAACAATAATGTAAGCTGCACAGATCCTTTCTGAGAAAATGCCATTTTATCCCTGCTTTGAGGAACTGAAAAATGATATTTCCTACCTGTGTCCTTAGATTTCTTTCTCTCTGTGAGTCAATTCATGTATAACAAATATAAAAATATGCCACCACTTTGGAATTTTTTAAATATCTTCTTGTTTTTTAGTATAATGATAATAGTGCTTATTGTAGAGAATCTAGAAAATAGAGAAAAGCATAAAGGAGAAAACAAAAATCACAATCCCACAATCTAAAAATTACCACTTGTTAGTATTTTGGTTTATTTATTCCAATATTTTTATAGATACATGTTTTACATTGAGATCATTTTGTACCACTTCATACTGCTTTTTTCATTTAACATAACATTAACATAACATAAATGTGAGCATTTTCTCTTTTCATAAAAATCTTGGTCAACATGCTTCTTATGGGTTTATCCTCCACAATATGAGCGCACAATAAGTTACTCCATCATCCCCGTTGATGAACGTTTAGATAACTTTTTCAGCATTATCAGAAATACTTGATAAATATGCATGCACATCTATTCTGTGAACTAGGACCTAGGCCTCTGAGGAAGGAAAGAGGGAGGTCCCTGTTAACTGAGGCCATGTCTCCGAGAGTCTTGAAGGAAAGAGTCCTAGTAGAATTATAAGGTCAAAGAATCTAAACGTCTTTAGAGCTCTTAATACATTCCAACAAACTGCTCTCCAGAGGATTGTCCCAATTTACATACCACTATAAGAATTCCCACTTCACTGTATCTTTGGCAGCATTGAGTATTAACATTTTTAAGGTGAAATGGTTTATCAATGGATTTTTAGTAAATTTGAATATTTTACTCCCAAGGCATTTTAACTCAATGCAAGAAGCATAAAAATAATTTTTGTAGAATACTTTCTGCTAAATTGACATAGTGAATCCTCTTTTCAGTCAATTCTGAATACTTACAAGAAAAATATTTCAATTATCATTCTAAATTTGAAGGTTCTCTTCCTCTGATTAAAAAAAAAAGAAGTGACTACTTAACATTAAGTCATGGCTTAAAGCAAAATCTCAGGTTAAGGACAGTTGTTGTTGTTGTTGTTGTTTTTTAACCAGAAAGACTTCAGTATATTAGGGTATATGGAAGTATACAGTTGGAAATTTAAAAAGCAATTCAGATTTTTGCCAAAAATGTATTTCTCCACCCAGAGGAGTAAGTTTAATATCAGGGGTAAGACTTCTGAGAGTATACAATTAAGAAAAATACTTCTCTTTTTGCATGTCCACAGCAAATGATTGCCTGTTCCAATCAGAGACTTTTCCTCATTGATCTCTCTCTGTGTCTCCCATGCTTTGAAGCCAGTACTTAACATTAGCAGGGAATTGACTTTTCTTTTTAACCCTTCTATTTACAAACATCCTCTCATGCACTCACAAGTCTACTTCTTAAAGGGCTAAGATCCCTTTTTCAGAAGTATTTTAGCCTCCAAAATTTAATGTAAAGTGTCAGGCTATGTCTTCAGAACTTAAATACACGCTGATGAAAGAGGGAGTTTAGGCAAGAATGCAACAGGCAGCAGGGGGTAAGGCAGTTTCTTAACCACAGTTTACCCAGTGGGATGCGGAGCCTTGTCATGGTCTTCCGGTTTTCACCCCACATGAACTTAATCGATAATAAAGTCTCCCAAGGACATGCTGTTGTACACTGTGCTCTTTACATATGTTATTTCTGAACTACACAACAGTGCTGACAATTAAGTAGTAGTATTCCCATTCTATAGATGAAGAAACTAAAGCCGAGCTGGGCTAACGCTAGGATTAGAACCTATGCCTCCCTCATTCCAGAATCTAGGCTAGCTTTCATTTTATGTTTAATAATATATACCTATGAAGAGCTCATAGAAATATATTACACCAAAAAATAACCACCATTGCTCCACCATCAATTTACCTCAACCTTGGAAGCCCCTTTGTGCCACCTCTCCTGAGTTTTGTTACTAATTCTCCCCCACCTCTCCTGAATTTTGTCACTAATTTGGTTTCTTTTCATTATAATTTTTCTTTATATGTCTGTATCCCTAAACACTGTATTTTTAAGTTTTGCCTGTTTTGTATTTAATCAGTCTGGAAATCATGAATAATGTCTGTTTGTCTAAGAAAAATTCTTTGTCATGGATTAATCACAGACCTCTCACTCTATCTGTAGTCCTAGACTTTTAAAACCAAAGTAGAAGGCCTAGATTCCTAGTTTTAAGGTAGGCTTGCCAGATTTAGCCAATAAAAGTATAAATAACATTTCAGCATGTATATCCCTTAAAATTCTGGGGACACACTTACACCTAAAAAACATTTGTTCTTTACGTGGAATTCAAATGTACTGGGCATCTTGTATTCTATCTGGCAACTCTGTTTTAAGGAGACATTACATCAATTGCCGTACCTGAATGCCAAGTGCTAAGGACCCTGGAGGGTAATTAGCATCTTTCAAGTGACCCCCACAACACAGTGGTGGAAATGATATGGATTCTAAACTTAGAAGATGCAGGTCCTAATTTCCATTGGCTCTTGGTTTTGTGGTCTTGGACAAGCCCCTTAAACTTCCTGAGCTCTGGTTTGCTCATCATCAAAATAGGGATCATGAGAGACTTCCTCAAAAAAGCTAAATCAATTGCTAACATCTAGACTAGAAACCAAGAAATAATAGCATAAGCACATTCCTTAGAGATAGGCAGGGACCATCAGAAATCCTGAAAATGCTAACAAGAATCCAAGTGTTTGCCTCTGAGTTGCAGAACCAGGGAGAGTGTGGGAAGGGGTAGAGCAGGAAATGCTCCTTCTTAAGATAAGCTCTCTAGTGGCATTTCATGTTTTTAACATAAGTTACTTTGGAAAATTTTCAATTGTTAAAATAGAAATTGAGTGATAAAAAAACAAAACAAAACCCTGAGATTGAGTTTTAAAGTGATAATAAGATGGGGATAGCCATAATGCCTCCCTCACAGAGTTAAGGGTAATATGAGAACATGCATATAAGAATTCTAAGAAAATACCAGAGTGGATATCGTGCCCATCATTTTAGATAAGGGAAAGGAAGGGTATCACCCTGCTGTCTCTGAAAAAAAAATGACAGCAGGAGAATTTCCCCCAGCATTTTTCGATAGGTCACTCAACCCTGACGGGCCAGCATGTTTTAGTCTTTTCTAGTTCAACGCTCACAAGAGTACAACGCTCATGAAGGACTTCATAAATAATTTTCATGCTAATGATGAATTCAAGTTACAGACTTTAATTCCAAAAAAGGAGAACTCTTCCCGGGCTCCTGGGGCAGGGCAGCATGTCGGAGAAGCCAAGGTGCCCCTCCCGAGCTGGTCTCTGAAACAAGGGAGATTTCCACCCCCACTCCAGGGAGGAACTAACTGCCCGGAACCGCGGAGCTGACCGCAGCTTCTGCGAGCAGGAGCGCCTTCTGGCGACCCGCCGCGGAGCTGCAGCGAGGGGCTGGCGCTGCCGCCCAGGAAAGCGCATCCTCAGCCTGAGCTCTGCCCTCTAGTGGCCGCAGGCGCTACTTACGCTTCGAAAATGCTCGTTCCCCTCCCGCGCGTCCTCTCCCTCCCACAGGACCGAGAACTTTGAGGCCCGAACACCGAACACCGAGAGAACTAACTAGGGAGACAGACAAATGAGAAACAGTGCAGCTGTTGAGATGTGGGGGAGAGCTTGGGTTTCCGCTTCTCTGAGCGTCTGTCCTCTGAGCTAGTGGTTCCCTTGAAATAGAAAAATAGGGCTGATGCACACAGCAACAGTGCATTGAAGTTAAAGTACTGGGGCGCCTGGGTGGCTCAGTCGTTAAGCGTCTGCCTTCGGCTCAGGTCAGGGTCCCAGGGTCCTGGGATCGAGCCCTGCATCCTGTTTGGCGGGAAGCCTGCTTCTCCCTCTCCCGCTCCCCCTGCTTGTGTTCCCTCTCTCGCTGTGTCTCTCTCTGTCAAATAAATAAATAAAATCTTTATTAAAAAAAAAAGATAAAGGACTGACCCTTTTTTTAAAGATTTTATTTATTTATTCATGAGAGACAGAGAGAGAGAGAGAAGCAGAGGGAGAAGCAGGCTCCCCGCTGAGCAGGGAGCCCGATGCGGGACTCGATTCCAGGATCCTGGGATCATGACCTAAGCCGAAGGCAGACACTCAACCATCTGAGCCACCCAGGCGCCCAAGGACTGACTTTCATTCAGAGATTTTTTGTTCTGCTAAAATTTGGGGACTTTATGAAATGATGATAACAGTAAGTGGTGAATTTCTTTTAATGTCCAATGTCATCTCCCAAATGCCTTGGAAATTTTTACCCATTTGTTACATCTCTACTTCTGAGAACCACTGTTCAACCCACCATGGGGCAGCCTTTCACATCATAATCACAGAATTATTTTCAGTTAGAGTGGTTGTCTAAGGTCATCATATCCTGGGAAAATAAGGTATTCTCTCCATGTTACCAATGTGAGACGTAGGCAGGGTAAGTAATCCGACTGTGGCAATTCAGTACCTAGCAGGAACATAGCAGGAATGGCCTGAAACCCAGATGTTCTGCCACCTAAAGCAGTGTCCTTTTCACCACACCAGGATCCCGAGATTTCTGGTAAGACATATGCAAGCTGCTTGATTGAAGAACTGTTAGGATTTCATAACAGGAAAGGGTTGGACGGGGGCCTGGAAGAGCAGTACAGTCCAGTGGGGACAGTGGGGAGTCTTTAGAGAGGATCAACCTGGACTAGGGGACGTTTGGGATGGTTATGATTGCTCTTGGGGCTTCCTGTCCTGGCTGGCAGATGACTCAGACTAGGGGGTGAGGAGGAAGGCTCTGTGCTGCCGAGGGCAAAGAGGGAAATAGAGGCCCATGAGAGATGGGAAGGTTCTATACCATGGAGGGAGAAGGGGAGGGAGCCTTAAAACTAGCTGTGAGGTCAAGTGCGTATGGCTCCCAGAATAACCAGGTGCTCTGAGTACAGGGAAGTACTGGATAACTGTGCATCACCAACACAAAATCTAAGCAGTGTGTCCAAACGACCTTTAAAAAAGTCTGTAAATTTAAACTTTGACAAACTCTGTTTTACAGTTCCAGAAAAACTGCTTTCAAAAATATATTTAATGATGCTGGTGAGGACATGGAGAAATTGGACCCCTCCTGCATTGCGGATTGGAATATAAATGATAGGTCTTTATGGAAATCAATGTATCGGTTCCTCAAAAAGTTAATCATAGTATCACTATATAATTCATCAATTCCACCCCTGGGTATATACCACAAAGAATTGAAAAGCAATGCTCATAGCAGCACTATTCATAAGAGCCAAAAGAAACAAGCCAAATGTCTGTCAACCGATAAATGGATAAACAAACTGTGGTATATCCATGTAATAGAATATTAGGTATTAGTCCAAAAAAAGAAATGAAGTACTGACACATGCTACAATGTGGATGAACCTCAGAAACACCATGCTAAGTGAAAGAAGCCAGACACAAAAGGTCATATATCCTATGATTCCATTTATATGAAATAGCCAGAATGAGAAAAATCCATAGAAAGAGAGAGCAGATTAGTGGTTGCTAGGGGCCAGGGACAATGGAAAATGGGGAGGAGACTGCTTAACAGGTACAAGATATCCTTTTAGGGTGATGACGATGTTTTAGGACCAGATGTGGTGGTTGCACAACATTGTGAATGTATGTAATGCTGTTGAATTGTGCCCCTTTAATGGTAAATTTTATCTTATGTGACTTTTACTGCAATGAAAAATGAAATAAATTTTAATGGTTTAAAAATATATTTAATGAGTAGTCACTTTAGTAGCGAATTACTAGTTAAAGAGATAATGAGAAGAATATTGCAATCTACATAATTGCCACGTGTTCCGCTTGAATTTAAATATTAAAGGGTTCTTTTTTTTTCAACTGGTTGTATTTAAATCACTAACAAATTTTAGGGGCGCATGGGTGGCTCAGTCGGTTGGGCGACTGCCTTTGGCTCAGGTCATGATCCTGGAGTCCCTGGATCGAGTCCCACGCGGCATCGGGCTCCCTCCTCAGTGGGGAGCCTGCTTCTCCCTCTGACCCTCCCCCCTCTCATGTGCTCTGTCTCTAATTCTCTCTCTCTCTCTCAAGTAAATAAATAAAATCTTAAAAAAATAAATCACTAGCAAATTTTAATAATTTTATGATCAACCCTGCAGTTCACTTTCATGAGATGATTATCATTGTGCAAATAACATTAGGAGGAATGTGAATGAGAGGATTTCTTGACTCCATGTGCTATATTTGAATTGGTATAGTTAATAAAATTTACCTACTCCACAACAGTAGAGAGAAGGAAGTTGGAATTGGTTAGGCATGAAAATCATTAAGGTCTTCAGAAATGGGTGTGTCATTGAATTCCGTATTTCATTGAATATAAGATGCATTTTTTCCTCACATTTTAATATTGCGGAAGCTGCCTCTTACAGCACCCGAAGCCCAGTGGTTGTCATGGCATAGCTGTCATTGCCTGCACTTGTATAACCAGAAAGTGCTAACTGGGCCTCAGAACGTTCTTTTTTATTTTTCAGTGTTTATTTTATTTTTTTATTCAAGTACATTTAACATACAGTATTATATTAGCTTCAGGTATAAAGTATAATGATATAACAATTCTATACATTTCTGAGTGCTCATCACAGTAAGTCTACCCTTAATCCCCTTTATCTGTTTCACCCATCTGCCCACGCACCTCCCCTCCGGCAACCATCAGTTTATTCTCTGTATTTAAGAGTCTGGTTTGTTTGTCTCTTTTTTTCCTTTGTTTTGTTTCTTAAATTCCACAAATGAGGGAAATCAGATGGTGTTTGTCTTTCTCTGACTGGCTTGTTTCACTTAGCATAATACTCCCTAGGTCCATCCATGTTGTTGCAAATGGCAACGTCTCATTCCATTTTACGGCTGAGTAAATTGCGTTGTATATATAGACCACATCTTCTCTAGCCATTCATTCATGGATGGCCACTTGGGCTGCTTGCATATTTTGGCTATTGTAAATGAAGTGAAAAAAAAAAGTATCATTTGCAAATATCTTCTCCCATTCAGTAGGTTGTCTTGTCATTTTGTTGATGGTTTCCTTCACTGTGCTAAAGCTTTTTATTTTGGTGTAATCCCAATAGTTTATTTTTGCTTTTGTTTCTCTTGCCAGTGGAGACATATCTAAAAAAATGTTTCCATGGCTGATGTCAAAGAAATTACTGCCTGTTTTCTTCTAGGGCTTTTGTGGTTTCAGGTCTCACATTTAGGCCTTTAATCCATTTTGAGTTTATTTTTGTGTATGGTGTAAGAAAGTTGTTCAGTTTCATTCTTTTGTGTATAGCTGTCCAGTTTTCCCAGCACCATTTTTTGAAGAGATGGTCTTTTCCTCATGGTATATTCTTGCCTCCTTTGTCGAAGATTAGTTGACCATATTAGTGTGGGTTTATTTCTGGGCTTTCTATTCTGTTCTATTGATCTATGTATCTAGTTTTTGTGCCATACTATTTTGATTATTACAGATTTGTGGTGTATCTTGAAATCTGGGATTGTGATACTTTCAGCTTTGTTCTTCTTTCCCAAGATTGTTTTGGCTATTTGGGGTCTTTTGTGGTTCCATACAAATTTTAGGACTATCTGTTCTAGTTCTGTGGAAAATGTTGTTGCTATTTTGATAGGGATTGCATTAAATCTGTTGATTGCTTTTGGTAGTATTGACATTTTATAAGTATTGGTTCTTCTAATCCATGAGCATGGAATATCGTGTTCAATTTCTTTCATCAATGTTTTATAGTTTCCAGAGTATAGGTCTTTTACCTCCTTGGTTAAGTTTATTCCTAGGTATTTTATTCTTTTTGCTGAAATTATGAATGGGATTATTTTGTTAATTTCTCTTTCTGCTATTTCATTAATAGTGTATAGAAATGCAACAGATTTCTGTATATTAATTTTGCATCTTGAGACTTTACTGAATTAATTTATCAGTTCTAGTAGTTTTTTTGGTGACGTCTTTAGGGTTTTCTATGTCTAATATCATGTCATCTGTGAATAGTGAAAGTTTTATTTTTTTCCTTACCCATTTGGATGCCTTTTATTTCTTTTTCTTGTCTGATTGCTGTGGCTAGGACTTCCAGTTGTATGCTGAATAAAAGCTGTGAGAGTGGATATCTTTGTCTTGTTCCTGATCTTAGAAGAAAAGCACTCAGTTTTTCTATCATTGAGTATGATATTAGCTGTGGGTTTTTCATATATGGTCTTTATTATGTTGAGGTAGCCACTCTAATCTAAGGTATCTTGAGGTATCTTTATTATGTTGAGGTATCTGCTCTAATCTAAACCTATATTGTTGAGAGTTTCTGTCATGAATGGATGTCATGAATGGATGTTGTACTTCGTCAGATGCTTTTTTTCTGCATCTATTGCAATGATCATATGGTTTTATCCTTTCTCTTGTTAATGTGATGTATCATGTTGGTTGATTTGCAAATACTGAACCACCCTTGCATGCCTAAACTAAATTCCACTTGATAGTATTGATGATTTTTAATGTTTTTTTAATGATTATTTAATGCAGTTTGCTAATATTTTATTGAGGATTTTTGCATCTATGTTCATTGGGGATATTGGCCTGTAGTTTTCTTTTTTCATAGTACCTTTATGTGGTTTTGGTATTATAGTAATGTGCCTTGTAGAATGAATAGGGAAGCCATCCTTCCTCTTTTATTTTTTGGAATGGTTTGAGAAGAATAGGTATTAACCCTTCTTTAAATGTTTTGTTAGAATTCACCTGTGAAGTTATCTGATCCAGGCCTTTTGTTTATTGTGAGTTTTTTTTTACTGATTCAATTTCACTGCTAGTAATCAGTCTGTTCAAATTTTCTATTTCTTCCTGATTCAGTTTTGGGAGATTATGTGTTTCTAGGAATTTATCTGTTTCTTCTAGGTTGTCCAATTTATTGGCATATAATTTTTCATAATATTCTCTTACAATCTTTTGTATTTCTGTGGTGTCAGTTCTTTCTCCTCCTTTATTTCTGATTTTATTTATTTGAGTCATACCTCTCTCTCTTTCACTCTCTCTCTCGATGAGTCTGGCTAAGGTTTATCAATTTTGTTGGTCTTTTCAAAGAACCATCTCCTAGTTTCATTGATCTGTTCTATTGTCATTTTGGTCTCTATTCCATTTATTTCTGCTCTAATCTTTATGATTTCTTCCTTCTACTGTCTTTGGGCTTTATTTGTTCTTCTTTTATTTAGCTCCTTTAGAGGTAAGGTTAGGTTATTTGAGATTTTTCTTGCTGCTTGAGGTAGGCCTATATTGCTATAATCTTCCCTCTTAGGACAGCTTCGCTGTGTCTCCAAGATTTTGGACTGTTGTGTTTTCATTTTCATTTGCCTCCATGCAGTTTTTTATTTCCTTTTTGATATTTTGGTTGATCCATTCTTTGTTTAGTAGCATGTTATTTAGCCCCCATGTATTTGTGTTCTTTTCAGGTTTTTTTCTTATAACTGATTTCTAGGTTCATATTGTGGTCAGAAAAGATAATTGATATGATTTCAATCTTTTTTAATTTATCGAGATTTGTTTTCTGGCCTAACATGTGATCCATTTTGCAGAATGTTCCATGTGCACTTGAAAAGAATGTGTATTCCACTATTTTTGGATGAAATGTTCTGAATATATCTGTTAGTTCCAACTGGTCCAATGTGACATTCAAAGCCATTGTTTCCTTGCTGATTTTCTGCCTGGGTGATGTGTCCATTGATGTAAGTAGAGTGTTAATGTCCCCTACTGTTATTGTATTATTGTCAATTTCTCCCTTTATGTCTGTTAATAGTTGCTTTATGTATTTAGGTGTTCTCATATTAAGTGCATAAATATTTACAATTGTCGTAGCCTCTTGTTGGATTGATTGTTCCCTTTATCATTATGTAGTTCCTTCTTTGTCTGTCGTTACAGTTTTCATTTTAAAGTCTATTTTGTGCAATATAAGTATTGCTACTACAGCTCTCTTTCTGCTTCCATCTGCATGGTAAATGATTTCCCACCCCTTCATTTTCAATCTGCTTATGTCTTTCAGTCTGAAATGAGTCTCCTGTAGGCAGCTATAGATGAGTCCTGCTTTTTTATCCATCAGTCACCCTATGTCTTTGAGTTGGAGCATTTTATCCATTTACATTCAAAGTAATTAGTGATAGGTATGTATGTATTTATTGCATTTAGTTACTTGTTTTATAGTTGTGTTTGCAGTTCTTCTCCATTCCCTTCTTCTCCTGCTCTCTTCCCTTGTGTTGTGATGGTTTTCTTTAGTCATGTGCTTGGATTCCTTTCTCTTTAGTTTTTGCATATATATTACAGGTTTTGATTTGTGGTTACCATTAGGCTCGTATATAACATCTTATGTGTATAACAATCTGTATTAACTTGATGGTCACTTAAGTCGGAACCGATTCTAAAAAGCACTAAATTTGGGCCAGTTACTGGAGGTGGCAGCAGTGAGCGGATCCTTGTGGCCTAGAAAAATCCTGCAAAAATGTCTCTGTACCCATTTCTTGAATACCTGAAGGTAGACAAAGTTATTCAGGCTCAAACTGCCTTTTCTGCAAACTCTGCCAAGCCAGCAATTTTGTCTGAAGCTTCTGCTCCCATCTCTCAAGATGGAAATCTTTATCCTAAATTGTATCTGGAGCTCTCCCAGTACATGCGCCTGAGTTCAAATGAAGAAGAAATCCGTGCAAATATGGCCTCGGTCCCTGGAGCATCAGTTCAGGGGTTGGTAGAAAGACCTTCCAGTATGAACTATATGGTGGCTCCTGTAACTGGTAACGTTGCTGGAATTCGTAGAGGAGAAATTAAGCAAGAGATTCGTGAAGTCATTTTATATAAGGATCAAGTTGGAAAAATTGGGCTCAGGCTCAAATCAATAGATAATGGTATATTTGTTCAGCTGGTCCAGGCAAATTCTCTAGCCTCACTGGTTGGTCTGAGATTTGGGGACCAAGTATTCCAGATCAGTGGGGAAAACTGTGCAGGCTGGAGCTCTAATAAAGCACAGAAGGTCCTCAAACAGGGTTTTGGAGAGAAGATTACTATGACTGTTTGTGACAGGCCCTTTGAATGGACAATTACCATGCATAAGAATAGTACTAGACATGTTGGCTTTATCTTTAAAAATGGAAAGATAATACCCTAGTGAAAGATAGTTCTTCAGCCAGAAATGGTCCTCTCACAGAACATAACATCTGCAAACTCAACGGGCAGAATGTCATTGGGCTGAAGGACTGTCAAATTACCGACATACTGTCAACATCTGAGACTGTAGTTACTATTACAATCATGCCTGCTTTTATCTTTGGACATATTATTAAATGGATGGCACCAAGGATTATGAAAAGCCTGATAGATCACACCATTCCTGAGGTTTAAAAGTCATGGCACAATGGAAACTTCACCGAACTTCTCCAGTTTACTTCTTGGGCAACTTAACTTTATATTATGCACATGAACCTTTCTAGGAGCGAGAGCATCTGCTGCATGAAGACCTTTCTATCTACATTATGGCTGGGAATCTTACTGTTTTGTTTGGATAACTTGTTCTTACTTCAAGAGCATTATAGCCTTATCCTGGTTTTACAGATGTGAAACTTTGGACAGATTTACTGATTTTCATAGAGTAGTTTCTCTACTGGAAACCCAATGCTTTTACAAGCCATTATGATTAGAATGACTGATACAGGCTTAGCTCTGTGTTAGAACAAATCACCTTTACCTTACATATCAAGTAGTGCTGTTCATATTACTTTAGTTCTATGGTATAATTGCATTTTTAATGGGTTACCATAGTACATGTAGAATGACTACTTTTGATGGGTCTTTAGTTCTGTGTGTATGTGTGTGTGTGTGGATGGGTGTGGGTGTGGGTCTAAAACACCAATTAAGTACACTGGTTTCATTCCATGTAAGCATTATACAGTGTATGTAGGTTGCAAGAGATTGTGTTGCTCATCATTAAATTGTAACTACCTTTACTGAAAAATAAATTAATTAATAAATGCACTAAATTCCCCCCACAGTGTTTTATGTATATGATGTCATATTTCACATCCTTTTAGTTTGTGAATCCTTTAACTGATTTTTTATAGATTTTAAATTGATTTTACTGCTTTTGTGCTTTAACCTCTGTAAGGGTTTTATAAGTGATAATCTACTACTGTTATTATGTTTGTATTTACCTGTGAAATTTTTTCCTTTCATAGTTTTCATACTCCCGATTATGACCTTTTCTTTCCACTCAAAAAATTCCCTTTAACATTTCTTATAAAGTTGCTTTAGTCATGATGAATTCCTTTCTCTAGGAAACTCTTTTATCTCTCCTTCTATTCTGAAATAACCTTGCTGGATATTCTTTTTTTTTTTTTCCTTTAAATTTTTTTATTGTTGTGTTAATCACCATACATTACATCATTAGTTTTTGATGTAGTGTTCCATGATTCATTGTTTTTTTTATAACACCCAGGGCTCCACGCAGAACGTGCCCTCTTTAATACCCATCACCAGGCTAACCCATCCCCCCACCCCCTCCTCTCTAGAACCCTCAGTTTGTTTTTCAGAGTCCATCGTCTCTCATGGTTCGTCTCCGCCTCCAATTCCCCCCCCTTCATTCTTCCCCTCCTGCTATCTGCTGCTTCTTTTTTTTCTTAGCATATATTGCATTATTTGTTTCAGAGGTACAGATCTGTGATTCAACAGTCTTGCACAATTCACAGCGCTCACCATAGCACATACCCTCCCCAATGTCTATCACCCAGCCACCCCATCCCTCCCACCCCCAACCACTCCAGCAACCCTCAGTTTGTTTCCTGAGATTAAGAATTCCTCATATCAGTGAGGTCATATGATACATGTCTTTCTCTGATTGACTTATTTCACTCAGCATAACACCCTCCAGTTCCATCCACGTCGTTGCAAATGGCAAGATCTCATTCCTTTTGATGGCTGCATAATATTCCATTGTGTATATATACCACCTCTTCTTTATCCATTCATCTGTCGAGGGACATCTTGGCTCTTTCCACAATTTGGCTATTGTGGACATTGCAGCTATAAACAACGGGGTGCACGTACCCCTTCGGATCCCTACATTTGTATCTTTGGGGTAAATACCCAGTAGTGCAATCGCTGGATCGTACAGTAGCTCTATTTTCAACTGTTTGAGGAGCCTCCATACTGTTTTCCAGAGTGGTTGCACCAGCTTGCATTCCCACCAACAGTGTAGGAGGGTTCCCCTTTCTCCACATCCCCACCAACATCTGTCGTTTCCTGACTTGTTCATTTTAGCCATTCTGACTGGTGTGAGGTGGTATCTCATTGAGGTTTTGATTTGGATTTCCCTGATGCCGAGCGATGTGGAGCACTTTTTCATGTGTCTGTTGGCCATCTGGATGTCTTCTTTGCAGAAATGTCTGTTCATGTCTTCTGCCCATTTCTTGATTGGATTATTTGTTCTTTGGGTGTTGAGTTTGATAAGTTCTTTATAGATTTTGGATACCAGCCCTTTATCTGATATGTCATTTATAAATGTCTTCTCCCATTCTGTCAGTTGTCTTTTGGTTTTGTGGACTGTTTCTTTTGCTGTGCAAAAGCTTTTTATCTTGATGAAATCCCAATAGTTCATTTTTGCCCTTGCTTCCCTTGTCTTTGGCGATGTTTCTAGGAAGAAGTTGCTGTGGCTGAGGTCGAAGAGGTTGCTGCCTATGTTCTTCTTTAGGATTTTGATGGACTCCTCTCACCTTTAGGTCTTTCAACCATTTGGAGTCTATTTTTGTGTGTGGTGTAAGGAAATGGTCCGGTTTCATTCTTCTGCATGTGGCTGTCCAATTTTCCCAACACCATTTGTTGAAGAGACTGTCTTTTTTCCACTGGACATTCTTTCCTGCTTTGTCAAAGATAAGTTGACCATAGTGTTGAGGGTCCATTTCTGGGCTCTCTATTCTGTTCCATTGACCTATGTGTCTGTTTTTGTGCCAGTACCGTACTGTCTTGATGATGACAGCTTTGTAATAGAGCTGGAAGTCTGGAATTGTGATGCCGCCAGCTTTGCTTTTCTTTTTCAACATTCCTCTGGCTATTCGGGGTCTTTTCTCGTTCCATACAAATTTTAGGATTATTTGTTCCATTTCTTTGAAAAAAGTGGATGGTATTTTGATGGGGATTGCATTGAATGTGTAGATTGCTCTAGGTAGCATTGACATCTTCACAATGTTTGTTCTTCCAATGCATGGGCATGGAACGTTTTTCCATTTCTTTGTGTCTTCCTCAATTTCTTTCATGAGTATTTCATAGTTTTCTGAGTACAGATCCTTTGCCTCTTTGGTTAGATTTATTCCTAGGTATCTTATGGTTTTGGGTGCAATTGTGAATGGGATCGACTTCTTAATTTCTCTCTCTTCTGTCTTGTTGTGGTGTATAGGAATGCCACTGATTTCTGTGCATTGATTTTATATCCTGCCACTTTACTGAATTCCTGTATGAGTTCTAGCAGTTTTGGGGTGGAGTCTTTTGGGTTTTCCACATACAGTATCATATCATCTGCAAACAGTGAGAGATTGACTTCTTCTTTGCTGATTTGGATGCCTTTGATTTCTTTTTGTTGTCTGATTGCTGTGGCTAGGACTTCTAATACTATGTTGAATAGCAGTGGTGAGAGTGGACATCCCTGCCGTGTTCCTGACCTTAGGGGGAAAGCTCTCAGCTTTTCCCCATTGAGAATGATACTCGCTGTAGGTTTTCCATAGATGGCTTTTATGATATTGAGGTATGTACCCTCTATCCCTATACTCTGAAGAGTTTTGATCAAGAAAGGATGCTGTACTTTGTCAAATGCTTTTTCTGCATCTATTGAGAGGATCATATGATTCTTGTTCTTTCTTTTGTTAATGTATTGTATCACATTGATTGATTTGCGGATGTTGAACCAGCCTTGCAGCCCAGGGGTAAATCCCACTTGGTCATGGTGAATAATCCTTTTAATGGACTGTTGGATCCTATTGGCTAGTATTTTGGTGAGAATTTTTGCATCCATGTTCATCAAGGATATTGGTCTGTAATTCTCCTCTTTGATGGGGTCTTTGTCTGGTTTGGGGATCAAGATAATGGTGGCCTCATAAAACGAGTTTGGAAGTTTTCCTTCCATTTCTATTTTTGGAACAGTTTCAGGAGAATAGGTATTAATTCTTCTTTAAATGTTTGGTAGAATTCCCCTGGGAAGCCATCTGGCCCTGGGCTTTTGTTTCTTGGGAGATTTTTGATGACTGTTTCAATTTCCTTAGTGGTTATAGGTCTATTCAGGTTTTTTATTTCTTCCTGGTTCAGTTTTGGTAGTTGATACATCTCTAGGAATGCATCCATTTCTTCCAGGTTATCTAATTTGCTGGCATAGAGTTGCTCATAATATGTTCTTATAATTGTTTTTATTTCTTTGGTGTTGGTTGTGATCTCTCCTCTTTCATTCATGATTTTGTTGATTTGGGTCATTTCTCTTCTTTTTGATAAGTCTGCCCAGGGGTTTATCAATCTTGTTAATTCTTTCAAAGAACCAGCTCCTAGTTTCATTGATCTGTTCTACTGTTCTTTTGGTTTCTATTTCATTGATGTCTGCTCTGATCTTTATTATTTCTCTTCTCCCGCTGGGTTTAGGCTTTATTTGCTGTTTTTTCTCTAGCTCCTTTAGGTGTAGGGTTAGGTTGTGTATTTGAGACCTTTCTTGTTTCTTGAGAAAGGCTTGTATTGCTATATACTTTCCTCTTAGGACTGCCTTTGCTGTATCCCAAAGATTTTGAACAGTTGTGTTTTTATTTTCATTGGTTTCCATGAATTTTTTTTAATTCTTCTTTAATTTCCTGGTTGACCCATGCATTCTTTAGTAGGATGCTCTTTAGCCTCCATGTATTTGAGTTCTTTCCGACTTTCCTCTTGTGATTGAGTTCTAGTTTCAAAGCATTGTGGTCTGAAAATATCTTGCTGGATATTCTTGGCTGTAGTTGTTTTCTTTCTTTCTTTGTTTTCCTATCAGCACTTTGAGTATATCATGCCACTTTCTTCTGGCCTGCAAAGTTTCTGCTGAAAAATCAGCTGATAATCTTATGGGTTTTTCCTGGTATGTAACTGTTCTTTCTCCTGCTGCTTTTAAAATCATTCATGATCACTGCTTTGTGCCATTTTAATTATTAATGTGTCTTGATGTGGATATCCTTGGATTGATTTTGTTGAGGGTTCTCTGTGCTTCTTGGATATAGAGGTCTGTTTCCTTCCCCAGATTCAGGAAGTTTTCAGCTATTATTTCTTCAAATAAATGTTCTGTCCCCCTTTCACTCTCTTCTCCTTCTGGGATCCCTATAAAGTGAATGTGATTATGCTTGATGGTGTCACTGGGTTCCCTTAATCTATTTTCATTTTTTGTTATTCTTTTTGCTCTCTCCTGTTCAGCTTGATTGCTTTCCATTACTCTGTCCTCCAGGTTGCTGATCCATTCTTCTGCTTCCTCTAGCCTACTATTTATTCCACCTAGTATATTTTTAATTTCAGTTACTAAGTTCTTCATCTCTGATTGGTTCTTTTTTATATTTTTTCTTTGTTGGAGGTCTCACTGAAATCCTCCATTCTTTTCTGAAGTCCAGTGACCATTACTTTGAATTCTTGGTGACCATCACTTTGAATTCTTTATCAGGCATATTGCTTATTTCCATTGCATTTAGCTCTTTTGCTATTGTTTTGTCCTATTCTTTCATTTTAGATATATTCCTCTGTCTCCTGATTTTGTCTATCTGTGTTTGTCTCTATGTACTAGGAGAATCATTTACATCTCCTGATCTTGAAAGTAGGGACCCTATGAAGAAGGGATCCTATGATGCCTTGTAGCACAATGCCCTCTGTTCACCAGAACCAGGGGCTTCAAGGGTGTCTTCTATGTGGGCTACATGTACCCTCCTGTTGTGGCTAAGCTGTGTTTGCCTTTAGTCCAGTCAGCTGCAATGGCCCACTTTGTCTGTTGTAGGCCTGGTTTGGTCCCTGGCTATTAAGGGGCCAGTCTGGGGCCACCATGGGCTTGTAGTTGAGTAGTGTCGGTAGTTAGACCAGATGCCTGACCTCGGCCATTTGCCAGAGCTGCAGTTGTCCCAAACTGCAGGGTGCTGTCCCTGCCTTGTCCCCTGAGAGGCTTTTGTTGGTGGGTGGGGACTACAGTCAGACCAGATGCTTGCTCTCAGTCTGTCTGCTGGAGCTGCAGTCAAACTCGTGTGTGTGTGTGTGTGTGTGTGTGTGTGTGTGTGTGTGTCTGTGTGTGTGGTTATTTTCCCCTCTGCCCAGGGCAGAAGTCAATTTGGAGTGACAAACAGCCCCTGCTGGGGCTGCTTACAGGATGAAAAGTGGCAGGAAGTGCTTATTAAACTGCTGCTGCTGTGCTGTATCTACGTGGGGTTGTTCATTACGCTATCTCTTTAAGGACGGGGAATCAGTTTCCTATTACCCTATGGCTCTCCCAGAGCCAAGCCCCTGATTTTTAAAGTAGCCAGAGTTAAGCCCTGCTGGTTGTAAAAAACTTATGAAGTTAAGCCCCACTGGTTTTCAAAGCCAGATATTATAGGGACTCATCTTTTCAATGCAGGTCCTCCAGTCTGGGGCATCTGCTGTGGGCTCTGCTCCTCTCCCTTCTCCATGCTTGTGTGGTGTCCCTCCCGTTTGCAGTTAGTCTCACCAGAAGTTTGGTTCCCAGCTGTGTCTCCACCCATCCTCCCCTTTTCTTGTTGTGGCCTCCTCTCATGATTAACTGTGGAGAGTCTGATGTGCCTGTTACCTCAGGATCCACCTGGTCTGCTATCTTCAGAACATTCTTGATCAAAAACATAGATATTAGTGACTCAGTGTCAAAAACTGATTTCAAAGAGTTGAATTCTGAATATGAAAAAGTTTTAGGAATGCTTAACCGATTCATTTCAATTCTGTTTTCTTTTTCATATTGTACAGACATGCTGTAAAATACCTTGGCTAAGTAAGTCTTTAAAAGTTCTCAAAATGAGTATAAAATAAAAATTCAAGTGATAAAAAAGCACTTTGTCAGAGTTTGACATTTTTTTCTGCCTCCATAGAACATAAAGTAATGTGTCATATATTCAGTGATGTCTTAGATTTGATCAAATGTGGTAATCATTTTCTATAAAAATCTTAAACATATACATTATTTTAGAAAATTATCCATAGTTCCAAATATTAACACTAGTGCACCTTTCTTTTTTTTTTATAAAGAGAGAGAGATGGGGTGAGAGAATCTTAATCAGGCTCCATGCCCAGTGCAGAGCCCAATGTGGGGCTCAATCTTACAACCCTGAGATCATGACCTGAGTAGAAATCGAGAGTTGGACACTTAACTGACTGAGGCATCCAGGCGCCCCTACTGCACCTTCTTATTTACAAGTAAGCATATTTTAATTCAGTAGAATTTACCTCCTTCAATAAATGTTAATTGAAAATCTGAAAAAAAAAAAAAGAACCTTATTAGGTACAATGTGGAATATCAAAATAAATAAGATGGCCCCAGCCTGGGTGGCTCAGATGGTTGAGCAACAACCTTTGGTTCAGGTCATGATCCCAGGGTGCTGGGATCAAGCCCCACATCGGGCTCCTGGCTCAGTAGGGAGCCTACTTCTTCCTCTCCCTCTGCCTCTCCCCCTGCTCATGCTCTCTCTCTGTATCTCTCTGTCTCAAAATAGATAAAATCTTTAAAAAAATAAGATGGCCCCAGTCCCCAAAGAATTTAGAATCTAGTGAATAATTTATATTACTATTCTGGTGTGTTTCATTCATTTATTCCTTCAAAAATATTTACCAGGCAGTCAACCTGAGATTGTACCCTTGCCTGGCTTTCTGTCCTCCTCCATCTTCCATCTCCCTCTACCTTACCCTTCTGTCCTGGGAGCACTTCTTTAATAGATCATTTGTACACAAATCCTTGCCTCAGGGTCTGCTTCTGGAGCAGCCAACCTAAGACAAATACATAAATGATATTTGAAGCCAGGTGTCTAGATAAACTATAAGATATCAAGAGACTGGATACTCATAATTACTGTCTATATTTAGTGTTTTAAGAGATTTGAGTGTTACTTTGTTTTTGGAACCAAGGCAATTCTGAATGTTTCCAAGTACAGTTGACCCCGAACAACATGGTTTTGAACTGCACAGACCCACTTATATGCAGATTTTTTATACAAATACAGTATAGTAGTGTAAATATATTTTCTTTTCCTTCTTTTCCTTTTTTTAAGATTTTATTTATTTATTTGAGAGAGAGAGAGAGCATGAGTGGGAGGGAGGCACGAAGGGAGAGGGAGAAGCAGACTCCCCACTGAGCAGGGAGCCTGATGTGGACCTTGATCCCAGCACCTGGGGCTCCTGACCTGAGCCAAAGGCAAATGCTTAACCAACTGAGCCACCCAGCTGCTCCATCTCTTCCTTATTTTCTTATTAACATTTTCTTTTCTCTATTTACTTTATTGTAAGAATACAGTATGCAATACATATAACATACAAAATATGTGTTAATTGTTTATGTTACTGTAAGGCTTCTGGTCAACAGTAGGCTATTAGTAGTTAAGTTTTGGGGAAGTTACATGTGGATTTTTTACTACATATGGGGTTGGTGCCAAAACCTCTGCATTGTTCCAGGGTCAACTATAAATCCTGCCCTTACATCGCTGAATTTATATAACAAATATTCAAGACTCAGCTGGACTAGGATTTCCTAACTAGGTCATCCCCTTGATATATAAATATTGGCTTCTGGACACAAGGATAAAAATGAATAGAGGAGGGGCGCCTAGCTAGCTCAGTTGGTAGAGCATGTGACTCTTGATCTCAGGGTTGTGAGTGTGAGCCCCATGTTGGCTGTAGAGACTACTTAAATTATTTGAGAGAGAGAGAGAGAGAGCCATGAGCATAGAGGAGGGGCAGAGGGAGAGGGAGAAGCAGACTCCCCGCTGAGCAAGGAGCCCAATGTGGGGCTCGATCCCAGGGCCCCGGGATCATGACCTGAGCTGAAGGCAGATACTTAACTGACTGAGCCACCCAGGTGCCCCTAAAAATAAAAACTTAAAAAAAATGAATAGAGGGGCACCTGGGTGGCTCAGTCGGTTAAACAACTGCCTTCAGCTCAGGTCATGATCTCAGGGTCCTGGGATCGAGCCCTGCATCGGGCTCCCTGCTCGGTGGGAAGCCTGCTTCTCCCTCTGACCCTCCTCCTGCTTGTGTTCCCTCTCTCACTGTCTCTCTCTCTGTGTCAATTAAATAAATAAATAGAATCTTTAAAAAAAATGACTAGAGGAATACGAGTATGTGTGGGTGTATGTGTGTGTTGATATATGGGTACAGAGCAAGGACAAAGCAGTCCTATGTGTGTTGTTGGCTATTCAGGTAAGGCGAGGAACAGTCTCAAACTAGACTAGAGAATACATTCTGGATTCTAGAATTGTTTGCCACATATTCAAGAGTAATATAGTCACATTTCAAAAAGGAAAAATGACCATAAATGCATATCATTATTCACTCAAAACTATTTATTTTAGGTCAGTTACTATATGTCAGGCACTTGTGCTGGGCACTGGGGATACAATGTGAATTGGCAGACATAAGTCTGTTTTCTCACTGCACTTACATTTTGAAGTTGAGAAGGAGAGACAAACATTAAATAATTACCTGAGTAAGTATTTACGTACAATTACTTATGTTAAGAAAAAAAGTACGCAACATTATTAGAGTAAATAACTGGGGACTAAAGTAATAAGAAAGGCCTCTCTGAAGAAGTGACCCCCAAGCCGAGCCTGAAGGAGAAATAGAATTAAGCAGACATAGAGGCTATATGTTCTGGATTGGGGGCCCAAGAGGTGTTTCTTCAAACTCAAGCCCTAAATGATATTACAGCTGTGCTTTAGCCATAAGAACTACCGCAGCAAGACCACAGGTGCTTTGCCCTCCCAGGCCCCTTTTTTTCTGAATACAGACTTTGTCCTTGCCCTACCTGGAGGTCATCTGCTCATCTCTCAAGATTCAGTTCATGCCACTTCCTCTTGGAATCTTTTGCTGACTCCAAGAAATGTTAAACACTCCTGCTGCCATGTGCCTTGTGCATTCCTGGCACATCATAGGTACTTGGAAAATATTCATTAGATATCTAGTGAATAAATACAATAACACCTTATTCAATAACCTTTTTACACGTTTAGCCCATCTCCAGACTCTGAGCTCCCTGGAAGTAGAGGCTATGTCTTGGTCATCCATCCGATGCTTGATTTATGGCACCCTTTTAAAGTTTGTTGAATGAATGCATGAGGTTAGGGAACTGGGTGGTGATAACAGAAAGCTAAGAGATGAGGTTTCAACATACACTGAGGTCAAATCATGGAAGGTCTTAAACGTCATTTGAAGGAGTTTGGACTTGTGTGGACATGGGGAGGCACTAGAAGTGTCTGAACGAGAAACTGACCGGTCTAGAGCCATGTTTTATGATGATAATTCCATCAGCAGAGTGCACAATAGGCAGAAGCAGGGAGAGACTGGAAGTGAGCGGACCAGGTAGGAAGTCATCTAGATGAGCGGTAGTAGAAAGGGATGGAGAAGGAGACGACTGGAAGGGAGAACCAGCTGCATCAGGCCCTGAGACCTGACTTCCCATGGGAGATTCACGCTGGGGCATTTGCCACCGGAGGCTGCAATTTGCATAAAATCTCTATAATGTTTCCTAAGAATTCTCCAGAGGCACATGAGTTTCCTAGTTAGGTAATTAAGAAATAGTTACATTCTCCAGAGAATAGCTAAATGCCCTAGATACTTTCTCCAATTCGGATTTAGCAAAGGGTGAGATAGCCATGCCAAAATTCCTTTTTGGTTAATTCCCCCTAGTTTCAAAATAAATAACCATTGAATAACAACCCAGCAACATCAATAACCTAAGCTTTTTCTAGAAATTTCACTATATCAGCTCCTAGATTCTGGGCTTCCTCTAATAACTAGAGTTAGTATTTCATTTTTATTGCTCCATCCCTCTGCAGCTCTAATTACCAATACGGTAGACAATGCTGTGGGTTTATTTGTTCATTCAAAGTAAACAAAATGAAAAAAGGGGGAGAAGCATATAAAAAATTCAGACTGTATTACAAATTTTATACTGGAAGTCAGGAAATAGAAAACTTAAGATTCTCAAGGTACATGAATGTTAATTTATCTGCCCTGCATATGTTTTACAAGATGTTTCAGTTTGAATCCTGAATCCAAACTAATCATCTGTAACGTGGGTAGGTTAACATTAGTATGATATATCTTTTGATTTTTTTAATTTCATGAAAAATATTTATGAGTGACTGTTCTGTGTACTTCTAAACATTTATGAGGGCCCATTAAATGCCAAGAACTGTACTTTGTATCCTTATGTGTCTAAAACTTTAATCTTTGCAAAACTCCTGCGAGATGTTGTATTATTATATCTATTTAATAGTTGAAGAAACAGACTCAGAGTGGCTCAGTGACTTGCCTGAGGTCACACAGTTCATAGGCAATGGAGCTGGTTGGGAATTCAAATCTACTTGACTCCAAGCCTCCTCACCATGCTGCTTGTCTCTAAGATTGAACCACACTGCAGTTCAGCTCTAACATAGCAAAACAGTTCAAGAAAAACATTGAAAATCTTCCCTTAAATAAGCAAGTAGAATTAAAGCTGTCTTTCATGCTGTCTGTGGTTAAAGCAGAGAATAAGCCCCTGTAAGCATAATAGTTGCAATGAGCAAAAGAAATGGATTCCCAAGAAGAAATAGTGTAACAACCGCAAAGTATATACTAGCTTTAAAATCATTTTCTTTCTAATGTAACTGCTTTTCCAGAAGGTCTTGGCCCTGTGTCAAATGTCACCAGATAATACAATTGTAACAATATTGCAGGCTTCAGTGGACTGTTCCACTGGAAGCCTCACACTTTACAAGCGTTTTCCCTCTGTGATGATACTTATTGTGTGGAACAATTCTCCAAAGCGTTTAAAGGTAATTGATTGCTTATTAATATTTACAACAGCCCTAACAGTGGTTTGAAAGTGAGTGCTGCTATTTGTGTGCGTCTCTCTCTCCCGATGTATAGGAAAGTCAGGGAGTCCCAACTGGATGCTGAAATTAAATGCTGGTCTCTGGCCCCAGGTCCAGGGTGATTTGTGCACTTGAAGATTATCACTTACTGGTTAATGTGAGAAAATACTAAGGGTAAGATGCTTTCCTTAAGACTACAGGATAAAAATACTACCTATCTTTTTTTTTTTTCTACCTCTGAAGTTATGGAGGAAGGAATTTGTGGCTTCTTGTCCCGCTATGTATGCCACTGTTCCAGACAGTGAGTCACTCACTGCATCATCAGTGTTGCGTGCTCCCATTTCATGGGCAGAGAGACAGAATCTCAGATACATTAAAGAAATGGCCCGAAGCTACTCCTCTAGCAAATGGCGGATCCAAGGTTCAAACCCAAGTTAAACAAGGCCCATGCTTGTCCCACCCTCTCAGTACTCCATCTCTTACGTTTTTATTTTTAAATATTGGTATCTGTCAGAAAATGTTAGAGACAGGCATGAAAAAACACAAATACTTAAAATTCACAGATAACTGCCAATTCTTGTTTTTGTGTTTCTGCCAGATCTTTAATTAGAAAATCAAGACTGTTAGGTAGTCCAATTGGCTGGTATGAAATCCCGTGCTTCACCCTGGTGGATGCTCTGCTGGAGGGGAACAATGCTAAAAGGTGACCTTGACAACACACCAGGCAATCCATTTCTGTATAATTGGGATTTACTTTTATATATGTACTCCTGCTTGGAGAGTAAATTTCAGATATCATAATTTTACTTTTTAAATAGTGAATTCACAATACCACTAAGAAGCAACATCAATGGTTTTTGGTTTTTTTTTTTTTTTTGGTCATGGAAGTTCAGGATAAATGTTTTGAATCATTGTAATAGACTAAAACTTCTCGTTTCTTTCTCAAAGCATACTAATTTCTCAAAGCATTATAATATAGATGTTACAGGGAAATGCTAAATGTCCCTTTTTAAAGGGAGAAATATACAGAGCTGATAAGGAAAGGTTAGGGAGTAACTGCTGTCATCAAAAACACAGAGAAAGGACCCCCCAGTCCTGGCCCCTCCAGCTCTGGCCATCCTGCTAAGGTGGCCTGACGCAGTGCCCCCAGGACCCCACGCGCACTCCCACTCCCACTCTAGCTGGCCTGTAAGAGCCACCAAGCACATACGGTCTAAATGGGATGCTCCTACACAAGGCAACGCCTTCAAGACCAGCAGAGGGAGCTGTTCTGCCTAATTTATAGAAACAAACACAGAAAGTCAAACAAAATGAGGAGAAAAAGGAATATGTTCCAAACAAAAGAACAATATAAAACCCTGGGGGGGGGGCGGGGAATACCCTAATGAAATGGAGCTAAGTAATTTAACTAATACAGAGTTCAAAGTAAGAAAATATATCAAAGGAAAAAAAAAAACAACTCACTGGTAAAGGCAAATGTACAGTAAAAGCAATAGATAAGCCACCTTAAAAAGGTTAAAAGACAAAAATAGTAAAATCAAGTATAACTACAATAAGTAGTTAAGGGATACATAAAATAGCAAGATGTAAGATATGACATAAAAAACATGGAACATGGTGGGTGAGGTGGAGTAAAAATGTAGTGGTTTTAAAATACATTCAAACTTGAGCAACTATCTGCTTAAAATAAATTGCTATATACATAAGTCAATATATATGAGCCCAATGGTAACCACAAACCAAAAACCTATTATAGATATACAAAAAATAAAGAGAGGGAGCCCAAACATAACACTAAAGAAAAAAACCACAAGGGAGGAGACCAGGAGAAGCAGAAAAGAACAGAGAAGAACTACAGAAATAACCAGAAAACAATGAACACAATGGCAATAAGTACGTATCTATCAATAATTACTTTATTTGTAAGTTGCCTAAGTGTTCCAATCAAAAGACATAGGGTGGATAAATGGATAGACAAGTTTCATTTATATGGTACCTACGAGAAACTCACTTCAGATCCATATACATGAACAGACTAAAGTGAAGAGATGGAAAAGATACTCCATGCAAACGGAAGCAGAGAGAAGCTGGAATAACAACACCTGTATCAGACAAAATGACTAAAACAATGACTGTAACAAAAGACAAAGAATGGCATTACATAATGATAAAGGGATCAATCCAACAAGAGGACATAACATTAGTAAATACCTACGCACCCAACATAGGAGCACCTAAATATATAAGGCAAACATTAACATAGAGGGAGAAATTGGCAGTGATACAATAATAGTAGGGGACTTTAAGACACCACCTACATCAATGGATAGATCATCCAGAGAGAAAACCAATAAGGAAACATTGGCCTTAAACAACCAACTAGACCGGATGGACTTAATAGATATATACAGAACAATACTTCAAAAAATGCAGAAAACACATTTTTTCTGAAGTGCACATGGAACATTCTACAGGATAGATCACATGTTAGGCCATGAAGCAAGTTTCAATAAATTTGGGAAGATTGAAATTGTATCAAGCATCTTTTCTGACCACATGGCATAAAACTAGAAATCAATTACAGGAAGAAAGCTGAATACGCACACACATACACACACGGAACCTAAATAGCATGTTACTGAACAACCAATGGGTCAGTGAAGAAATCAAAGAGAAAATCAAAAAATACCTTGAGACAAATGAAAATGGACAACTTTCTAAAATCTGTATACAGCAAAAGCAATTCTAAGAGGGAAGTCCATAGCAATACAGAACTGGCTCAAGGAACAATAAAATCCCAAACCCTAAATTTGTTATCCCAAATAAACAACCTAACCTTGTACCTAAAGAAACTAGAAAAAATAAGAACAAATGAAGCCCAAAGTTAATAGAAGGAAGAAAATAATAAAGATTGGAGCAGAAATAAATGAAATAGAGACTAAAAAAACACAATAGAAAAAATTATTGAAACTAAGAGCTTGTTCTTTGAAAAGGTAAACAAAATTGATAAACCTCTAGCCAGACTCATCAAGAAAAAAAGAGAGAGGGATCAAATAAATCAGAAATGAAAGACAAGTTACAACTGACAACAAAGAAATACAAAGCATCATAAGAGACTACCAGGAACAATTGTACACCAAAAAATTGGAAAACCTTGAAGAAATGGGTAAGTTTTGGGAAACACACAACCATTCAAAACTGAATCATGAAGATATAGAAAATCTGAATAGACCAATTATAAGTAATTTAAATATCCCAAAAAGCAAAGTTCTGGACCAGATGGCTTCACGGGTGAATTCTACCAAACATTTAAAGAAGAGTTAATACCTCTTCTTCTCAAATTATTCCAAAACACTTCCAAACACATTTTATGAGGCCAGCATTATCCTGGTACCAAAACTGGACAAAGACATCACAAGAAAAAGAAGTGAAGCATAGTTGATTGGGAGCCATCTTTGAAGACCACCTATCATGTAGCTCACCCACCTCACCCCGAACCGTTTTCTCCCCATTTTGGAAACTTAGAAATTTTTTTATAATTTATAGTTAATTTTTTTAAAAAAATTATGTTTTTATTAAGTTTATTTATTTAAGTAATCTCTACACTCAGTGTGCGGCTCGAACTCATGACTCCAAGATCAAGAGTCGCATTGCTCCTCTGACCAAGCTAGCCAGGTGCCCCTAATTTATAGTTAATTTTGATGAAGAATAGAGAATTTGGGTCTGACCGACAGCCTCCTATGTTAAGCCAACGAAGTTCAGTATGAAAGCATTCAGTCCCTTCCTTCTTGGAAAGCCAGTGTAACCCTAAAATCAGACGGCCTGAATTTGGCTCTTGACTTCACCATACACTATCTCTTAGTGTTTGAGCTGGTTTGCATCCCAGTGTTTCCAAGAGAATCTTGTATGCCAGCATTGGCCTGTAACTGCAATAAGACACACTGGGCAGGAGCCACCTTTGGCTCACTCAGAAATTCCAGGCAGTTGACAGGAGTTTCAAAAGGTCCAGGTAATGTGCTTTGTAATGTGAATATACTGAATAAATGGCAGGTTACAGGCAAGCATGGTCATAGACAGAAGCTAATGAAACGTGCACTTACTTGGATTCATGTCATCCCCAAAGCATTTTGTCTTCAGCTTCATGGGGAAATGGTGCAAAACAGAACCTTACATGGCCTTAACTTTTTCAGTTTATTTCATTATACTGGTAGGAATTCAACTAATGACAGATTCATTTGGGAGAACAAATAAAACCAAAGCTTTGCTGACAAAGGCAAAAAATCTGCTAAGTAATTCCAGGAAGCATGGCTGGCTAGAAATGGGTGGAATGCGAAGAGACTGGTTTCAAGATGAGTGGGAGGAGATGGAAGACCCTCCTCACGGTTCACGGGGAAGAAGGCAAACCAGGCTCCACTGATCTTCCAACAAACACCTAGAAACCAAACAACAGAAGCACCAAAAAGACCCAAAGCCTTTTTAGGTTTGACTGTGGGGTTGGGGTACTAAGGTAAGTTTTGGGGTAGGAGTGAGCTCCTTCAGTGGAGTAAGAAGTATGTCATCCTTTTGAGATCTTGTCCCTGCATTCATGGTAGAGATAGAGCATGGGGGGGAGGGAGGGAACTGTCATCAGGCAGGGTGTTTTGTGTCAAGCCCCAGAAACCCACTATGGCCAACTTGAACAAAAAGGAATTCATTTGGAAGGATATTGAAGTACAGAAGGGACAATGGAGAAACGCAGTTACAAAATGGACAGGCCCAGGCATCTCTAAAGACCCCGGGAGGAGGGGTTACTAAATGGTCTTATCTGGACATCCCCACTGGAAAGGATGAACCATTCCAACTATTCTCAGTCTTTTTGTTCCTAAGTTTAAAAGAGGAAGACAGCAATTAGCCTGGCAGGGGTGGTTTGCCCAGCCATTGGCTGGAGACAGGATGATGACCAAGATGGAAAAGCCCATTCAATACATCCAATAGGAGAGGGGTAGTTCCTCCAAATGAGTGAGTGCTTTTGCCCAGGGAAAGCTAAAGGATGGTAGACTGCCGAAAGCAACACGGATCTGTTACAAAAGTCAGTATCAACATGCAAGAACGATACCCCCAGTGGTGAATGAATGGTCCTGCCTCGGCGAGGCAGAATGATCAAGCACGGGGGCTGGGGGGTGGACAGTCGTGCGCTGCTTTTCTGCCAGAGGTGGCTTGTTTTGCCTTAAGAGGCCGGGAGTTGAAAAAGAAGGATAATGACAGTCTGAGGCAACCTCTCAGAAAAACAGATCTATTATTATCCTGTGTCCCATTTGATCCTCCAAACTCCTATTCCCAGGTGAAATCCCAAACACAGAAGCATTCTTTTCCAAAGACCCACGCACTTATGGAAGGGAAAAGACTACTAGGAAATCAAATGGTAGTTTGGACTACTTAATTGTTTGCTTTTCTGTTAATCTTAGTGAGGGACAAAGCTTTGAGTAAAGAGGTGGAGAAAGAGGTCAGTGGTTTGGGGGCCCTAGAGAAGTCGGGGCTGACCCAGGTGAAGTGTAAGTGTTTAGGGCAAATGAAGGTCCAGATCCCTGGAGAAAGGGGGATCCTCAGTGGAGGAGAGCAATTAGGTCTGGCATTGGACCCTGGAAAGGGAGAAGAACGCTTCTTTCTCTTCCTCCCCACAGGGGATGTGACTCCCACTCCCAGATTCAGAACTCAGGCTCCTGTTGTCATGTGGCCACATTAAGGGTTAAACCACCTTCTGTGGGAAAGACTTTACAACCAAGTCACCACTTATAACCTTGTGACTGGGGAAGAAATATATCTCAGATTTCTAAGCACTGACTTAGAAACTGTTGGAGCTCAGCTTTTTCATAGATTGGGCACCGTCTATAACATGTCATTGATACTCTGTGATTTTGTTGGTGGGATTTACTCCGAGCCATCTGGCCTGGGGAGTTCCATCACCAAGCAAACGTCTCTCTTACGCATGTAATTTGGTTAAGCCCTTAATGATGCACAGTGGCTTTTATCATGTCTGCCTCGTGGCTTTATTTAGTCTGACTGATGAACTGGCTCAAATCCTGTGCCTCTGTGGAGTACAGATAAACAAGGGTTTAACAAACTCAAGGGTACTGCACAGTCTCCTGGGGGGCAATGAGAGACTTGGGGAGCTTCTCAGAGTGCTGTTCAGGGGCAAGAGCACCTCAGTGACCTGAGGCTAAGGGGGAAAGAGAGGGATCCGATTACCCAGGTTGGAGGGGGACCTCGGGCTCTCTGCAGAGGATTATATTGGAGCCTAGTTAAGTGAAACATCCTTCCCCTTGCCCTTGGTTTGCCCTCCCACTCCCCGGCCTCCCCAGGAGAACCTGAAACCACAAGAGGGAGGAAGAACAAAAGCGAGAGCACAGACCAGTCCTTAACTCATCCATCTTTCTCCCCAGGAGGGGCCATTGAGCCTCGGCCAGCCCTGCACCTTGGGAGGGCAAGAGCTGATGATGGAGCTTTACAGTGGACTGACCTCTGTGTGTGTGTGTGTGCGTGCGTGCGTGTGCGTGTGCGTGTGTGTGGTTTAAGAGTGCTGGAAATTGCAGTTTTGTGAAAAAATGCCTACAAGACTGATGTACTGTTTTAACCGCTGGAACTTCAGTTTTCATTTCAAAAGGATATATTTAGCATAAACCATTGTAGTTTTGCATTTCTACTACAAGTTGATAAGGCACATTATTTTGAGATCGTTGGCAGGAAGCTTTTAATATTTGTTTTCTTTTCCAAAAATAGTGTTCCAAGGACATTTACATCAGGTCAAATTTCCAAGGGAAAGCTGGCCAATTTTCTGGAAATTTTCAAAGGGTGAATGTGCCCCCAACAGAGATTGTGCTATTCAGTGTTCATTAATGTGGGCTCAGTCTGTTGGGGAAGAGCAGTGGTGTGTCGGGACACAGCCCCCCTCCCCACTCCCACCCCCAGACGGTAGACATGGGGGGAAAGCACGGGTAGGACAAGGGGAATTTATTGGCATTTAACCAAATTCTGATTGATTGAAGTCACAGCTTGACACCGAACTTCACCTCCACTCCCTTTCCAGCCCCTAGCTATTTTTGGGGCAAAGAACTCGAGACTTTATATCAGAGGTTAAATTTAGTGAAGGATGCGAAATAGGGAGTTAATGGAAACTCTCTTCCCACTCGAACACATCATTAGGTTTGGGTCAAATGCTCTTGCCTCAAATGCAAAAAGCCATAAAGAAATGACAAAGAAGAGAGGAAGAAAAAGGCCAGTTTGAAGGCTGGATCTGATCCTTGGCTGAATTCCATTTGGCCTGTGGGATAAGTTCCCAGATCTGATATGATTTCGGGCTGCAGTTGTGAAAATGCAATAAGGTATTACAAACATTTAGTGATGATGTTCTCTGTTGAAAGATGAAAACAGGATGGTTTATGGTCCCCTAAGAGTAGACAAGACACTTTAAAAAGAGAGAAAATAATCAGTATGACCCATGTTTCACAGACTGTGCCCCGTAGGAACACAAACAAGGGGGTATGGGGACAGTAACATGTTTCTGACCTACCATTCCCTCAAGGCTAGACTCCAAGATGCCAGGAGATCCTGCTTCACCAACCTGGGTAAAATTATTATATAAGCCAGCCTCCAAACTCACCTATCACTTGAATGGCTTTCTTCTCTATGTAGGTGCCCCTCTCTCATAATAAAACAAAGAACTCAGAGATTGTCTTATTTCAAGGAGCTAGACTTGCTTTATTTTGGCTAGAGTCAAAATTCAGGTTCACCCGCACGAGGCTAGAGGCTGACTATTCCTGGATACAGCTCATTCCATGCTGAAATCATTCTGGGCTCCCAGTGAGATCATCTCTGTGACTCAGGTCTCTGTTACACACACACACACACACACACACACACACACACACACACACACTCACACATGACCACCTCCCACCCACCCTTCCCCCACAAACTCTACTTTGCCCAAAGTAGCCCTTTGCCAATAGAATGGGGGCCATGCTGTGGGCCCAGGTGACCAGTACAAACCTCTCTTCCCCAGCCTTCTCCCACTCCCTTTCCACCAAGATTATTTCCCCTTGGGTCCCTCTAGTCTGCAATCTTTCTGTCACCTGACTTCCGTGAGACCACCTTGACCTGTCTGAGATGTTTCATAAGGTTGGATAACTCCCAAAGGGAAGGGATTAGGGTCCGTCTGTCCCTTCAGGAGGCTCCATGGACTTTATGCAAATCTGAGCAGCTCCTCACCTACCCAAATGTATTCCACCCTTCCTCGGGGGCCAAGTGATGCCTGTTTGTGCTGATCTGCATAACTGTACGAGGCTGCACTAATGATTCTTCCTTGAAGACCCCGCTCCACGATGACTTGTTGTCCCCACTATTTGGACGCTGTTCTGTGCTTCTCCTGGTAAAACAATTACAGATCCTTCAGAAGAGTAACCAACTCCTGAAAATCCTTCCTCAGAGACTGTGAGCCGGGTGAACATCAGATGGGCTTTGGGACTGTTTCCTGAGGCTGGGGGGCTCCAGAAATGTTATTTCTACAGGTATATATTGGTGGGCTCTCTGTGACTGCCCAGATCCCAGTGCCATGTAGGTGACTCAAAATGTGGGTTGTCCTCCTGCAGTCACATGGGCAGTGCCTTAATCCTCGGAGTTTGAGGAAGTGAAGCTGGGGATGACCTGGAGGTGACCCCACTGTCTGTGACTAAAAGCAGAAGCAGGGCATTTTGGTTTGGCCAATAGGATGGATGGATTCCCCAGCCTGAGCCTACCACCTCTCCTTCTTCACCCCTTGAGTCAATGCTCAACATCCCCCCAGGTCTCTGATTCACATTTACACAGGGAAGCCTCTTGTTCCCATAAGGGAAGTCTCCTCTGACCTGACCCCGAATCTCTGCAGCAGATCTCAGCAGGGGCTGTGTGACCCTCTCTGACTCCCTTCCAAGTGGCAGAGTGCAAAGTTGTCTGGCATGGGCATGGCCCATCCCTCCCCTGTTCTGCTCCTAACACTGGTGGGCTCTGGGTCTTCTCTATTCTCTCCCTCTAGGCTCTTGCCAGCCTGAGAGGGGTGCCCCTGCCATGGTGGAACCCTGGAGAACTGCATCATCGGGCTGCCTGGCTCAGCTTCTCATGGGAGTCTTAGCTTCCATATAACCAGATGCCATTTGCCGGGAGCTGGCCCCATGTCTAGCCTCACCAGCCAAACACATGCACCTTCCAGGAGTTTGTGGTGATGTCACTGGATTTAAATTTCCCAGATGGGCCCCAATGATAGGCCTCATTTTGTGACTCTTTCTTCTAAAGCAGAGTCTAGGCTAGTCATCCTTCATCTGAGCTGTCACAGCCACACATAAAACACTAATCCCCTCACCTCTAGATTAGAAGCTCTTCATGGGTCAGTTGGTGCCTTCCTGTCCCTTACTTCCTCATCTCTAAAATGGGCAAAAAAAGATGTGTAAAGTGCTTAGAACTCTGCCTGACACAAGTGAGCTCTCAGTAAATAATAGCCATCGTCGTTGTTATAATAATTTAAGATAATATCAATACCATTACTATGTCCCTGGCATGTAGTAGAAAGCCTAGCATAGATGGGCCCTCAACAGGGATTCATTGCGTAGACAAAGTTGCAGAAAACCACGAGGACTCAGGGCTTGCTGGACAGAAGGATGACTTTTAGGAAGCCGTGGGAAATCAGTAGATGGAATGTGCTCTTGGACTCGCCTCCCTGCCAGACCATCTTACTCTCTCCGTTAACAACCCAGTGTCTCCTCTTCACTGCAGCCTCTGGGGGGGGAGGAATGGGGGTTCCTGCTTTGGTTTTCCGTCCGGTGACATTTCCTGTATTTACAATACATTTCCGGTATTTTCATCAAGTTTCATGAAATGTCCTTCATTGGCTAGTTCATCCTCTCTCAGTGCCATGTTTCCGCACCAGGTACCACCAGGTAACGAGTGGTGCCTAATACGGAGTGGGTCAACAATTAGACTCCCTTCGGGAGCAGAGCACCAACAATGGAGGAACAGACCGTTCAATATACTCTACAACCTTTTATTGGCATATAACATGATTTATTTTTTTTAAGATTTATTTATTTAGGGATGTCTGGGTGGCTCAGTTGGTTGGGCGTCTGCCTTCGGCTCAGGTCATGATCCTGGGTCCTGGGATCGAGTCCCGCACTGGGATCCTTGTTCGGTGGTAAGCCTGCTTCTCCCACTGCCTTGTCGCTCCCCCTGCTTGTGTTCTCTGACAAATAAATAAATAAATAAAATCTTTAAAAAATATATTTATTTATTCATTTTTAGAGGGAGAGAGTGAGAGAGCATATAACATGCATGTGTGGGGAGGGGCAGAGGGAGAGGAATAGAACCCCAAGCAGATTCTGGCTGAGCACAGAGCCAGATACAGGGCTTGATCTCATGACCCTGAGATCACAACCTCAGCCAAAATCAAGAGTCAGATGCTTAACTGACTGAACCGCTTCTAAAATGGTTTATTAAGACAACAAATACATCTTTCAATTCCATTTGTGTATAAAAATAAGCAGAAACAATACACACGTTAAAACAGAGGAATCCAGTACTTTTGTGCATGAGAACTACTTTCTTTCCCTTAAGATCCCCAGCATATCACAAAGGCAGTGTTTGAAAACTTTATTTACTGTATACAAACCTCTGAATTGAAGCAACACAAGCAAAACATTACCAGGTACACACTGGATACATTGTCTCTAATTTAGCTATTATAGACTTATTTCCCCCTTGAATAGGTCTAGGAAACAGCCTCCTCATAGTCCCCTTTTAGGGGACAATTAAAAAAAAAAAAGGCCAAAGCAATTCTTGCCCATGTTTTTTTATCAGTTGACCTGTGACCTGGTCCCAGTAGACGGGGTTGGGGACTGGTGCTTGGCCTCTGGGCACATCTCGCATGAGGCAGGCTGGTGCAGGTGCTTTGCCTGTCCGAGGCATTTGGTTAAAAGAGAGACCCATGAAGGTGTTTAGAACTTTCTTCTTGTCACCGGGGAGGGTGAAGTCAGTAGCAATGGCAGAAACCAAGAGGCAAGGGGGGCAGAGGGAGAAAGAGAGAGAGATAAACCAGACCCACCAGGTGGCAGATGTCAATATGGGAGAGTAGAGATGGAAGCAGAGGGCTCATTCAGAGACAAACAGGACTGGAAGAGGCATCAGGAGAAGGGACAGAAGCATTTTTTTTTTTTTTTTTTTTTTTGCTGGAATGACAGCTCAGAGCTGCTTAGGACACCAGAGCGTTTGTTGTTTTCTGAAGCGCAGCAAGACCCTTCCCTTTCAGGAGGCCTGGCCAAGTCTCATACACAGCCGGTTCCAGAGCTTTCCTCCCTTGGCTGTGCACATAGCCTTACAAAAAGACCACAGGCCTTGGGGCGGCCTGAGCACAGCCATACTCCGGACAGAGCCTCGGCCTCCCTCGTGCGGCACGGTGCCCGGAGGAGCGCCCTCTGTCCCCCTGCAGGGTTCAGGCCCACGCACCCAATGTTATAAACCAAAGTGAGGGGGCTGCTGGCCCTTTGGAGATGCTGGGAAAGGTGGGGAAGACTACCGTCTACAATCCTGAAGTCGGGGGGGGGTTCGGTGGATTCTGTGGTCACAGGTGCCGTTCCAGCAAGAGTTTCTGCTGCCTTTCGCCGCAGAAGCTTCTTAGCTCAGTGTTCCTGGCACCCACTGTTGATTCGAATCAGCTGGAAAGCTTTTTAAACAGCACAGATGAGGAGACGGCGCCTCTGACTGATTTGATTAAATCAGGGTGTCTGGAGGTTGGGCCTGGGGAATAGGTATTTTTAAAATGCTTCTCGGGTGATTCCAAACTGCAGTCAGGGTTGAGAACCATCTATTCAACTGCTTTTAAAGGACTCTTTCTAGTTTCCTACTAGACTCTCTAAGTGTTGGTTTCCACTGACATGGACAATTCCTGTGGATAGAGAGGAACTCTTTGCGCACTAGAACCTGATACTTGCTTTGCTCTGCAATCCTTTTCAGTTATTAGGACCTTTCCCCCCTGCCTATAGTAAGCTGATAGTTAACTACAGGTAATAATTGTCTCAATCATTTTTTTTTTTTGTGCTCCTAATTCTGATTAAAGTTTCAGTGTGAATTAAATTCTCCCACCTGAAGAGATTTTCTACTCTGTAGTGGTGCAAGAGATGTAATTTCTGAAAAATGCTTTTTTCTAGGGAAAACCATTTGTTTATAGGAGGATAGCATGTGGTCTCCTGTACCCTTGTAGAGCTCCTCCACTTTGATGAATGGCTTCACTTGGTGGTTTAGGAATATTTCATAGATCATACAGATCCAAACACAGATGAACAAAAAAGAAGAGGTTTCCTACTCAAATGCACCGTGCAGTCCCTTTCTGTTTTTCATCTGAGCAAAAAGATGAGATTAGGTGCCTGATTACATTGCATTAATGTGATAACATTTTTGAAACATAAATACAGCTGAGCTGCCTCTCACTGTTCCTTCAATTGGGTTCATGTTGAAAATACTCTTTCCTGCCCACTTTTGTGGCCCTGAGTACCTCTCCAGACAGTACCTGCCTTCTTGGTTTCTGTTAGCTTCTGGCTTCAGACTTTGACGTCCTCCCCTGTACCTCCTTTTTATTTATTCTTCAACTCAGCTCTCACCCTTGCTCCTGCCTGTTGGAATTCCCCTCCTCCACCTTTCTGTCTCTGCTTCCTTTTTCCAAATGCCGTGCTGATGTTACCTTTGCAGCATCCATAGCTTACCTCGTTCTTGGAACTACTTCTTAGTTCACAAGAAAAGGTTAAGGCTTTTAAATGGTTTCTTCTGGCACCTTTACATGCTTAAAATTAAAGATATCAAAAATATTTACATCTTATTTATAAGTTTGTAAAAACTTATAAATAAGTTAATATCGGCGCACTGTAGATACCTTTACAAATCTAAGATTCCTGTAACTCACATGTCAATAGTGCCTTTCATTTACTCCCGAGGACCTCTGCCAATAAAGCGGTGTGAAATATTCTCTGAGTTCTATAGCTTCTTCTTTTATAGCATCTTTCTCTTTGGTTCCAGTTCCACCAGATTCTCACTTCTCACCGTCTACTCGAAGAATCCATCGAGACAAGCAACCGCTTTCCTTGGCCAGTGTCCTTGAGCAGTGCTTCTCACACGTTAAATTGATATGAATCCCCTGGGGATCTTGTTAGAATTCGGATTCTGATTCAGTAGGTCTGGGTGGAGCCTGGGATTCTGCATTTGCTACAAGCTTCCACCTGATGCTGATCTTGCTGATTCAGGGAAGCAATAGTCTACGGGCCTTCTTAAGCAGCTTTTGTGCTTGTCCCAAATGTTTTATCACCAAAGCTTTCTCTCTGCTTTGCTAATATAAAATCATCTCTCAACCAACTGCTGGATTAAGATTAGGCCAGTAGCCTTTAATATTGATGTTGGTTCTCTATACTTGAAAACTTTGTTGTTGTTGTTGCTTTCATTTTGCCAATCAACCTTCCTAGTTTCTGGCTAATTACCCTTACTTAGATCAACACAATGTGTCACAAGCTGCAAATCTTGGTCCTTAATCATTCTTACAAAACAACTTGTGTGACAATAGTCATTTTCTCTCTACATTCATTTCCTAAAACTGACTTTTGTTTCTTTATAACTGTCTTTTCTTGTTGTCCCTTTTAAAACTTCCACTGATTTTGGATTTACCAGACATGATGGGATTAAAAATGTTCATAAAACACCTCAAAATGAGGCACACACATGCTACAGACCAATAATGCAATGGGCAAAACAAAAATGATTGGGCACACCAAGTAAAGCTATTTCCTAGTGATGGGCAGAGTCTTTCGTTCTGATTTGGTACTTTAAAAAGAAAATTTTTGAGCAGAGGTATTTATTTAATTGAATAAAATTTTAAAAGATTTATTATTTCTCAGTAGCTGTGGTTTCCAAATCTACTAAATACTGATGCATCTTTCTCTATAGACTTGCTCATTTGATCACTTACTGTGTACCAGGTACTATTTCTGGGAGGTTGGGGGGAGGGCTCAGTGACAGCGCCTCTCTCCCTTACTTGTCTGAACCAACTGAGAAATAAGACAAGAGCATCAGCATAAAGTGGCCAAAACATCGCTTTCATTTCTGGTAAGGCTGATGAAGCACATGGCTTATACAATATTCATGGGTAAGCAGAATTCCTGTTATTGAACCTCAGCTGAAGACTTGTCTATCCAGTCACAGAAAGCACTGGGTCTCCCCAGCCTCCTCACCAGGCAGCCAGTCCTTGTGGAATAGAATGAGTGTTCTCTGCTGGAAGTTTGCAGCCATGATAAAGAAAAGAGAATGGGGCCAGGCTCCTTTGTCCCTAGCTTACTAATCAACTTAGCCACCTCTCCTCCTCCGGGAAAGGCCTGGAGTGTTACACTGTGAAGGAGCTTCCTCCACATGGAAGAAATCATCCAGAGGGGGGAAGAGGTGTTTCCCCTGCTCAGCCATAAGCCACATGCTTTATCTTATTTGATTCCCACAACAAAACAATCAGTATTTACTGTTTACGTTTGATATTTTGTTCATCACATTTTTTGCATGAATTCTGAATTTTTTAAATATTGCATTAAAATATTATTCATTTTGAATTCTGAGCTTTTTGGATCCCCTTAAATTTTGCACCTGAAGTGAATGCCTTACCTGCCTCACCCTTGTTCCAACCCTGAATTTAAAATAAATGGTGTTAAAAAAATAAGTTAAAAAACAACTTTTTCTTAATGAAATAATTATTAAATAAATTATCAGATAGTGATGTGCACGAAGTTGAGAAACAGGTTGTGTACAGGAAGTGATTGTGTGAATAACTTGAATGATCTCAGAAGACCTACCTAAGGGGATATTTAAGTTGCGATCTGAATGCCATGAAGAAGCCAGCACTGGGACATTTTGGTGAAAAGGACTCAAGATGGAAATGAACCTGGAATTTTCAAGGAACACACACACAAGGTTACTATGACTTAAATGTTGAGGTCATGGTAGGTGAGTGGTACAGTTGACCCTTGAACTGATCCCCTAGCAGTTGAAAATTCGCATATAACTTTTGACTTCCCCAAAACTTAACTAATAGTCTACTGTTTGCCAGAAGCCTTATCGATATAATATAAATAGTAGATTAACACAATTTTGTATATGTATTATATACTATATTCTTGGAATAATATGTAATTTTTCTTTTTTTGGTATTTCTAGGCTATGTTGTTCCTCTTCAGGTTTTTTCTAATTGTCACACATCTCCAAAAAATTTTCCAATGTAGTTATTGAAAAAAAATCTGCATATAAGTGGACCCACACAGTTCAAACTCGTACTTGCTTTGTATAGAGTATCAGGAAGGGGTCAAATTTTAGGACTGTAAGCCAAGTAAGGAGTTTGAATTTTATTCTGTGGGCTCAGGAAGCAACTGAAGGCTTTAAAGTAGGAAAGCAACATGATCTGATTGCTCTTTTAGATAATTCTCTTTGGCTGCCATGTCAAGGATGGGTTACAGGGGTGTAGATGGCAAAAGAGTAGTTATCAGGGGACCTGTCAGTGTTCCTAGTGTAAGATGACAGTGTCCTGGTCTAGGGTGATTATAATAAGGATGGAGAAAGGGGAGCAGGTTCAGGAATACTTTAGAAATAGAGTGGATTGGATCTGATGAGTTAATATGGGGGATGAGGAAGAGAGAAAACAGGTGATTTCAGGTGGCTTAACTTGAGCAACTTGGTGGATTGCGGGGCCATTTACTGGAATGGAAAAGACTGGGAGATGAGCAAGTCAGGAGATGAATATGCAATCAAGTCTTCAATTTTGGGTATGTTGGCTTGGAAATGCCTGCTGGATACATGTTAAGTGAGCAACTGGTCTGAATTGAAGGAGCAGGAGGGAGGACAGGGCTGAAAATAGAGAATTGGGCGTCCATCAGTGCCTCGATAGATTTAACAGCATGGTAGAGCACACGTGAAGAGCGGGAGGTTGGTGATGGGGCCTTGGGAGCAGCTGTTGAAATAGGAGTGGAGAGGAAGGGAGAATATAAGTATGATGTCCCTGAAGGCAAGAGAAGAATGTGTCTTAAAAATGGCATGGGGGGAGGGGCACCTGGGTGGCTCAGTCACTTAAGCCTCTCCCTTCGGCTCAGGTTATGATCTCTGGGTCCTGGGATTGAGCCTGGGGTGGGGCTCCCTGCTCAGCAGAGAGTCTGCTTCTCCCTCCCCCTGCTCTTGTGCTCTCACTTGCATGCTCTCTTACTCTCTCCCTCTCAAATAAGTAAATAAAATCTTTTTAAAAAAATGGTATAAGGTACTGCTTTGAGAGCCACTGAGAGGTAGAGAAAAAAATCAGGGCAGATAAGTAACAAATGGCATTGGCAACATGGAAGTCACTGGTGACTTGACAAAGGCAACCTCCTTTGGTGTGAAGGGCACAAAAGCATCATGGAGGTCGAAGTGTAAAGTGATGATGTCGAAACAGTTGATTATCGTTCCCATTTTACAAGTGAAGAAACCGAGGCTTAGAATGGTTAACTATCTCATCCAAGGGCAAAGCCGGCGGGGTCAGATCCTGGACCCGGTGAGTCAAAGTTTGCTACAGGGATGTGCACGCTGTGCAAGAAATTTATGCAATTCTCTTCCAAACCGTAAAAACCAACGCTGCACTCAGAGAAGCCCTCGACTGAAAACATTCTTTCACGATGCCACTTCTTTTTAGAGAAAAACGAGAGGGCCTGGCTTGGGCTAGAAAAAGGAATCTGGGGCTCTATGGCTTGCTCAGCTGGGCGAGAAGAACCGCCCCTTCTCCGCAGCCCGAGGCCGGCGCGGCTCACCGCGCCTGCGCGGGCCTGGGCGCGGCGGGGGCGGGGCGGGAGCGCGCGAGCTGGGGGCGGGAACGCGGAAGGGGCTGCAGCGCGGGGCGCCGACCGAGCTGGGGGCGGGGCTGGCCGCGAGTGTGCGGGGCGCGCGGGTGACAGGTGTGGCGGCGGCCTCGCGGGACCCGGGGCGACGGCGGCGGCGGCGGCCTGAAGCCTGAGGGGCGGAGACGCGGCGGCGGCGGCGATGCTGGAGACCCTGCGCGAGCGGCTGCTGAGCGTGCAGCAGGATTTCACCTCCGGGTGGGTATACGGTGGGACGGAAAGGACCCGCGGGCTGGGCCGGGGCCCCCCGGACACTGCCTCCTACCCTCCTTCCTTTCCCCGCACCCCGGCCCGCCCGGGTCCCGTGCCGCGCCTCCTATCCCCGCCCCGCCGAGGAGAGGAACGAACTTTCCGGCGTCGGCCCGGCGGCACTAAGTAACTTAGGTCCCAGCCGGCCGGCTCCGCCTCGCGCCGCGGAGTGCGCGGGGGATGCCTGGGCCCCCGTCCCGGCGTCCGGGCGAGCGCGCCCTCCGCTTCCGCCGCCCGCGGGACGGGGGCCTGCGCCTCCGAGGCACCTGCTGGCTCCGGCCTCGGGCTCCTGCGGCGCCACGGGGAGCCGGTCCCGCCGCCCCCTGCCCGGGCCGAAGGTCGCGGGCGCCGCAGCGCGCACTGCCGGTCCGCGTGCCGTCCCCGCTCCCTCGCGCGGCCCGCTCGCGGAACCCTGGGCGCTGCCGGCCGCCTCTTTCCCTCCCTTTTGTTTTCTCCCTCTGTCGGTGCGCCGGCTTCGGCGCCTTGGTGAAGAAATTCGTGGGGCTAGAAGAGCAGAAGAACTACATCGACACTGCTCACAGCTAGCTGGTGGTTACAAGCGCAGACCAAGCGGTTCCCAAACTTGGCTTAGAGTCACCTGGGAATCTTGAACACTGCCGATCCCAGGTTGCCGCCCATGCCAATGATCAGCCTGGGGCCGGAGTTCTCAGGATTCCCCCAGCTGATTCCAGTGTGCCGGGAAGTTTGGGAACGACAGGCACGGGTTCTAGCGCCAGACTCCCAGGACTCTCATCTCTGCCACTAAGCAAGTGTGCTTTTGCAAGTCACTTGACTTGTCTTGCCTCGGTTTCCACAACTGTACAGAGGTGATAAAGATGGTACTAACAGGGTTGTGAAGATTAATGAATGAACATGTAAAACACAACGTGTAGAATGGTAAGCACCGTGTCATCTATTACTAGTTAGTGCTTAATTCATTTTAATTTTTTCATTTCTTCAGAAAAGGTGTCACCTTCATAAAGAGTCTGTTACCTTATCGTACAAATCCTTTGGAGAATTTCTGAATGAGGACATCTCGATCATAGGGTTTTAACTTTTCAGTGAGAGATGGGGCTAAGATTTTATCTTACGGAACAAAAATGTTTACATGGTTTGCCTTTTGGGTGCTGAGGATTTGGGGCAGATACTTGAGCACTTACCCCACGTAAATCATTTTTGATAGTTTTTGGTTTGGAGTTCTTAAGGATATGATAGATGCTCTGGGAGTTGCTCATTTATGGGTGTTTTTTTTTTTGCATGCTTGCAATTTTTTTCCCCATTTAAATTGAAAAAGTAACTTCAGGGTGTAAATTATTGAAGAATTTTGGTGGGATACTGGAATAGTCTGCTTGGAGCATGAGAGTGGTCATGGATAAACCCACCTGGTACACCCCTGTTATCATTACTTTCAACCACTTCTTTGACTTGAGGGCATAACAGTCCAGCTTCTGGTAGTTACTGAAACTCTGGGTTGTGTAGTTGCCTCAGAACTCATTCATACTTATGATCTTTGCTTAATTAAGAAGGTTAAACTTACCTAGGAATGTGGACTCTGGACCCAGACCATCCTGGGAGATCTGGACAACCTGAATTTAGGGTTTAGTTAGGAAGAGACTTGGGGGATCTGGTTAGAATCCCTTGGAAACTGACTTGACTTCTGGACGATATCACAGACTGGAGCCACTTTGAGATTACACATCCTGAGAGGGCTTTTAGTCCATTTAGACACTTGATTGGCTCCCTCCTGTACTGGTCACTCTCAACTGACAAACACTGGTCACTGTGTGCCATTTAGCCTGTTACCTGGCAGAGATAGAACTCCTCTCCAGGGGAGGTCTGTCATGCAGCTGACTGGTGGCTCTAAACTCAGATGTTCACTTTTGTCCAGTTCACTAATTCCTGTGCGACCCTTACCGAGAAAGAATCCTCTTCATTCATTTTAGTAAACACTCTGTATTCAGCTTGAGATCAACCTATTTTACATAATCGAATATTTTGCCTTGCTGAGGAAAGATGAAATTAAACACAGCGATCGTGTATATTGTGTGAAGGCTGGGAGGGATTCAGAGGTGAAAGTGACATAGCCCTCACCTCCTAGAACTATCCCACTGTACCTGACTTACCTTTAGAACAGTTGCTGGCAACTGTTCTAAAGCTTCCGGTGTTGGGTTGCCCGAGGGAATGAGTAGAAGGAAGGCCTAGTGGGTTTTTGTGTTCCTTCAGTTGTTTTTTTTTTTTAAGTAGGAGAGGATTAGCTTTATCAGTCTCCCAAGGGAATGTCACAGTAGTGATAAAAGCATGTCTGATGAACACAATGAATTTCCACGTTCCAGTCAGACTTAAAAAAAAATGCAACTTAAGATCAGTTAAGGACAGTGGCCAGAGATGCTGGTGACCTGTGGGGTGCGTGCGGACTCTAAATTGTCCATGGACTTGGGGTCTTTTTCATAAATTTTTTTTTACAGGTTTTATTTATTAGAGAGAAAGTGCACAAACGGGGGCAGAGGGAGAGGGAGAAGCAGACTCCTCCCCGCTGAGCAGGGTGCCTGATGTGGGGCTGGATCCCAGGACTCTGGGATCATGACCTGAGCCAAAGGCAGACGCTTAATCAGCTGAGCCACCGAGGTGCCCCTTTGTAAATTTTTACTCTTACAATAACAGTTAAGTCAAAATTGAGATAAACCTGGAGATTATATCATGTTCTTTGTGACTTAAGTGGGTGGCTGGCTGGCCCAGGTGACTACAGGAGTGAGGTTCTGGGCCTCACCCTAAGTGAGTCCTAATTTCATTTGACTTAACTCAAAACTCTTAGAGCCTTTTGGGGAACTCACACAGAACATGTACTTTTTAGGGATTGACTTGAGCTCCGAGGGAAACTTTGGGATATACTGAAGCACATACTTCAAATCCACTCTGGTGTTTGGTTTTTGGCTTTTGAGCAATTACGACCAAAAAAAGCCTCAGGAATGAAATAGTCAGGAATGCAGAACCCTCAGGGAACTGATAATCAGATTTACTGAAGGTTTATAGCTGCCTGTCACCGACTGGTATTTTCCTGTTTATAATGCTCTGGGTTCTTGTGGGTAGGGATAGAAACACACCGGTCACTGTGTACCATTTAGCTTGTTCCCTGGCAGAGAAAGAACTCTTCAGGTAAGCTCTGTCTTGGCGGGAGGCAGAGTATCTAGAAGGCCATAAGAACTGTCGCAAACAGTAAAGCAGGTTAAGGGGGTTGGGGGGTGAGGTGATTGCTACTTTATACAGGGTGGTCCTGGCATATTTTTAGGTTGACTGAGTCTTTGAAGGTTTTTGTGGAGGGAGAAGCATGAGCCTGTGTTTCTGGAAGAAATTTGAGAGGCCATGTGATGGGAGGGCTGGACATGTGGAACAGGGAGAGTATTTAGGAGAGTATTTAGGCTATAATTATGGTCCAGGGGAGCGATGATAGGGTGGTGCTGGTAGCAATTTCACAAGGGAATGGATGTGACAGGCACGGGGTGAATTTGTAAACAGTGAGATGTAGAAAGGGAAAAAGGTAGGGGAATTCAGGATGTTAACTTTGGAGTATCTTAGATAAATGATGTTATTTAGAAACAGAAGAATTTCAGAATAGTTTTGAAAGAGAAGCGGTTGACAGTGAATTTGTTGTGTGAGGTCACTTATGCTTGACCTCAAGAAGCAATTGTAAATGTAAGAAAGCCTCAGGGAACAGGTCAGCACTGACAGGTGTAGTTGGGGTTAATTAGGATAGAGAGAGTTTACATTCCTCTCCCTTTCCTAAGTTTGTGCAGCTTTTGTGTGACTCTCAGGCTCCAGAACTGAGGGGTCATGTGTAGTTTTTTTTTTTTTTAAGATTTATTTATTTATTTTAGAGCCAGGACATGAGCTGGGGGAGGGGCAGAGGGAGAGGGAGAGAGAGAATCTTAAGCAGGCTCCATGCCCGGCACAGAGCCCGAGGCGGGGCTCGATCTCAGGGCCCTGAGATCATGGCCTTGGAAATCAGGAGTCAGATGCTCAACTGACCTAACCACCCAGGTGCCCCACATCATGTGTACTTTTAAGTGTGATCCATGCTGTTTTTCCATGATCTTGTTTTTGTTTTTTTTTAAGATTTTATTTATTTGACAGAGACACAGCGGGAGAGGGAACACAAGCAGGGGGGTAGGGGAGGGAGAAACAGGCTTCTTGCTGAGCAGGGAGCCCGATGTGGGGCTCGATCCCAGGACCCTGGGACCATGACCTAAGCCGAAGGCGGACGCTTAACGACTGAGCCATCCAGGCGCCCCACGTGATCTTTGTAAAGGAAAAAAATGAACATTCACGGAAAAATACAATAGATTGGATTTGTATTTGTAAGGAGAATTTAAAGTCAGAATAACGGAGACACGAACATGGTTAAAGGAATTGAACCTTAACGACAAAATATACTCATTAATATGTTTTTGTAGTGTTTTCAGGTGCTAAATTACCTGAATCAGGTGATCCAGCAATCATCCTGAGCTTTCGTAATAGCTGATGAGGTTAGCGGAGTAGGAAATTGAAGCACAAATAAATGCCATTAAGGTCACCCCGTGAGCTTGAGTCAGCTAGAGAAAGCACATTTTCTGCTCATTCATTATAGTGCTCCATATGTCATTCTGTTTATCTACTTTTTAAACTTGTTGTGGAGGCAGTTTTGCCAATCGCCTCCATGTCTTAGGAGGATGCCCCCATTTTAATATTTTCTGCAAAGCCTAAAAAAATGTGCTTGTGTCAAGTCAAGGTAAGTCTTTGGAACAATCTGAAAATAAATTGTTGAAGTGTTAGGACAAATTTGAGGTTTAGTGCTTTGAACTCAAAAGTGTGTTTTAGTTGCTTTTGGTAGAAGATAATGAGGTGCTCACTTAAGTATAAATTGATGGAGTCAGAGCAGCGCTCATGTCTTCCTGGGGCTTGTGTGGGATTAGGAAGAAGACTGGGAATGGTGGGGAAGCTGTTTCTAGGAACTGGTGCATTCAGGAACCTCTACTTTATTTCACCGTGGCCCGATAACGTACATAGTTTCTTACCTTTCTTGGCGGAGATAATTCTTAGACTTTTCATGTGAGTTAGCTCTGTGTACAGAATGCTGACAAAGTCGTTATTTGGAATTTTATTTAATTCCTGTGACAGATCATTACGGTCAATATAATACCACCATTTTATGGTTGAGGAAACTGAGGTATTACACCCAAATCAGTATTTCCTTCTTAGTGAATCATGACATAGTGTGTGTGTGGGTATATACACACACACCTGACCTTATTTTTTTCAACTCAAAGTAAGAATAATAGTCCTTGTGACCCTTTCTGTGTTTCTCTCCTCAGCCTTCTTCACTGTTTCCCACATCCTTCCAGCTACTTTGTTTTCTCCATCAGTTTCTGTTCTGAATTTTGGCACAGGGATGATTTATGTAGAGAAGGTGTGATGAGAAGAGACGAATGTCTCAAAGACTGTGTTTGTTACAAAAATGTGTTTATAAAGTTTCAAACATATAAAAAATAGAATCACACAATGAACACCATATATCCGTGATTCAGATCCAACAACTGTCAACTATCACCACATTTTCTTTTGCCTCTCCCGTAGTTATAAAAGTAGTCTCAGATTTGTCTGTTACATCTCTCCTACATCAGTTTGCACCCCTAAAAAAAAGAGACATTACATAAATGCAATGCCAACATCATACTTAACAGAATTAACACTAATTCTTTGATATTATCACTTATCCAGTCCATAATCAAATTTCCTCGTTCTTAGAAATGTCTTTTTACAGTTGATTTGTTCAAATCCAGATGAAATAAGTTCCACACATTACATCTGGTTAAGGACCAATTTTAAAGCAGATGGCTGTTAAGGAGCCACATGGAGCTCTCATTGACCCTTCCAGTAATTTTATTTTCTGCTCCCTGTGGTATTCCTTCTTTCTTTTTTATTCTAATTTTTTCTGTCTTTTTAGGGGGGTGTAGAAGAACACCCCAAATTTGATATATTACAATTGAAAAAGTGAAAGTTTATTTCAGAAGTAAATATTTGAGATACCAACCTCCAGATTTGCCAGACCATATAATAACAATGGTCCAAAAAGGATCTTAACACAGTTCTCTTGCAGTATCCTTGTATACCTAACTATATGGAATTGTCCTGAGTCACTAAAAATATTACTAAAATCATTTTGAGTGTACCACTGTGTATAACTGTCCTAGTATAATTCTACCTGGGATGTCACGACTAAGTGCCTTTCTCAAATTTTGGAGTGGAGGTGATAGAGTGTGACTGTCGAAATAACTTTTCCTAGTTGTTGTGTAATCTTAAACTGGATTTACTAGTTGCCAAGGTGAAGCTTGGAAATTTATATTGTTTTTCCTTTTTTTTTTTTTAAAGATTTTATTTATTGAGAGAGAGAGAGAGAGAGTGAGAGAGAGAGAATGAGCAGGGGGGGAGAGGGAGAACCAGGCTCCCCACCAAGCAGGGAGCCTGACGTGGGGCTCGATCCCAGGACTCTGGGATCATGACCTGAGCCGAAGGCAGACGCTTAACCGCCTAAGCCACCCAGGTGCCCCGAAATTTATATTGTTTCTCTAGGACAGTTCAGACTTTTTAAATACAACTCCTGACTCATGAGAGAGAGAAACAAGTGAGTTTATTAAAGAGATTGCAGAGTCTTTTTAACAACAAAGAGAAGTTCATCTCATCAGTATTTCAGTTTTGAAAAACAACATAGAGTAATGTAAAAATTTTTGTATGAACTGGCATTCCAGTTTGTTTTAAAAAAAAAAAAAAGTTCCTTTCTGGTGGTTAGCCAGGCATTATAGACGAAAAAGATGGAGTCCTAGGTCCAGGCTGGCACATAGAGGCACAGGCTTGGGGGCGCACATAGGAGAGTCGGCTTACAGAGTAGGCGGTTTCTGGCTGATAGAGCAGTCAAGTGCCTTGAGAAACAGGCACCTGTTTCTCGTTTTACCGAAGGCTTGTTAGGGGCTAGTTGGGGTACCGTGGCCTGCGTTTCAGACTTGACTTAGAAACGAAGATTTGTTGAAGTAACCACATGAAGAAGAACATTTACAGCAATACCTCATTTGATACGAGAGTGGGCTCATAATGTAGCACTCGCTTTTTGACATCCTCTATTATATGGTAGAGTCAACAGCCAAAAGAAGGTGAAAATGGCCCAGTGAGGCAAAAATAAACTGTACAAAGTCTTTGAACTTCGTATGATATATAGAGGAGCCTATTTATTTTTTTCTGTGCATCTCTAGCCCATGTATCTGTTTTCTAGCCCAGTAATTTTAAAAAGCCAATAATAGGGAGGGAAGAGGCTGCAGTTAAGTAGCTAGTAGAAGCAGTGAGTTATCGCTGATAACCAAATGACCAGTGGTGGAGATGGGAAATTTATTTAGAAAAAAATAGACGCAGGATTCCAAACAAACTCAGATCACCATAGATTGGTTTCAGGTTGGCAAATGAAAAGGCATTCCTAGCTCAAACATCTGAGATGATTGTTTTGCCACAAAATGTGATCAGTGGTATTCATAAGAATGACCTGGAGTTAGCAGAAAATGTTAAATAGACTGTACCAAGTCCTCTTTAATGAAAAAGGTTTGTAATATATTTTAGAAAGCTTTTGATCAGTGTCTAAAATTTCACAAAATGGTACTTCAAGAGCTTTGAGTGCCTGCTATCATATCTATTTTATTAAAATGTGCCACTTGGATATCTTTGTTGCCTACCAAATTCACCTATGTGGATCACTTCTTTTTCTAATAATACCAGGTAAATGACATTTCTCTAGTCCAGTCAGACTTAGGAATTGTTTCTAAAAAAGGGATTGCGGCTAGAAAAAATATAAAGATGTTTGCTACAAATGTTGTCTTTGGGGTGTCTGACATACAGTAAACACTCAAATACTTGTCTGTAGAGGTGCTTAATTCTTACTAAAATAATTAGCTCATCTGATCTAAAATTTTAAGAACTGTGAAATTCATGGTTGAAAAAAATCTCTTAAGCTGTAAAAATATGATATTTTATAATTGTTGAATTATAGGCTGAAGACTTTAAGTGACAAGTCAAGAGAAGCTAAAGTAAAAAGCAAACCAAGGTAAGCCTGTGCTAAGATTTAATTTACTGTGACTTAAATTTCACATAGCATTCGGCTCTAGTTATAGTAGTATGATTACTTTAGTGGATTTTACATCTGTTAAGTGCACTTGACTACAAAGCAATCTGATTATAAATTGTGTAACACTGGAAAATTTTCTGAGAAAATTATGAAATGGCTGAAAGGGACGTGGTGAGGGGTAGTTGTTTTATTCTAGGACAACCAGTGGTTATTGTTTGATCACAGTTAATCATTTTGTATATTAAGCATTAGTAAAAGTCCTGCATTATTGAGAAGCAGATTAATAATGAAATGGTACTTGGCAAGTGAGCCTCCGGAGCTGTGTTACCTGTTTTATATAAAAACACACCAGTGTTGTGCAACTTTTTCATTTTCATTTTTTTTTTAAGTAGGTAAAACATGACCAAATTTCACTTTAAACCTAGAGATTATGAGCTTTTAAAAAAAAATTCTTATCTAGCATGTTATCAAGGTATTCATCATATTTGCTAAAAATAATTTGTAGGGTAGTGATGGATGATAGTATATTACAGTATTTAAAGTGTGAAATAAAACAATACATTTCTCTGAAAGTTTAGGTAAATTGTCAGTAATTTAAAAATATTCCACATTACAATTGACAGTGTCAAAATTCTCATATGTAGCTTTTTTTAAGTTGGCCTAAATTGGAAGCAATTTTAATAAGTGGTTTTGTTTTTTGGGTTTTTTTTTGGCAGGACTGTTCCATGTTTGTCAAAGTACTCTGCTGGTCTAGAATTACTTAGCAGGTAAGTGTTTCCATTTAAATAAGAAAATTATGCTTTTGACTATTGTCTAAAAATATTTTATAATTTTATAGGTAGAAACCTTAAAACAACTAAATTTTACCTAAACATAGTGATTAGAAATTATTAATTTATTCATTTCCCTGAGGGGTTTTTACTTTTCATTGATTAATGCAAAGTCCGTTCAGACTTTGAGCAGATTGATCACTATTGTATTTGCTAGTCAGTACTTTATTATGTGTATTTATGTTTACGGTTTTTCTGTTGAAAGAAAATTGATTTTTGAATTTAAGTCCTTGATAATTCTGATTTTTAATTTTATGCCATTTCTTCTCTGCTCCCCTCCTATTGGCATGCAGATTAATGTTAAAATACATGATTTTCTTATATGTGGCAACAAAAGCATAAGCAACAAAAGAAAAAATAAATTGGACTCGATCAAAATTAAAAACCTTTGTACTTCACAGAACCCATCAAGAAAGTGGAACAGCAATCCACAGAATGGGAGAAAATATTTGCAAATCATTTTTCTGCCGAGGGACTTGAATCTAGAGTATATAAAGAACTTTTATAACTCAGCGATAAAAAGACCCAGTGAAGAATAGGCAAAGGATTTGAATAGATATTTCTCTCAAGAAGATATAAATAGCCAATAGTCACATGAAAAGATGCTCAACACCTTTGTGGATGCTATCGAGACCACAGTGAGATACCACTTCACACCCTCTAGTCTGGCTGTAATCAGAAACACAGACAATGACAAGCGTTGAGCACATGGAGAAATAACACCCTTTTGCAGTGCTAGTAGGGACATAAAATGGTGCAGCTGCTGTGGAAAACAGTTTGGTAGTTTCTTAAAAAGTTAAATGTAGAATTACTGTGTGACCTGGCAATTTCACACCAAGAGAATTGAAAATATACGTCCACATGGAAACTTGTACACCAATGTGCATAGCAGCATTATTCACAATAGCCAGAAAGTAGAAACAACACCAGTATTCACCAACTGATGAGTGTATATTCAGCCACAGAAAGGAACGGAGCACTGGTGCATGCTGCAAGGTGGATGACACCCCAGAACCCAACACACCGGACACGTAGTACATGATTCCATTTCTGTGAAATGTCTAGAATAGGCAAATCCATAGAGATGGAAAGTAGATGAGTGGTTGCCACGGATTGGAGGAGAGAGGGTAATGAGTATGGGGTTTCTCTTTGGGGTGATGACAATGATTTGGAATTAGATGGTAGTGATAGTTGCCCGACTCTGAATATACTAGAAACTACTGGATGAGACACTTTAAAAAGGTGTATTTTATGGTGTGTGAATTACCTTAATGTAGCTGTTATAAAAATACATAGCTTAAGTATGTTATATACAGTTCTGAACTTAATAGTGAGCCCTCTGACAGATCTGTGCTGAAGATGTGTGCAGGAGAAGATAGGCTTCTTCTCCGGAGCTGCATTTATGATGACATGGTCACCTATGCCCACAGTTTGCTTTTTCTTTTCTAGCTCTTTCCTGGCTTTCTTTTTATGGTTGCTAAATCTAGAGATTTTTTTTTCTTTTTTGAAATGAAAAGTGCTTAATTTGATACCAGTTTCCTTCTTGGTTTTGTTGAGTGAAGAGCGTAAGTGAACATGAAAGAAGGTATTGTAAATATCAGTGGTGTACTGCTTACATTTTATCATTATTTTTTTTAAACTAGTGATTTAGTTGAATGGACTTCATTGAAAGATTTAGATGGGTAGACTTTCCTGTGTGGTAGTTGTTTGAAGATGTCTATAATATGTCCGTTCATTGCCCTGAAACACAGTTTTTTTCTCTTTGGAGCTAATATTAAGTGGAGGAAAGACCATTTTAAATAGCAGATCTCTAAATTATAATGTTTTTAATTGTTAAAAATTGTGATAAAATACACGTAACATGAAATTTACCATCTTAACCATTTTTAAGTGTGCATTTTGGTAGATGGATTTTTTTTTTTGCTTCTACAAAAAAAGTCATTGGAATTTTGATAGAGATGGCATTAAATATTTATAGATTACTTTGTGTATTATTGACAACATCTCAATGATATTAGTCTTCCAATCCATGAACATGGGATATCTTTCTATTTACATCTTCTTTAATTTCTTTCAGCAGTTTTGTAGTTTTCATCATACTAGTCTTTCATGTCTTTTGTTAAATCCTAAATTTTTTTAATGCTTTTATAAATGGAGTTTTTAAATTTCTTTTTTGAATTTTCATTGTTAGTATATGAAAATACAACTGACTTTGTGTGTTGATTTAATATTCTGCTACTTTGCTGAATTTGTTTATTAGTTCTAACAGGGTTTGTTTCTGTGGAATCCCTACGCTTTTCTACATGTAAGATTATATCACTGGCAAACATAATTTTACTTCTTTCTTTCCAATTTGATACCTTTTCTTTCTTTTACTTCCTAATTGCCCTGGTTAGATCTTCCAGTACTGTGTTGAATAGAATTAGCAAAAGCAGGCATCTTTGTCTGTTTCTGATCTGAGAGGAGAAGCTTTCAATTTTTTTCCACCAAGTATGATGTTAGCTGTGGGTTTTTATATATGATTTTTATTATGTTGACATAGTTTCCTTTTATTCCTTGTTTTTGGAGTTTTTATCTGAGTTTATGAAAGTGTGTATTGTCAAATGCTTTTTCAGCATCAGTTATGTATTTTTCCCATTCATTTTGTTAATGTGGTATATTACATTGATTGGTTTTCATATATGAAATCATTCTTGAATTCTAGAAAAAAATCCTGATAGGTCATGGTATATATCCTTTGAATATGCTGCTGAATTCAGTTTGCTATATTTTATTGAGGATTTTTACATCAGTGTTCATAAAGGATATTGGTCTGTAGTTTTCTTGGTCTGTGTCTTTGGCTTAGGTATCAGGGCAGTGCTGGCCTAGAATGAATTAGGGAGTGTTCCCTCCTCCGGTTTTTTTTTGAAGAATTTGAGACAGTTGTTTTTTTAATGTTTGGCAGAATTCATCAGTGCAGCCAGCAGGACCCAGGCTTTTCTTTTTTGGGGAGGTTTTTAAAATTTTTGTTTTCCAGTTTTATTAAGATATAATTGAGATATGTCACTGTATACGTTTAAGGTGTACACTATAGTTGTTTGATTTACATGTATTGTGAAATGATCACAATAAGTTAGCATTTATCATCTCATGGAGATAAAACAAAAAGAGCAAAAACAAAAATTTTTTCCTGTGATGAGAATTCTTAACAGCTTTCATGTATGTCATACAGCAGTGTTACTCTAGTCATCATGTTGTACGTTACGTTCCTAGTACTTACCTTATAACTGGAAGTTTATACCTTCTGACCACCTTCCTCCAGTACCCTCTCCCTCCACTCTCTGCCTCTGGTAACCACACATCTGATCTCTTTTTCTGAATTTGGAATTTTTTTTTTATTCCACATATAGGTGAGATCACAGAGTATTTGTCTTTCTCTTTCTGATGTATTTCACTTAAGCATAATACCCTCAAAGTCCATCCATGTTGCCACAAATGGCAAGATTTCCTCATTTTTTGTGGTTGAGTAAGATTCCATTGTATATATTGTATGTGTATGCACCATTCATCCATCAGTGGATGCCCAAGTTGTTTCTGTGTCTTGACTATTATAAATAATGCTGCTATGAACATCGGGGTGCAGATATCTTTTTGAGTTAGTGTTTTGTTTCCTTTGGTTAAATACCTAGAAGTGGGATTGCTGGATCTTATGGTAGTTCTGTTTTTAATTTTTTAAGGATCCTCCATTATGTTTTCCATAGTGTCTGTACTTGTTTACAGTCCCACCAACAGTGCACCAAGGGTTCCTTTTTCTCAACATACTCACCAGCATTTGTTACATCTTTTTGATGATGGCCATTTTAACAGGTGGGAGGTGGTATAGTTCATTGTGGTTTTGATGATTTGCATTTCCACGATAATTAGGATATTGAGCATCTTTTCATATACCTGTTGGCCATTCATCTATCTTTGGGGAACTGTGTAGTGAGGTCTTTTGTACATTTTTAAAAATTGGATTATTTGGGGGGTTTTTTTGGTATTGAATTGTATATGTTCCTTATATATTTTGGATATTAACCTTTTATTAGATGCATGGTTTGCAGATATTTTTTCCCCATTCTTTAGTCTCTTTTCACTTTATTTCTTTTGCTCTGCAGAAGCTTTTTAATTTGATACAGTCCCACTTCTTTTTGTTGCTTGTTCTTTAGGTGTCATGTCCAAAAAAATCATTGCCAAGACCCATGTCGTGGAACTTTTTTTTTCTTCTAGGAATTTAATGGTTTCAGGTCTTATGTTTTCTTCTAGGAATTTAATGGTTTCAGATCTTATGTTTAAGTCTTTAATCCAATTTGACTTAATTTTGGGGAGAGGTATAATATAGGGGCATAGTTCCATTATTTTACATGTGAATATCCCATTTTCCCAGAACCATTTATTGAAGAGACTCTCTTTTCCAGTGAGTATTCTTGGCTCCCTTGTCAAATATTAGTTGACCACATATGCTTAGGTTATTCTGGACTTTCTATTCTGTTCCATTGATCTATTCATTTTTATGCCAGTTTCATACTGTTTGGATTACTGTAGCTCTGTGGTATAGCTTGAAATCTGGAAATGTGATGCCTCACTCTTTATTCTTGTTTATTAGGATTGCTTTGGCTATTTGGGGTCTTTGTAGTTCCATATCAATTTTAGATGGGTTTTTGTACTTCTGTTAAAAAAAAAAAAGCCACTGGAATCTTGATAGGGATTGCATTGAATATATGGATGGTTTTTGGTAATATTGACGTTTTAACAATATTCTTCCAGTCCATGAATGTGGGATACCTTTCTATTTATTTTTCATCTTCGATTTCTTAAATCATTGTCTTACAACTTTCAGAGTAGAGATCTTTCCCCTTCTGGGTTACGGTGATTCCCAACTATTTTATTGTTTTCGATGCTATTGTAAATGGGATCGTTTTATTTTTCACATAATTTATTGTTAGTTTATAGACATGCTACCGATTTTTGAATGTTAATTTTGTGTCCTTCAGCTTTATTGTGTTTGTTGATTAGATCTAACAGTTCTTTTTTTTGTGGAGTCTTCAGGATTTTCTATGTATAAAATTACATCATCTGCAGATAGAGATAGTTCTACTTCCTTTCCATTTCTGATGCCTTTTATTTCATTTTCTTGTCTGCTCTGGCAAGGAGTTCTTACTACTGTGTTGAATAGGAGTGGTGAGATTGGGGGGGCGCCTGGGTAGCTCAGTCGTTAAGCGTCTGCCTTCGGCTCAAGTCATGATCCCAGGGGTCCTGGGATCGAGCCCCACATTAGACTCCCTGCTCGGCGGGAGGCCAGCTTCTCCCTCTCCTACTCCCCTGCTTGTGTTCCCTCTCTCGCTGTGTCTCTCTCTGTCAAATAAATAAATAAAATCTAAAACAAACAAACAAAAAAAAGGAGTGGTGAGATTGGGCACCAGAAAAACTTTCAACGTTTCACCATTGAGTATGGTGTTAGCCGTGAGCTTATATAAGGCTTTTATTATGTTGAGTTATGCTCCTTTTATACTTAAGATTTTTTTTTATCATGAGCAGATGTTGAATTTTGTTAGATGCCTTTTCTCTCAAAGGACTTTTTTTTTGGTCTTTCTATAAATGTGCATCACCTTGATTTACTGATGTTGAACCATCCTTTCATCCCAGATATAAATCCCACTTGATCATGGTGAATGATTCTTTTAATGTGCTGCTGAATTTGACTTGCTAGTATTTTATTGAGAGTTTTGCATCTATATTCATCAGGAATATTGGTCTGTAGTTTTTCTTTTCTGATATTGTCCTTTACTGGCTTTGGTTGCAGAGTCTACTAGCCTCCTAAAATGAATTTGGGAGTGTTCCTCTTCATTTTTTGGAAGAGTTTGAGAATGATTGTCATTAATTCTTCTTGAGATGTTTGGTAAAATTCACCAGTTGAAGGCATCTCATCCTGGGCTTTCCTTCATTGGGAGATTTTTGATTACTGATTCAATCTCCTTACTGGTAATTGTTATTCAAACTTTTTGTTTCTTCCTAATTCCATTTTGGTAGTCTGTATGTTTCTAAGAATTTTTCCATTTCCTCTAGGTTGTCCAGTTTGTTGGTGTATAGTTGTTCATAACAGCCTGTTACAATCCTTTGTATTTTTGTGGTGTCAATTATAATGTCTTCTTTTCCATTTGTAATTTTGATTTGGGTCCTCTTTTTTTCTGTGGTTAGTCTAGCTAAAGTTTTGTCAATTGTGTTTGTCTTTTCACAGAATCAACTTTTAGTTTGGTTAATCTTTTCTATTGTTTTCCTATTCTCCATTTCATTTATTTTTTCTCTAATCTTTTTTATTTCCTTCCTTCTGCTAATGTTGGCATCAGTTGTTTTTTTTTTCCCCTAGTTTCTTAAAGTGTAGTTAGGTTGTTTATTTGGGATCTTTCTTCTTAACATAGGCATTTGTTATGAACTTCCCTTTTAAAACTGTATTCCATAAGTTTTGGTATGTTGTATTTCCATTGTCATTTGTTTCAAAATACATTTTTATTTCCTGTTTAATTTCTTCTTTGATTCATTATTGTTCAGGAGTGAGATTTTTCAATGACAGATGCAGTCTCCTTACTAGTTATCAGATTTTCGATTTCTTTGGGATTCAGTCTTGGTAGGTTTTGTTTTTCTAGGAATTTGTGTATTTCTTTTTATTATTATTTTTTGAAGATTTTATTTATTCACTTGAGAGAGCATGCATGTGAGCACAAGTTGGGGGGGAGGGACAGAAGATGAGGGAGGGGGAGGAGCAGACTCCCTGCTGAGCAGGGAGCCCTAAGTGGAGCACGATCCCAGGACCCTGGGATCATGACCTGAGCCGAAGGCAGACGCCCAACCGACTGAGCCACCCAGGCGCCCTGGAATTTGTCTGTTTCATCTAGATATCTAATTTTTTGGTGTACAGTTACTCATAGTACTCTCATAATCCTTTTTATTCCTGTAAAATTGGTAATGTCCCCGCTTTTGTTTCTAATTTTGAGTCTTCTCTTTTTTTTCCTTAGTCCACTTAAAGACTTAATTTTGTTAGCCTCTCTGAAGAACCAATTTTTGGTTTCATTGATTTTTCCAATATATATATTTTCTATTTTATTTTTCTGCCCTAATGTTTATTTTTTTCTTCCTTCTGCTAGCTTTGGGTTCAGTTTGTTCTTTTTCTACTTCCTTAAGTTGTGAAGTTAGGCTGTTGATTTGAGATCTTTCTTCTGTTTAAATGTAAGGCATTTATAGTTATAAATTTCACTCAAAGCCCTATTTTCCTGAGTCCCATAAGTTTTGGTATGTAGTGGTTTTGTTTTCATTCATCTCTTAATATTCTCTGATTACCCTTATTTTTTTCTTTGATGCATTGATTATTTCAAAGTATTTGTTTAATTTCCACAAATTTGTGAATTTTCCAGTTTTCCTTTTGTTGTTGATTTCAAACTTCATCCCATTGTGGTCAGAAAAGATACTTCATATGATATCTCTCCCTCTTTTTGTTTAAAAAAATATATAGACTTTTTTAGTTCAGGCTTAGGTTAGCAAAATTGAGCAAAAGGTTCAGAGATTTCTCATTTACCCCCTTTAAAAAAATCTATTGCGTGTTAATCTGTGGCCCAGCAGATGATCTATCCTGGAAAATCTCCCATGTGCACTTGAGAAGAATGTGTATTCTGCTGTTGTTGGGTAGAGTATATATCTCTTCTATCTAGTTGGTTTATTGTGGTGTTCAGGTCCTTGTTTATCTTTTGTCTGGTCATTTTAACCATTCATTATTGAGAGTGGAGTATGAAGTCTCTGTTATTGGAGAACGGTTTATTTCTCCCTTCAGTTCTGTCAATTATTGCTTTGCGTATTTTGAAGATTTTGTATAAGAGTACAATTATGAAAACCAGGAAATTAACCCTGCTCCATAACCTACAGACCTCATTCAGATTTCATCAGCTATCCCATTAATGTCCTTATTTTGGGACCGGAATCCAATCTAGAATCATAGGTTATATTTAGTCACCGTACCTCCTTCATCTCCATTAATCTGGAACAGTTGGCGAATCTTTGTTTTTCATAACCTTGACATTTTTGAAGAGTACTTTTTTGTTATTTTTCAAATTACTATTTTGCAAAATGCCCCTCAATTTGGGTTTGCATGCCTTCT